>NW_006921617.1:5677761-5682388 GCF_000298275.1 Orycteropus afer afer
GTGGTCAATGACATGAGACAAAGTATATGTGAACTGCTGTATGGAGAGTGAATTTGCTCTGTAAATCTTCACCCAAATCACAATTAAAAAAAAAAAAATTCAAAAGAGGAACCTAATGATACATTTGAAGTGTTTGAAAATGTGTTTGGAGTTGTTTGTGTATCATTTCATTTGGAGAAGTAGAAAATTGGGAAGGCTTCACATGTTCACAGTCAAGAAAGCTCACTGATGTATAATGGATGTTTTTCTGCCCTTCTGAAATGCAGCAGAATGGCATTTCTTCTATACTCTTTTCAATTAAAATATTGCTGTACTAGGTGCCGCTGGTGCCAGCTGATGCTCCCTTCCCTCAGCTGCTGTCAGTGTTGATTGCTAACTCACCACTGAATTAGTAGTCAATCCTGCTACCTGAGAAGGCCTGGGAGGTAACGACTCTCTCTTGGGAAGCTCTGCTGCCAAGAACTAACTGATGGGAAAGAGGAAAACTAGACCCTTTGCCTCAAGGCAGAGATGACTTTGCAGTGTGGTTTGTGCTCCAGACTCTGTAGAGCAGGCTAAAGGTAGACTTGATTTGATACCATATCCTTGCTCTGAGCACCCTGTTACCTACTTCTTTCCCTCCCTTGTAGGTACTTCCTGAAGAGTCAAAAACCCAGACCAAACTCACTGCCTTCGGATCGGATCCGACTAATAGCAACCCTTCCTTGGGTTTCCAAGGTGGTATCACTACGGAAGTAGATTGCCCAACCTTCCTTCAGAGGAGTGACTAGTGGGTTTGAACCACCAGCCTTCTGGTTAGCAGTCAAATGCCTTAGGCACTATGCCACCAGAGCTCCTTCCTCAATAAATCCTTCAGGAGTGCCTGACCTAAGACACTTACCTAATTGCTAATTATGATTCCAGGTTTGGTCCTTAGAATACATGTCAGAAAGTCAAAAAAACAAAACAAAAAAACAAACAACCTCCCCCCCCCAAATGAGTTTGGATTGGAATGAAATTTCAATGACCTATATGCCATCTAGTCATTCATCTATTCATTTACTCATTCACTCATTCACTATTTATTGGTGGCTGAATATGTGTCAGGCTCTGGATTAGGCATTATGGGGTTACAAAGAAGCATAAGTCATGATTCCTGCCCTCAAATAGTTGTAGTAAAACCCTCATCTACCCTGAGACCAGAAGAACTAGATGGTGCCTGGCCACTACTCCTGATCATTCTGATCAGGGCCACAACAGATGGACCCTAATAGAATTGGAGAAAAATGCAAAACAGAACTCAAATTCTTTTTTTTTATTTTCAAGATCAATTAATTTTAATATTATCTGTTACTTAATCCAATACACACAAAATATTACCATTTCAATATAAAATCAATATAAAAATAACCGGATAGTTTACATTTTTTTCAATACTAAATCTTTAACATCTGATGTGCATTTTTTTACATCTCAGTTTGGGCTAGCCACGTTTAAAGCGCTCAATAACGTCGTGTGGCTTGCAAGAACTCAAATTTTTAAAAAGTCCAGACTTACTAGATCATTTGAGAGTAGAGGACTCATTTGAGACTGTCGCCCTAAGATACTCTTTGAATTTTGAACTGAAACTATCTCCTGAAGTCCCCTTTTAGTGATATAATAGATTAGCACACCAAATAAAGGATATTTCTGTGAGTACAGTGCTCCATCAAAAAGCCGTCTACATGAAACCGAAAGGTCAATAATGACTCTAAAGCAAAGATGAGAAGATAAGGGGGCAGGCAAACTAGACCACTGGAAATGGAACAAACAGAAGGAAATGGACAATGTGACTAATGTTATTGACAAATTTTTATATAAATTGTCAAATGGGACCATAATTTGCTTTGTAAATTTTCACCAAAAACACAATGACATATTTAAAAAAAAAAAAAAAAAAGAGCTTACAGTAAATATGGAAAGATATTCATATGGATGTAATGGAAAGAGCACAGTATATTCTAAGACTTCCTGCATCAGAATAACCCCGATGTTTGTTTAAAATGTAAACTCCTGGGCTCTAGTACAGATCGCCTTAGAATATAGATGGGCCTTTGAAATCTGCCTTTTAAAGCCTTCCAAATCGGATTTATGAACTCTTTCTAACTATGTGCAAAACCTTGTGTGTATGAGCCTATAAGCCTATATATGCAGGAAGTCCGTAGAACGTTCTGTTTTTTTTTTTTTTGTTTGTTTCATTACGTCCATATGAACATCTTTTCATATTTACTGTAAGCTCTTTTTTTTAAAAAAAATAATATTTTATTGTGTTTTTGGTGGAAATTTAGACAGCAAATTAGATTCCCGTTTGACAATTTCTGTAAAAATTGGTCAGATCTCAGAGAGGTCTCTGACACAAAAATGGTTAAGAAGTACAGGGGATGTGAAAGCCTTTCCCATGTTTCATTCCATCCCCAGAGAGAAAGCATTTGGATATGAATCAGGGACAACATGGATTCTCAAATAACACATAGTGGTTTGCTATAGTAGGGGTATTGTTTTCATGGGAGGAGGAAGGTTGTTCAGAATTCTCTTTCATGTATCATATAGAGTTGGAGTAAGTGGTGCCAGCAAGATCAGTGTGTAGGTTATGTAGAGGTCAGAAGTAATGGGGTAAGGGCTAATATTAGGCCTGGATCTTAGAAAAGAAGGACACTCTTTTTCCTTCTTTGTGTTGGGATGATGAAATATGTCTGGAGATGTCTTCTGCTTAGGAGGAAATTCTCTCTCCCTTTCAAAGTCAAACAAGACCAGGTGGGGTCTGGAGGTTGAAAAGCATAGGTTCGGTGGCTCAGGCTTTAGTCTTGACAAGACATGTCATCCTTTTCTTTCCTTATCTCTTGGCAGCCATTGGTCATTGATTGTAGTAGTGTCCTGCCTTGTTCTGTAATCTATCTAAACACAGTACTCTAGACATCCACTACCAATAGATTGTTATTAATATGAAACTCTGCCATCTTTAGGCTGTAGGGAGAAAGAGAACAGAAGTCTTTTAGGATTAGTTATAATCCAATTTAGGTCTTCATTCATTCACTCTTTGATTCAGTAATTGTTTATTGCGATTTATTATGTGCCAGACATTACACTAGGTGCTAAGAATATAGCAGCGACTAAAAGACACAAAATCCCTGCTTTCTTACACTGTTTGTTCTAGTGGTGTGAGAGAGACAATAAGCAAATATAAGAGTAGATATGCAGTATCATGTTAGGTAGTGGTAAGTGCTATGGAGAAACATAAAACAATGCAGGCAGGATGAGAAGTGTCAAGTTACTTTTTTGAGATAGCTTCTCTGTGGATGTGACATAAATGAGACAGTGAGCCATGTGGATATATATGTCCATGGCCAGAGACCAGAAAGAGATTTGTAGTTTGATGATAGCCAGGAATAATTAAAAACAAGACAAAAACCTACTGCTGTTGAGCTGATTCTGACTCATAGTGACCCTATGTTGTCAGGTACTATTGGGTTGATTTTGTCTCATATAGACCTTATATACAACAGAACAAAACACTGCCTGGTCCTGTGCCATCCTCATGGTCATTGCCGTGGATGAGAACAACATCACAGAAACTGTGTCAGTCCATCTTATCGAAGATCTTCCCCTTTTTTGCTGACCCTCTGTTTTATTAAGAATGATATCCTTCTCTCAGGACTGGTCCTTTCTGACAACATAACCAAAGTATGAGAGACAAAGTCTGGCCATTCTTGCTTCTAAGGAGCATTCTGGCTGTCTGTCTTCAAGACAGATTTGTTTGTTGTTCTAGTCGTTCATGATACATTCAATATTCTTCACCAGCACCACAATTCAAATGTATTAGTTCTGTGGTCTTCTTTATTCATTGTCCAGCTCTCATATGCATATAAGGCTATTGAAAATACCATGGCTTGGGTCAGGTGCACCTTAGTCTTCAAAGTAATATCTTTGCTCTTTAACACTTTCAAGAGATGTTTTGCAGTAGATTTGCCCAATGCAATAAGTCATTTCATTTCTTGACTGCTGCTTCCATAGAATTCATTATAGATCCAAGTAAAGTGAAATCCTTGACAATGTCAATCTTTTCTCCATTTATCATGATGTTGCTTATTGGTCCAGTTGTGAGGATTTTTGTTTTCTTTATGTTGAAATGTAATCCATACTGAAGGCTATACTCTTTGATCTTCATCAGTAAGTGCTTCAAGTCTTTTTCACTTTCAGCAAGCAAGGTTGTGTCATCTGTATACAGAATAGAACCAGAAACAGAGTGAAATTGCCTAGAGAGGCCTCTGTGCCATACATTTCTTGGAACCTAAACATTAAAGAGAGGCAGAATGAAGGGTGGCTTAATGAGGATGCAAAGTTTTAAGATGATGATTGTCCCATCTTCAGGTATAACCAAATCATAGGAGTAGTAAGACAAGCAGCTAGACTCAGATGCTGTGTGATTTGCTGAATGGGAACTAGCTATGCATCATCTTTCATTATACAATAATAGCTAATATTTTTTATTGTTTACTAGGCCCTATTCTAAGTGCACAGGAGCTCTGGTAGCATAGTGCCTAAGGCACTTGACTGCTCACCAGAAGGCTGGCGGTTCAAACCCACCAGCCACTCCTCGGAAGGAAGGTTG
>NW_006921617.1:5682488-5690796 GCF_000298275.1 Orycteropus afer afer
CTCGGAAGGAAGGTTGGGCAATCCTACTTCTGTAGTGATACTGCCTCAGAAACCCAAGGAGGGGTCGCTATGAGTCGGGCCGACTCGACGGCAAAAACAACAACAGCAACATTCTAAGTGCTTTACATGTATCAACTTATTTATTTATCACTGCCCTCCTTTGAGATGCATTATTATCAGCTCCACTTTACAGGTGAATACTGAAGCACAGAGAGGTTAAATTATTTGCCCAGAATTTCATAACAGTAGTCAGGTCCTGGTGGCGCAATGGTTAAGTGCTCAGCTGCTAACCAAAATGTTGTTGGTTTGAACACACCTAGCTGTCTTGTTGAAGGAATATATGGTGGTTTGCTCCTGAAAAGATTACAGCCTAGGAAACCCTATGGGTCAGTTTCACTGTCACGTGGGGTAACCATGAGTCAAAAATTGAGTGGACAGCACCTACCAACAACAACTAATGGAAGAATTGGGGTTCAAATTTAGGTAGCCTGATTCCAGAACTCTATGTTCATCTACTTCTCAGTTTTACTGTCTAGTTTGATAATTTCTTGGAATCTTAATGTTCTTCTTTTCTGCATTTCTTGATATATAATATTTCCTCTAGTTTGTCAGAGGTGGCCACATTTCACTGAGGAGACTTAGACTTGTCCTAGCAGAAGACAGACTCTGTACTCAGTCAGCGTGACTTTTAATATAGGTTTTTGAGAATCAAAAAAGGAGGAAAGCTGATGATAAAGTTTATGCCATAACAATAAATTGGAAAAAGAATAGGAGGAGAATCAGATCACCTTGAAGGAAGGTAGGGGGAGAGAGAGGAGGAAATGAAGGGGAAGCTGTGGTGAGTGTGTTAAGAAACTTCTGGGCTCTATCAGTGGCATTACCAGAGAAGCCAATGGAAGCAGAGTCAACCCTACAGAAAGTCCCTTGCATGTGAGAAAGCATGGCCAGTAGCTTGGGCAGAGGAACTAGAGAACTGGTTTTGCGCTTCTTGGGACCATCAGGTGAAAGTCATCGACTGCCGACATATTGCTTATGGATCATCCAGTAAAAGGAGGTATACCTGAGAATTTGTTGAATCCTACTCAGATGGCCCAGAGGAGACACTCTCCCTGTATTCTACTCATCCATGACCTAGAGGCAGTGGTGATGGAGAAGGGACAGCCCAAATACTGGAATTTGATGAGATATTAGTGGGTGTGGGTGTGGGTATGTGAGTGCTGGGTGGTCAAAAACAGTCCATGACCATGATATAAGCCAGTATCATGTGCTATGGCTGGCTGAGGGTCACTTTCTTACAGTGACATTGCATGGAATTTGGAAAATTCAGAGGAAGGAGTGGAATTCTAAGATATACTGAAGTTCCTGCAGTCATGAGAAATGTGTTCTCAATAAATATTTTAAAATCCCATTTCTTTTTTGTTTCATTTTTTTTATTTTTTATTGAGTACCATTAGATTGTCATTGGACCATGAGCTGCAGGCATTGTTGTCTTTTTCTTAGTGGAGTAAGCCTGGTATGAAGCACAGGGTTCAGCACTTAGTGGGCATTAAATAATATTTTCTGAGTGAACAAAGTTGAGCCCTAGATTAACAAATGAAAATATTATAAAATACTTTAAAAAAGTTAAAGTTTTCTTCACTAGATGTTTATTTCCTAAGTTGTTATAAATTTTGTTTATTTTTGGCTAATTATTAATTACACAAACATCAACAGCATTTCTGAAGACCAGCAACAATCAATTAGAAAATGTAGTAATAAAAAGTGTTTCATTTACCTTAGCAAGAAAACAATATGATATCTAGCAGTTCATGTGAATAACATGTATTATACATTTTGGTAGAGTGTTATGAACAGCTGAAGGACACAAAGGAAGGCAATGCAATGAAATACAACTTTAAACAGTAAGGCCTAGAAGATTGGCAGAAATAAAATATCTCAACAAAACCAAGTGTTGATAAGAGGGTGGTGAAGCAGGAACTTGCATATATAGTATGTGGGAAAATAAAGCAATATGACCACTTTGGAGAGGATTTGACATCATTGTAACAGTGATAAGTTAAAAATAACCTCAATGTCCAATAATTAGTAGGAAAAAACATAAATAAGCCCTGGCTATATTTAGACAACAAATTAAATTACATAGTAATCAAAGATGAATTAACTAGATCTATATTAAATATGGGAGCTGTGGTGGCATAGCGCCTACGGCATTTGACTGCTAACCAGAAGACTGGCGGTTCAAACCCACCAGCCACTCCTCCGAAGGAAGTTTGGGCAATGTACTTCCGTAGTGATACCACCTTGGAAACCCAAGGAGGGGTTGTTATGAGTCGGATCTGACTTGACGGCATGTAACAACAACAACATATATTGTACATTATATTATCTTTATAAGTTCTAAATAACTTTACAGATTTAAGTCCTTTGGCAAGGTCTCCTCAAAATGAAATAATAATTTGCATAAACATAAAATTTTATGACTGATAAGCAAGGTTAAAATAAAAAAATATATACCTAGGAAAGGCAACAGAAAATAAAAAAGGACATTCTAAATATTTCATTAATCCAAAAAGGACACTCAGAGAAAATTTGACTTTCTAATTGTATGATCTCAGAGGGTTTAACTTAGGTCAGTGTGGGAAGACATCATAAAGAAAACTTCCTAAGAGCCAGTAGTTTAATGTACTGGATTCATTTTTTATTTATGTTACAGTCCAATGCAGGTGGGGTAACTCTCCTGGACAGGTCTCTTCTGATGGGTTATTCAGGTATCCAATCTCTTTTTCATCTTGTGTTGCCACCTGTAAACATGCCATATCTGTGGTTGTCACCAAAGGGAAAGAAAAAGTATGGAGAGTCATTCAGAGAGCTTTGTGACCAGGCTGGAAAGTGGTGTACATCATTCTTTCCATCATTAGATTGGCCCAAACTCAATCTCATGACATCAATTCAACTGCAAGAGAGCTGGGAAATGCAATCTTCCAGTATAGCCAAGAAGAGGAAATGAAATGGGATTTGGTGGACACATGGCCTTGTCTCTGCCAGAGATGCTAAAGTAGAAGACAGTAAGAGCAAAAATATAGAACTTTATATTTTATTTATTTTGTTTTTTTTTACAATATCCTCTTCACTACCCTCCCCCAGGAGGGGAGATAATATCAGCTATAAATTACTGCCTGGAGTAAGTCCCAGTTGAAGAAGGAGTATAGAAGGCCAAAAGGATGACATAGTTAGAAAACTTAGAAAAATCTAATACATTCAAGTCAGCAGGACCTGATGGTTTGCCCTGTAGGATACTGAATGAATTCTCAACTTCCATCTTAGGACTATTAGCCAGTGCTTCCCCCAAATCACAGAGGATTGGAAAAGCCCCTAAGGATAACAAAAGGGTAAGTGAAGTACTCATCTTTGAGAGAAAAACAGGATGACTTTGGAAATTTCAAACCTGTGAGCTTAACATCAATACCTGGAAAGATCCTGGAATAAATCACCCAATAATCAATTGGGTAGCACCTGAAAGAACATAAAATACTAAGTAGCAATCAGTAAAGCTTTGTAAAGAGCAAACAGTGCCAGGCCAATTTAATTTCCTCTCATGATTGTGAGAGGGTACGTAGACCTGGGGAATCAATAAATGGGATCTATCTCAATTTTAGTAAAGATTTTGATTTTTAAACCAGTCATTGGCTTTGACATGTTAGAAAAGTATGTTAGAGACTAGAAGACTTTCACCCTAAGGGGAGTTATCAATGGCTCTGCATCAATCTGTTGGGACATATTGAATGGTGTCCCACAAGTATTGGGGCCAGGATCTATCCTGCTCAATAACTATATTGATGGTCTGAATGAAGGAATTAAGGCTATGCTCATTAAATTTGCAGTTGGCACTAAATTAGGTAGGGTGGTTATTGCTCTGCAAGACAGAAATAAAATTCAAAATGGACTTGACTCATTGAGAAAATGACTCTACAAAACTGGGGTAAATTTCAAGGGGCCAAGGGTAAAGTGGCACAGGTGTCCCCACAGCCCTAGAACAGTGCCTTGAGCATAGTTGGTGCTCAGCAAATATTTGCAGTGCCTTCCTTGTGGTGTTGTTGTGAGGATCAAAATGTGATAATGATGTGGAAGTGCTCTGTAAACCTCAAAGTGCTTTATAAATGGCAGAAAGTTATTATTAAAGGCAAGGAAATATGTCCTGTGAGGAAATGTTAAAGGAACTGGAGCTGTTTAACCTAGAGAAGAGAAGAATAAGGTGTGATTTCATGAGTGTAATCATTATGAAGATTTTAACAAAAGAGATGGTTACCTGTTCTCTATTTGTGTAAAGAGTCAAGCCAGTCAAGACTTGAATATACAAGTTGATTAGACATAAGGAAGAACTTATTATCTAGGTTGAGTTCACTCATGGTGGGCACCCATATTTCTCTTCCCTGGAAGATGTTACACTTGTTTGATGTTGGTCTTTCTAGTTCTATTGTAACTCCTTAGACTTGGATCTCTGCGTTCAAAATGGCCTTGACTCATTGAGAAAATGGCTCAAAAGAACTAGGATAAATTTTAATGAGGCCAAGGGTAAAGTGGTAGAGGTGTCCCCACAGGCCTATTGTAGCCCCAGTGGCTAGAACAGGACTTGACACATAGTACATGCACAATGAATATTTGTTGGATGAGTGAATGTCAATGGCATAAAATATTGACATGTAACTCAGGGAGTCATCATTCTTAGAGTTCTTAAAAAGGGGTTGATTTATTCTAGAAGACAAAATGATCTTTTGGTTGTTGATTTCATGACTCTAGATACATAAAAAATAAGTGAAAGTATTTATGATGTGTTTCTACCTTTGTCTTAGCTTTGGTTCTGTAACTGCTAGATGGGCCTGATGGATAGGCTAGTTTAGAGAGAGGAAAGAAGGCAAAATCTCACTGAAGATCCTGTAGTGGGCCTGATCACAGAGCCATTCTTACCTCTCTCCTAGCAGCAAAACCCACATGAAGAGGAAAGGAAGAGGAAAATTAAATCTCTTTTCTACATCTTAGCTGCTTGTGGCCACAATTTTCCCTGCCCCATAGGATCTCTGATCTAGGCCATGAAAACCATAAACAGTGTTTGAAGCTGGGATATTCATTCCCTTGTCAGCTTTGCCCTTAGGTGTGGCAGGAAGGAGGATGGACTAGGAAGATCCTTGCTTTCATTGCTGGAGTATTTATTCCTGCCATTCCCAGTTGGGATTCTAGACTAATTATTCTCCAGTGAAGCATACGTTTTCATGGATTATTACAGAAGTAGGTGGGTCTCATTTAAATGGCATGGATTATTTAGTTTTTAAGTAAAGCCATGAATTTTATACGTGAGTGTTCTAGGAGTATGTCCACAAGGGATCATTTTTAAGGACAGTCAACCCAGGTGACAGCCTTGCACCATACACTGTGGCCATTAGTGTTTTGGAGATACAGGTGTCCACTCTCTTTCTCAGTTGCAGGGTGAGCAGGACAAACTGAGTGCATGTTAAGTCATGTGTATAAAAAGCAAGGATTCTTAATTTGGGACCATGCATATATACCCAATGGGTCAGGGAACCCCCTGTGGCCAATATACACATCCTTGTGTATGTGGGAATGTGACTTTTCCTGGGGGGAGGGTCTCCAACTCTACCTTGGGAGAAAATCAAGGGTCAAGAGGCCTGCCATGTCTACAAAGATGAAAGTGATGGCAGGGAAAATGCTTTGGTACAATTTGTAGGCTGGGAAGCAGCTACCGAAGGTGGCTGTTCATAAACTGGAGTCAGATTGGTAGTGAGTTATCATCTAGGAGATCTGTCTATTGGTGGCAGAATGCCACCAGGTAGAAATATAAGCCAGTCTTGGGAACGTGGATGCTGACAAAATGTGAAAAGTGGGGATGGACCTCAGTCCCAAATTCCAAGGTGTGAATAAAATGATTTTATTTGTTAATAATTCTATTGGAACCTCCAACTTAGTGGTGTGGTAGGAAACTTAATCTTAATTATTTTAGGATTCCCTGCTCTCTAGGACCCAGACAAGATTCTAGATGGTCAACACTATTTCAGGGCGTGGAGGATCCCTTTAGATGTCGGTCATATGTCTTCATAAGCTGTTGTTGAGCTGTCCATAGTGCAGTCTGTGTCTGACCATCAAGGCAAGGTAATGGTTAGAGTTATGGAGCTTATGGGTTGGACCTGTGTGAAGTAGGTATGGGGCTTCATGGGAGAGCTATTACTCAGATGAAGCAAGGAGTTTGTCTTTTCTTTTTTTTGAGGGTAGTGTTGGGGGAGCACATGTGAACTCAGCAGCCATGACTGGATCTAGAGCTAGTCCATGATGACTGTGGAGTAACAGTTGAGACAACTGATAAACTTTTGGCCTTAGGAAGAATTGGCTTAGGAATTGAGATGGTACTGAGTCTGGAAATTAGGGACATTAGGAGCCTTCCTGTGAAGGGCTGGAGAAGGCTGAGGCCAGCAGAGTGACCACATGTGTTAGGGGGAGCCTGTATAAATAAAGTTTAGTCATTCATCAAATAATGAGTGCACATTTACCTTTAACTGACATGCTTCCATTTAAGAAAGAAGGCACATGTCAGCCTACCTTCTAGCTTCAGTTCAGTTCTCTCTCTCTCCAGCTGATGGAGTCCAAATATTTTACTCTATAACCTTTCAAAGTAGCAGCTGTAAAATTTTGTCTAAAGCATGGAGGCTTTTTGACTATAAATACACTGGAGCCACAGGCATTACCAAATGTAGCAAAATGTAGAGCAAAATAGTAAAAACATGGAAAATAATGATCACTTCTGTAAGCATCTTGAGCTCTTTGGATGTTACGAATGGTTACATTAGTACTCATTATTGCTACCTTCATCATTATTCTATTAAGAAAATGAAAACCAGCTGAATGAAAATGATGCCTTCACTCAAGCCGCCTGCCACTTAAGGAACCTCGGGACCAGGCATTAGGGAAGTTTCTCAATATCCCAGGGTAAATTAAGGCATGTGAAGATTAAACGTGGCTCAGTTGTGAAGAAACTCAGTCCAGTGTACCTAACTCCCAACTCCCTCCTTTATGAAGTGTTCCCTAAATCTAATATGTGTAATAGTGTTAAAATAGGCATTCTCTCTCTTTTTTTTTTTTTACTTGTTTACTCTTTTTCCCTGTGCCTTTCACCTCAAATGGGTAAAATTCCTATTGGAGTAATTATTATATTTTTAGCTGCACTTTTCAGATGAGGAAATGATAGCTGAGGGTTTTGGCAATGCCATTGTGTGAGGCAGGGAAAGGGGTAAATGCTTCTGGGATTTATTTTCATCTTTCAGTACCCAGATTACATAATATCCAGAGCAATGGCCTTTGGAAAGTGTATCTCTTGGAGGTTTCTGACCCTCAATGCATTTGGAACAATGCTTTTCTAGATTAAAAAATAATTTAAAAAAATAATAATTTTGGGATCCCCCGTCAACTCGTAAGCATCCCAGATGAATAAAATTTCAATTCCATTAAAAAAAAAAACAAACTAGGGCTGGATATTTTATGGGGATGTGTTAGAAGTATCTATATGAGGGTTGCTGGGGAAATATGTATCATGAGTGAGGGGAGATTCCTGGGATCCAGTTTCAGAACCTTTATACCCTAATGGTGAATATAAAATGACTTATTGCAATATACAATTAATCTCTCCATTGTCACCACCAAAATTCCTGAAAGAATTTAGTTTCTACCACTATCGCTACTAGTCTTGATTTTTTCATAACAACTACAAATGACTGTGACTGCAACAGCAGCAGCACCAGCAGTAATAGCAACAACAACTACAACACAGTAATCATAGCATCTAAACTTCCTGGCGTTGGCTGAATGCCAGGCACTCTTCTATGGTTTTGGGGCTCGGGGGAAGAATACCATACAGGTAAAGTGGCTCCTCATCATACCATGCCAGTGATTTGTAACATGACTGATTAATGTTAACCTTGATCACTTGGTTAAGGTGTTTGCCAGATTTCTCCACTGTAAAATGACTATTTTTCTCCATTTCATACTTGATTCATTAGAAGTGGATCACTCTTGCCCATATGTTGGGGGAGGGAAATTAAACTCCATTTCCTGGAGAAAGGAGTACCAAAGAATTTGTGGACATATGTTAAAACCACCACAGTAATTAATAAATATTATGGGAGAGATTCTTTTATGCTATGCAACTATCCTTTTTCTCCTTAAAGTTTCACCTTCTAATCTTAGCATTCATCAATGAATCTTGCTTGCAGCAATTATTACTGTGGCATTCTAATGGCAATTTTCG
>NW_006921617.1:5691222-5692707 GCF_000298275.1 Orycteropus afer afer
TGGTAGCTGGGCACCATCTAGTTCTTCTGGTCTCATAGTCATATAGGCTGCAGATCGGAGGGTGTACCAGTCGCCAGGACTAATTGTTTCCATGAATTTTGGTTTTCTTCATTTTTCTTTGCTCTTGATGAGGAGAGACCCATCATTGCATCTAGATGGCAGCTTGCTAGCTTTTAAGATCCTAGTTACTACTTGCCAAAGTAGGAGGTAGAACGATGTTTTATATAGTATGTTATGCCAATTGAGCTTGATGTCCCCTGCGGCTATGGTCCCAAGCCCGCAGGTTCAACTACTCTGTCCCTCTGGGTAACTTGCTGTTACCAAGCAGTGACCACAGCCTTTCCCTTGTCAACTCTACTATACACCTGGGAATTCTGATCATTCACATAAACTTATAGGATCATTGTCTGCCAACCTTAAGTATGTTCTTGGATACACTCCCCATTTCATAGACATACTTAATAGTTCAGCCTGTCCACCCATCTATCCACCCATACACCCATGCTTGCCTTCACTGACAACACAGTACTGTATGTGCAAAAGGGTCCATATTTGTTGTCTGTACCTCCCATGTACTTCTCTCTTTCTTTCTCATCCTCAATGCTGCCATATTGGTCACTCACATTTGCTACATTGCCTTTCTATTCACCCAAATCAATACTTATCTCTATCTATCTAACCGTGTTCCCTCCCCTCCCCTCTCACCCCTGGTAACCAACAAAGAAAATGTCCTTCTATAGATAAACCTTTCCTTAACATTTACAATAATGGACTAATACAGTATTTGTCCTTTTGTGATTGACTTATTTCCCTCAGCATAATGTCCTTCAAGTTCATCCACGTTATGTGGTGTTTTGCAGATTCTGCATTATACTTTAGCATTGCATAGTATTCCATTGTGTGTATGTACCATGGTTGGTTATCCATTTCTCAGTTGATGGACACCTATATTGTTTCCATCTTTTGGCTATTGTATAGTCTATTTATGCTATATATTAGGGCCCTTAAATTTGCCCCTAGATTTTCCTTGAGGAATTGCATAGTTTTAGGTTTCCCTTTTAAGTCTTTGATCCATCTGGAGTTCATTTTTGTGTATGGCGTGAGGTACAGAACTTGTTACAACAGTCCATTCTATCTTGCAACTCTCTTAGCTTTCTCACCATTTAGAAGTTCTGTGACTACACAGTCTTTTCCCTCTTTTATGTTTGTAGTTGTCCTCGCTTGACAATTGATGTCTCTTGTAACCTGTTTACAATCTTATAAGCTCATTTTAC
This sequence comes from Orycteropus afer afer, assembly GCF_000298275.1. Taxonomy (NCBI): domain Eukaryota; kingdom Metazoa; phylum Chordata; class Mammalia; order Tubulidentata; family Orycteropodidae; genus Orycteropus; species Orycteropus afer. The sequence goes on from NW_006921617.1 coordinate 5,692,497, forward strand.
TTTGGATATGTCCATAGCTGTGGTTTCTGGGTTATGTCATCTTGTGTATTAATTGTCAGTTGTTATTTGTTATTTTTGGTTCTCTGTTCAAAGGACTCCCTTTAGTATCTCTTGTGAGGTTGGTCTGGTTTTAACAAATTCCCTCAGTTTCTGCTTATCTGGAAATCTCCTAATTTCACCATTGTATTTGAGGGACAATTTTGCCGGGTAT
>NW_006921617.1:5694632-5709542 GCF_000298275.1 Orycteropus afer afer
CAGGGGTCCAGGATTATCTTCTGTGTCTGTGTTAATTGGTTTCCCTTTCCTTTGTTGAAGAGGGTCTGTGCAGTCTTTCTGCCTAGTCCGCCATCTTGCCAGAACCCTTATTATTTTTCTACATTCATGATTTGGAATTCTTCTGTAAGGAAGAGTTGTGCCTTTCCTCCATTTATTTATATCAGTACAGAATCATGGCTATTTATTTCATTCTTTGGGTTATAATCTAATACTATTATTATTTATTTTGTTGGTCAAATCATTCCAGCTTTAACCATTGGGAATACTTTCAGACTGGCTCCTCTGTCATTTTGACATGCCACCATCATTATGTTTTTGCCATTTTTCCAGCACTTGCTTATCTACCGGCAGTACAAGATGCTCCAGAATCATCTTGTATCTTCTCTGCTTTAGCCTTAGAATGAAGCATCTTTCCAGGGTGTCTCAGTTCCTTTTAATGGAGAATGGTATTTAGAAACCCAAGCTCTGGGTTCTAGGCTTGCTTGTTGCTACTGAGTGTTGCCGCTTCTAGGTTTTTAAGTAGAGAAATAACGTATCTATAATTAGTAAGTGTCATGGCAGCCAACTGGTAGGGAGTAGCATGAGAGTCAGGATGACCCCTGAGGACAACTTACAATTAATTGTCCTGGCAAGAAATGATGAGGTCCTGAACCTTGGTACTGACAGTATTGATGGAAAGAAAGGTGATTTAGGGGTTGGTCTTCAGCAGACATAGTCTTAGTACTGCTCTGATACTTGCTTATTATATGATCTTGAGTATGTCACTTAGTATTTCTTTACCTTAGTTTCCTCATTTAGAAAAGCAGGCTAACAATACTCACGGAGAGAATCAAATGAAACAAAATGTGAGTCATTGGTGATTCCAAATCACTGCCCTAATGTAAGAAATTTAAGTTTATTAATAAATAGTCTTCAGCTTTCCCTAAGCTTTTTCCACTGCTAGGTAGTAAAGGACCTGAAACATGGGGTCTCTGAACTAAAAAAAAACAATTTGGAGAAAGCATTTTGATTTAATCTTTAAAGACCATATGTTGATGGTCTAGGTATCACTGAGAAGGATCAGCTTATTCTCATTTGCTCTTGAGTATTAGGAACAAATAAGGGAAAGGCATTACTGGAGACCAGAAAATGGGCTCTCATTCTGCCCTTGCTCTTAGTGATATGGAGCAGATCAAGACCAATGACACAAACATTTGAAGGCAGGACATTATGGAAGGAGTGATAGTTAAGGTTGCGAGTCAATTTGGCTGGGCCAGTTTTGAGTGGCTGGGCAGCTGGATGAGACTGGTAATCAACTCTATGGTGGAATCTGCTGTGAGCAGCTGAGTAGCTGCCTTAGGGATGTGGTCTGGTTCCAGTATATAAGAAGCTTTGAGGAAGGGCTGTAGCTTTTGGCATATCTGGGTCCTTTGTTTGGCTGAGTTTTCATCTCAATGGCCTGCCATGTTATCTGTGATCTTGAGACTGTTAAGGGACTTGAATTAGTGGCCTGCTTTGCTTGATAATCTTGGGACTGTGCTATTTTACTTGTTATCCATGGGTTTTTTAGCCTCAGCTGCCAGCAGCTGTTCAAGCTAAGTGATTCCTCCAGCTTCAGTGGGCTGGGAGCAAGAGGCAGAGCTGAAGCCCAAGGTCAGGGGATCTTCACTCAGCCCCTAGAGCTGGCACTTTGAACTAGGACTTCTAGCCTTCTAAACTGTGAGAGAATAAACCCCTGTTTATTCAAGCCATCCACCTGTGGTATTTTCTGTTAGAACGGCACTGGAGAGCCAACACAGAAGGTATTCAGTCTTTGAATGCAGTGTGGAGTCTAAGGACAGCAGGGGAAAGAGGCTAGGGGGAAAGGCAGACAAACATCCAGCCAACCTGGCCATGAACTTGAAATCTGCAGGCCCCGTAGGAGCAAAGCAACGCACAGAGCCACCATGATCAGCAAAAGCCGATAGTTAGAGTACTCCCTGCCCCTGGCTTCTGTGTAGTTCCTGGCTGGCCCAAGGCTTGGCAATGGAAACAACTGAGAACACCTGGCTGGAGTGGGAATGAAAAGATGCTGACAGGGCTGCCTGCTCTAACTACAGAGAGGCTATAGAAGAGTGTCCATTGGGGTGATCCTATTTCATTGGGACAAATAAAGTCAGTGAGTGTATTTCCCCTCCTCCTCCAAATTAGGATGCATGGTCAGGAAATACTTCTTTCTAATTTGTCCTCTACATGGTGCAGAGAACATAACAATATGCACTATATCCCCATTGTGGAATGATATACAGTGTAGTCCTTGGTTCTGAGACCTTGTTGCTGGTCAAGCATCCACTCTAAGCTCCCAGGATCTTTTATTTGAGATTTAAGTAACATATTCCAATCCATTCTGGAACTCTCAAGGGGAGTGGGGGTTTGGGTGGCTCTCTGGTCTGTTCCACTGGCTTTGCCTCTAACTGCCTCATTGGAGTGGGCTTGGTCTGACACCAATAAGTAAAGTAAGCACGGCTTGCTTATGTTTACTTACTAATCTGTAGTGAACAGTTTGACATGGGTTTCACCACATCTCTGTGAAACTGTTTACTACAAATTAGTAAGTAAGCACAAATAATCTGTGCTTACCTTGCTTATTAGGTAATCTGCTCTGTCTTGTATCCTCACCATAAGCAGAATAATGTCTTTCTCCATTGACCTCCTCATCTTTCTCCCCTCACTCCTCCCCACAGCCTTTCCTGTGCCCCTCACCTTTTTGGTTCACCACCCCCTGGTGTGCTGGTGGACCATCCTCAAGCTTTCTGTGGCTCTCTGTTACTTCCCAGGAGACTGAGGGCAGGTGGGGTTAGGGGATAGGAGAAATGATGCTTTCAGAGTTCTGCTCTTAGGATGAAGTTTCTTCAAAATAATTAATTCTTTCAGGACCTTAGTTAACAATCCTGTGGGTAATTAGACTGAAAAGGGTCTCTATATCCTTCAGTCTCTTAGTGTAATATGTGCAAACCCTAAGAGGAGGAAAAGGAAAGAAAAAAAAAATTATTTCTCAAGAATAATATAATGCCTAACATTTGAGTATGTTCAACGTTCCAGGTACTGTTCATGCATTCAATGTTCTCAGTAACCCCATTAATTAGGTGCTGTTATTATCTCCACTTTACTAATGGGGAAACTGAGGATCAGAGAGGTGAAACAACCTACACAAGTGTTTTATTTTTAAGTGGCAGAGGAGAGTTTCAAAGTAAGGCAAATCTGATGCCAGAGCCCACCTCTTTAAGTACTATACTAGACTTCCATACAAAAGTGAGGTCCCTGGATGGTGTAAACTCTTTACACTTGACTCCTAACCTAAAAGTTGGTGATTTGAACCTAACCAGCAGCACCACTGAAGAAAGGCCTGGTGATCTGCTTCTGTACGGATTACAGCCAAGAAAACGCCATGGAGTGGTTCTCATCTGTAACACAGATAGTTGCCATGAGTTGGGTGGAATCACGTCCACAGCAGTGGTTTTTGTGCTGAGGTATGGAGTTAACTCACATTGTGCTGATACATTCTTCTGACCTTCCACGTGGGAGATTTGGATTTGATTCTTGCCCAGTACACAAGTGCAGCTACCACTCCTCTGTCAGTGGTGAATTGCATGTTTCTATGACATCGAACAAGGAGCTCTGGTGTTGCAGTGTTAAGGCATTTGACTGCTAACCAGAAGGTTGATGGTTCAAACCTACTTGCTACTCTGGGGAAGGAAGATGGGGCAATCTGTTTCTGTAAAGATTTAAAACCTTGGAAATCCAGTGGGGGGTCTCTATGAGTTGGAATCAACTCGATGGAAGTGAGGTTTTTTTTTTTTTTTTTTTTGGTATGATGCTCAATAGATTTCAGCAGAACTTCTAGGCTAAGATGGACTAGGAAGACTGGCTTGGCAATCTACCTCAGAAAAATCAGCCAACGGAAACCCTATGGATCACAGTGGTCCAGTCCACAACCAATCTGGAATATGGTACCTGACTAGGCAGCATTTTGTTCTGTTGTATATGGGGTGGCCATGAGTCAGGGGCTGATTTGACAGCAACTAACAATAGCAACAACGGTAACCATGATGGGTGTTCATATTCAATATCAGCAATGTCTGAGGAGTTGGGGATCAGTGGGTACCACTGAGAGAAGACATATGCACCTGAGTGAGAGATGAGTAAATGCCAGTACATTACAGAGCCAAGGCCTGGCTGAGAGGGAACTCTGCTGAGGTAAGGAGGCCAATGGTCCCATTTCCTGGGCCACTAGCCATGGCTCCTAAGCAGATTTATTTTCATACACCACCTAGTAACTATTTTCCCACAGCTGGGCCTTTAGTTGGACTCTCCAATATAACAAGCTCTTCTACACAGTTTAGGAACTTCTTTGCTGTTGCATGATTTGTTGGATTTGTAATCCAAAAGGTATCTGGGGGAAAATTTCTCATAAGTAGACCTCAATGAGCGCTTGGAGTCCAAGGCCTAATGATTTTGTCTTCACTTCATGCCGGCAATGCTAGCCGACAGACAAGTCCCCTTATATCTGTGCTACTTGGTTCCTTATCACAAATGTCTAGTTTTCCCATTTTCCTTGTTATACTAGAAATAGTTCACTGATGTCGTAAGTTCTTTTGATATATGGTAGAATGTAATTTTCTTCCTTTGATACTGTATAGGAATTGTCTGTTTTGACATTTTGGTCTTATAAAGGATAGACTAGATTTTGCATTTGTCACAAGGAGAAAAATTATTTGTGTACAAAAGTAACAGAGAGGTTGAGATATTTACATTTTCCTCATAAATCTAGTTTAAGTTGCCTATTGTTCATAGGAGCTCTGGTAGTGTAGTACCTAAGGCACTTGACTGCTAACCAGAAGGCTGGCAGTTCAAACCCACCAGCCACTCCTTGGAAGGAAGATTGGGCAATCTACTTTTGTAGGGATACTGCCTCGGAAACCCAAGGAGAGGTCACTATGAGTCGGATCCAACTCGACGGCACATAACAACAGCATCGTTGCATAGGAAGTCCCTGGGTGATGCAGACAGTTTTTTGACTACTAATCAAAATGTTGGTGGGTTGAACCCACCCAGAGGTACCTCAGAAGAAAATCCTGGTGATCTGCTTCCAAAAGTTCGCACAGCCTGGAAAGCTCTATGGAGCTCAGTTCTACTGTGCAACACAAAGTGTAGCTGTGAGTTAGAATTGACTCAATGGCAACTTTTTGTTCTTTTTTTTATTTAATTTGTTGCATAAAAAACCAACCCAAAACTTAATGGTTTAAAAGCAATATAATACTATCTTCTTTAAGTTCTGTAGGTTCTCTGGGCTCAGCTGAAGTTTTCACTTGGAGTATCTCCTATGACTGAACTCAGGCATAGTTGAAGCTGGAGTTATTTGAAGCTCAACTGGCTTCTTCACGTACATGTTTGGCATCTCAGCTGGTATGACTGACATAGCAGAGGAATGGCTAGTCATCTTTCTCTTTACAGACTGCCAATCCTTAGTGTGACAGTCTCAGGATAGTTGATTTTGTTATACAGTGGGTGGCTTTCCCTAGAGCAAAAGCTGCAAGATTGTTATGACTTGGAATGTCACATCAAGTGACTTCTGGCACATTCTATTGGCTACATATTTGCTATAAGTCATGACTATAAGTCATGAATATTAGGAAGCATGATTCACTGCAGTGGTGTCTTTGAAGGGTAGTTAACTTAGAACCTGTACTAGCCTTCAATAAATCAAGTCCTTCCCACATGCAAAATACACTCACTACTCTCCTGCAAGGGAGCTCTGGTAGCATAGTGGCTAAGGCACTTGACTGCTAACCAGAAGGCTGGCGGTCAAACCCACCAGCCACTCCTCGGAAGAAAGGTTGGGCAATCTACTTCCGTAGTGATACTGCCTGGGAAATCCAGGAGGGGTCGCTATGAGTCGGGTCTGACTCCACGGCACATAACGACAACAACAACACTCTCCTGCAATACTCCCCCACCCAGTTGTCTCATTTTGGAACAGGATCAGTGTTCTGGCTATCTAATGCTATGTAACAAAGCACCCCAAAACTTAGTGACTTTACACAACTACCATTTTATTATGATTCTGTGGATTGTTTGGGTTCCTCTAGGCGGTTCTTCTGCTTCTTGTGATGTTGGCTGGGGCTGTATTCATCTAGGCATTGGCTGGGATGGAAGGTCCAAGATGGCTGACTCACATGTCTGGCACTTAAGTCATGCTGTACAATAGACCTCGACTACTCTGGATATTCAGGACTGGTTTAGATTTCTGTCTGGACCAGAGTCAGGCTAATCATAGTCAATGGATATGTGACTCCCATTAGATTTCCTTCAGGACTGGTATAATTTCTGTAATGAGTGACTAGAGCTATAAGGCACCCAGGGACTGAAAGGGTGAATACTTTCAGCAGCTACCTTGTACCTTACATGAGGTTGACAGAGAGAGGCCAGTGCTTCTCATCTCAGCCTCTTGGTATCCCCATTACTTCAACTTGCATAAGTTCCTTTAGTAACCACCACTTGGTATATTTTCTTTATAGCATATGCTCTCTGGCCTCCATATAGAAATAGCAGTAAATGGGTCTAGTGGAAGATGTGTGCATAAAGGAAATGCACTAATGCCCAGCCGTTGTCCCTGATTGACAACCACTGTTGTTTCTCTCTTACTACAGTCCATGAACACACGTGATGTTCCCAAAGTTACCCTGAAGAGCACCATACTAGGTACTGTGAGAAGAGAATGAAACAGAAATAGACTCTCGCCCTAGGGAACTTATCACATAAGGAGAAAAGACAAATTTACAAATAACTAGACCACATTGTGAAAACTAATGCTGGTTTTAAGAAAGGTACAAACTGCATATTGTGGGAAATCAGAGGACTGAAGAATTCCACTGCTGTGTTCTCTCTTTGATTTCTCTTCTAGTTCTGGGCAAATATTACATTTCACAGTCCAATTTCCCCATAGGTATAGTGAGGAAAAATAATCCTTTTTCTGCATGTCTTACTGAGGAGCAATGAGAGCTGGTGAGTATGTGTAAGGACTTAGGGTTTTATTTTGTTTTATTCTTTTTGAACATTTTATTATGGTTTGGGTGAAGGTTTACAGAGCAAATTAGTTTCCCATCCAACAATTTTTACACATTTTGTTTCCTGACATCAGTTGCAGTCCCCTCGATGTAACAGCACTATTCCCACCTCCTCCCTGGGTTCCCCATTTCCATTCATCTATCTTTTCTGCCCCTTCCTGCTTTCTGATCTTTGTTTTTGGCAAATGTTGCCCTTTTTGTCTAATATGGTTGATTGTTTTGAGGAGTATGTTCTTCACAGCTATTATTGTTCAGTTTATAGATCCATTGGTTGCCTGAAAGGTGATATCTGGGAGTGAGTTCAGGTTTAAAGGGTGCCTAAGGGCCATGGTTTTGGGGACTCCACCAGTCTCTGTCTGACCAGTAAATCTGGTCATTTTTATGATTTTGAGTTTTGTTTTACATTTTTCTCCCAGTCTCTCTCAGACTTTCTATTGTAATTCCTTTCAGAGTGGTTGGTAGTGGTAGTCAGGAACCATCTAGATCTTTTGGTCTCAGGCTAGTGGAGGCTGTGGTTGTTGTGGACTAATTGTTCCTTTGGACTAATTGTTTACTTGAGTCTTTGATTTTCTTTGCTCTGGACATCTTAGATAGCAACTTGCAAACTTTTAAGACTCCAGTTGCTACTTAATTTCTGTTTTATTTTCGGCATCCAAATATATCTTTAACCTTACAAACATGGGCTAGAGAGGGGAAATGAAGTAGTTTAGATATGCATCCATGCATGTGTATGTATTTGTGTGAGTGTGTATATGTGTGTGTGTACACAAGCACATGTGTGTCACTACCATGCTCCAAATGAGGCCTCAGGGAGTAATAAACAGAAGGCCTGCTGAGACCACCAATTTCTTTTTCCCATCTGTGATGGCTGGGCCCCCATGCTTCACACTGGGAAGGGTATCAGCGAACTCTCCTCAGTCTTGTGGTGCTGCTGCCTTTAATTCATATTTGCGTGCGTTGTGAGACTAGCCAGGCAGCCGAATGACTGCCCAGGAGTAGAGCTTGTGATGATGTAGAGAAATGAAATCACTGTTTAATGAGAATCGGTGAGATAAGGTCCACAGATGGACCATTCAGAGGGCTGTATTTGAACCACAGTATTCCATTCATTTTCTAATACACCTTACTGTGAGCTTAAATTGCATTCTTGGAAAATTTAGCCCAGCGTGACTAGTTCTTCTTAGAATAGCATCACTAACATAATGTTGTGTTCAAAAGCCTGTTGGATAAAAGGTTATCATGTAATTTTTATCATTACAAGTCTCCAGTGCTTCTGGGAGTTACCTTCAAATAATGCAAAATATTTCAGATATACACAATTGTGTTTTAAAGTAAATTCTAAAAGGTCATGGCTATAGATCCCATGCCTCAGTTTACCTTTTGGAACATTGCCTCTTGGTTTTTACAGAAGTTTTTTTTATAAATAATTCTCTAAAATAATATAACAGTGATATTTTTTCCTATAGTTTTTAATTTTGATTAATGTTTTAATTATGTGGGTTTTTTTTTTGTATTTTTATCAGTGTGGTATATTGGACTAAGCACAGGGTTTGGGATTAGACACAGGGTCTGAATCTCACCTCTTGGCAATACTAGTTGTGATCATGGATAAATAACATAATATTTTAAAATAATAATTTTTACGTTTTTGGTTCATTATTTTGTCATTAATATTTACTAAATTTCGTCCACTTTCTTCTTGTGATTGTTAGTTGCCATTACATCATATCCAACTCATTTGGCCCCTGTGTGCACAGTAGAACTCTCCCATACGGTTTCCAAGCCTGTGACCTTTTGGAAATACATCACCAGGCTATCTGGGGAGGTGCCTCTTAAAACAAACAAACAAAAAAAAACCCCCACCAAACCCACTGCCATCAAGTTGATATTGATACATAGTGACTCCATAGGACAGAGTAGAGCTGCTCCATTGGGGTTTCCAAGGCTGTAAATCTTTACGGAAGCCAACTGCCTTGTTCTTCTCCCACAGGGTGGCTGGTGGGTTTGAACTGCTGACCTTTTGGTTAGCAGCCACATATCTTAGCCCCTGCACCACCAGAGCTCCTTGAGGTGTCTCTCGGTGGGTTTAAACCACCAGCCTTTTGGCTAGTGGTTGAGTTCTTAACCATTTGCACTACCCTAGCAATAATTTTGTAACGAAGTTGAAAGGATTTGAGCTAAGGTGGGTACAAAACACTCAGTACATATCACCACAGAGTAAGTACTCAATAAACAAGCCTAGCAATTATTATACTCTTCAATAAGAATGAATGTTTTTATAAAATATAAAAATTTTATTTATAAAATAGCCTAACTCTGACTATATCTTTAAAAATTTCTCCTGATCTTGTTTTGTCTGTGACTGTGAGTTATTGTTTTATCAGAACAACCATTATGCACAGCTAATTTCAGGTTCATGAGTTCTTGAGCACAGTGGGAAACTAATAAATGAATTATATATATATTTCATAAGAGATTTCTATATTTATATGTGTGTACATAAATATAATTTTCAACCACAGAAAGTGTGCTGTCATTAATAGCTTATTTCATGAGATAAAAGGATAGAAAAACAATAAACTACACCAAAAAATGCAATTCCACATAGCACAAATACTCAGGAAATTACACATAATCTGACCTTGTGGTTGTCTGAGCTACATACAAAAGGAAATAGCCAGCTGCCATGTGGGATATACTGTTGGGGCAAATTGTTAAGTGTTTTGAAAGGAAAGGAGAAGTTTTCTAGGAATTTCTAATAACAGAGAATTTAGACTGAAGGAATTTGCCATAGAGTTCTCTGAATAGGCTTAGATTTTATATTGGATTAAAAAATTGGTATAGAGAGGGAGTGGCTCTCAAGATGAAGCTTTTCCAGGCTCCCTCTTGCTTTGTTTTTGCCTAGGGCATTATTTTCTGTTTGCCAAGGCCAGCTGCTTTCTCCCTGGCAGGTTTCCATCCAGCAGCCCAGGGCTGCTTCTGATATGGGGCCCTGCCCCTCTGAGGTTGGATGGGGCAGCTGTGTATCCCCAGGCCGGGAGAGTGATGAGCTGCCTTTGGGGCCTAGATAGATGGATTCTTACTGATGCACTTTCACCATCAACTCTCCTCCAATCCTCAGCAAACTTGACTTCTGCCAACCTTGCCTGAACTCCAGTTCTGCTGCCTCTGGGCCCCGGGCCGGGAGACGGAGGGGTCTGGCTCAAGATTACATCCTTTTTTTCTTTTCATATGGTATCCAGACAGTCACTAATCATATCAGACCCTAAAACGATGTAAGCCCTTCCTATCTGCTAAGCATGAAGCTGTTGCTGGCACACAAACAAATCCCAAAGAACCTCAGCATAATGAGATGCACGTTTTTAAATTTTAGTGTAAAATGTGCCATTACTCAACTATCAACAAAAATTCATTCAATTTTTTACACACTGCGCTGGGTGATGTGAGGGAGACAGAGTATAAAGCTTGACCCTGCTCTGAAGGAGTTGGTCATGTCATTGTGGGTATGTCTTGCTCCCACTCCATCTGTAACCCCCTTTGTTACAGAACCATGACACATGTGCCCACTGTTTTTATTGGGTGAAATCACTTGTGTCTTGAATGCAGAGTCTTGGCAGACTCCTCTTTGTTGACATTCAGCTCTAATGTCACCCACCACAGGGACCTTCCATGACTGTCTTAACTGAAGAGGCCCTGAGTGCTCTAATCCATTACTTTGTTTTGTTTCTCCATAGATGTGTCTGCCTAATACCATCATGCTGACTTCTGTTGATTTTTCAGTTATCTATTTCCTACATCAGATCTTAAGCTCTATCTAGGAAGACAGTGGTCTTGTCTGTCTGTTTAGCATTTGGCACATAGTAGGTACTTGAAAAATATTTACTGCTAGAATAAAAAAATGAAAACCACAAACCCACTGCCATCAAGTTGATTTTGACTCAAAGTGGGCTTGTGAGAAGGTAAAGTTTAATTTGGAAACATACTTTTTTATGTGTAATCAGAACTGTGTTTCTGGAGACTTCTCTCTTCCTTCTACCCTCCTCGCCTTCTCTCATTCCCACCTTCCATCCTTCCATCTCAGAGAAAGAATTTTGACTCACTACATGAGCACAGAAGGAGCTCTGATAGCACAATGCCTAAGGCATCTTACTGCTAACCAGAAGGTTGGTGGTTCAAACCCACCAGCCACTCCATGGAAACAAGATTGGGCATCTACTTCTGTAAAGATTTACTGCCTTGGAAACCCAATTGGGGTCGCTGTGAGTCGGAAACAACTTGATGGCAGTGGGTACAGCATGGACCTGAGATATTCTTGTCCTGTTGTGGATGAGTGTGGTTTTGTTTGGTTTCTACTTTGAACCGCAGAGGGCAGATAGTCAGATCTCAGTCCTGTCTGCCACCATCTGTCCTGGGACAAAAAGTCATGGGAGGGAAGTAGATCTTCAAGTGAGGCTGAGCATGAGGCCCAATGGTTCATGGAGCCTCTGGTGCTGGGAGATCAGGGCCCCACACCAGGATCACAGGAGTAAGAGGTCCTACCTCATCTGTATCCTGAGAGGAGGAGTCTGTCAGGCCCCAGGGCTACGTAGGGCTAGGCTCACCAGGATAGGACTAGGACCAATCTGTGGACACATTTAATCAGTCCTGAGACATAAGAAACAGGAACTGGTACTCAGTGAAAGCCCGGCTTCTTATCTTTGAATCCTCAGCCAACTCTGAAAGTGATGCAAAAACAGAATTTGTCATGGAATGATAATGTGGCTGTGCTTGTACTCATGGACAAGTAGAATACGGGAGGACTGAAATGATAGTCAGTAAGGGAGAGGACACTTAAAAAGTGCTTCAGATGAACATTTCTGGGATAAATCCTTGACCAAGGTGATGACAGTGGGGATGGAGAGGAAGGAGTTGACATAACAGTTAATGATAAATTTGTTGGCCTGTTAAGTGTTATTTTTATTTATGTATAATTTAATTCTCACCCACTTCTAAAAAAGGCTTAGAAGGATCTAGAAATTGTAACCAAACACCTTAAGGGAGTAAGTTGCTAGGCCTGGGGTCTCAGGACCATAGTTCTTGGGTGACATCAAAGTCAATCAGCTGGCATAACATAATCAACAGAACAATGTTCTACATCCTACTTTGGTGAGTAACCACTGGCTCTTAAAAGTTTGTGAGTGACATCTAAGGTGCAACTATTGGTCTCTCCCCATCTGGAGCAAAGCAGAATGATGAAAATAGAAGATGCACTGAAACGCTTAGTCCAAAGGACTAATGGATCATGTGAACCTCTGCCTCCATGACCCTGAGACCAAAAGAACTAGATAGAACTCGACTACTACTACTGACTGCTCGGGAAGGGATCACAATAGAAGATCCCGGACAGAGTGGGAGAAAAATGTGGAACAAAACTAAAAATTATAAAAAGACCAGGCTTACTGGTCTGACAGAGACTGGTGGAACCTCCAAAACTATGGTCCTTAGGCTCCCTTCAAGCCTGCAACTGAACTCAGTCCTGTGGCTCAACTTTCAGCCAAAGAGTTGTCAGGCCTATAAGGTGAACAATAACATCAAGGAGCTATGCACCCTGTCAAACAATCAATCTTATGAGATCACAAGGGATGAGGCGCAGAAGTCAGGAAGGGATAGGAAAGAAGGATAAATGGAAATGGTAAACACAGGGATGAAGAGGGAAGAGTGCTGTTACATTGTGGGAATTACAATCAATGTCACAAAACAAAATCTGTATGAATTATTGAAGGAAAACCAATTTGCTCTGTATACTTTCACTCTAATCACAATAAAAAGTTAAAAAAAAATGATCCTAAGTGCTTATGTCTGAGTGATGAGGAAAGAGTGGGTACCCCTATCTAAGGCAGGAAGAGTTGGGAGGAGGAAATATTTTTGAGTAGATAATGGTATGTTCAGTTTTGCATTTGTCACATTTGAGGTGATGAAGGGACCATCAAATAGAAGAGTCTACTAGGCTATTATAAACATTCAACTCAGAATTCTTATCTTCGATAAGCAGTGTGTCTGCAAAAACATATCTATGTGATTAGCACAGGAATATGAACTCCTTAATTTGTAGCTGTAGCCATTGTTTGCTTCTCTCTTTTTTTAGTGTAGTATCTTTGCTCCAAATGAGTCATGCAACTGTTTATCACATGAGGACACACAGGTACACATGTATACACAAGAAATCTATTTTCCGCAATTCCATCCCTGAGTCTTAAAACAGTACTGTATTGCTCAAAGTTTTGCACTCCTGTGTCCGAGGAGGGCCCTTTGGCCTTCTGTCTTTACTGCTTGCCGTCATTTCACTTCACTTCACCAACAGGAATGGCCCTTTGATCTCTCCCTGCCTTGTGTCTTGAGTAGCAGAAATGTGTTCCAGTGAGTCTCACTCTTTTGCTGTGACAGATTGCTACACTATAGAGCACACTCAAGTAACTTTTCTTCTGCCTGTCTTCATTCTCTGAGAAGCTTTTACTGTTCTCCTTGGAAAACCACGTGAAATGATGTGAGATGCCTAAGGTGAGAGCTCAGTGAATGAGTACCAAGTTAGGACTTAGAAGGAAAATAAAGAGGTTATAGCCATGAGAAGTTTCCAAGGTTGCTGATGTATAAAAATGTCTAATTGGCAAGTGTGTCTTCCTAAAGACTGAAGCAGAAGGACATTGATTTATTACTCCCCTCTAGAACCAATTCTTTCACAGAATTCAAGATAAGATTTTATTTTTATTTTCTGTATATGTGTGTGTTAGAATCCAGAATATTCTTAACTTTTACCTAAATCTTAAAACTTTCTTGGTTCCAACAGGGCCCAAGAAAACTATTATATATATATATATATATATATATATATATGGTTCCTAAGTCTTTACAAACAAAAACAAACAACTCTCCCATCCTTGAATTTCATTCCTCTCTCTGGAGGTAACCTGTGAACATTTAAACAATCAGAAGGATATAGAATAATGAGTACAGGTTTGACATGTAGCTTTCCATACCTTTTTCTGGGTATTTAAAGACCTGGTGGTGCAGTGGTTGAGACATTCAGCTGCTAACCAAAAGGTTGGCAGTTCGAACACACAGCTGCTACATGGGAGAAAGATGAGACAGTCTGCTTCTGTAAAGATTAACAGCCTTGGAAACCCTATGAGGCAGTTCTAATGATATGTATTGGAGATCTTTCAAGGTCAGTTCATATAGACATCTCATCTTTTTAATCACTGCACTAGACAGAATCCGTAATTAGATGTATAATCACTTTCCTTTTTAATCATTGCCTTACTGTTTTTCATTTTGTTCATCTCTGGTCACAAGTCTAAGTATTTCTATTGGATAGAAATGGAGTTGCTAGGTCAAAGATGGTTTCCATTTAAAGTCTGATGGACATTACTACATTATCCTCTAGAAATGTTATATCAAAGGACATCCAAAACTGAGTTTGAGAGTCCCTGTTTCTCCATATTCTTGCCAATGTTGATTTTATTAATCTGTTGTTTTTTTTCTTACTGGTAGGTAAAAATATCTTATTGTACTAATGTTTGCATTTGCCTCATTGTTAGTAAGGCTCATCAGCTTTTCTTAAAGTCTGTTAACAATTTATATTTCTTATTGTTGTTCTTTGAGCTCTGGGAGCAAAATTTAGATTTGAATACTGATGATAGCACTTGTGAACTGTTTTGGTCCTTTAGTGCCCCTCTAACAGAAAATACCACAAGTAGGTAGGTTTAACAAACAGGAGTTCATTCTCTTACAGCTTGTTGTTGTTGTTAAGTGCCGTCGAGTCGTTTCC
>NW_006921617.1:5711827-5713745 GCF_000298275.1 Orycteropus afer afer
AGATTCTCATTGAACAACTCATACACTAATTGTTCACTGACATTTGTTGCTGTCCCTGGAATGTGTCAACACTATCCCCATTTCTACCCTGCCTTTCTTGTTTCCATTCATCCATTTTTTTTTTCTTTAATGACATTTTTGTATCTACTTTTGTTTCAAGTCTATTTAGGTTTCCTACCTCTTTGTGTTAGTTTATGTAGATAGTGTGTTTCTGAAAATTTGTCCATTTCTTCTGATTTTTCAAATTTGTTGGGGTAGCATTTTTCATAGTATTCTGTAATAATCTTCTTTATCTTAGTTTGTTATTTTGTAATATTACCCATTTCACTTCTTATTTTGGTTATTTGCATCTTCTTAAATTAAAAGAAAAAATACTCACTGCCATTGAGTGGATTCCAACTCATAGTGACCCCATTGGTTTTCCAAGGTGGTAATAAATCTTTACGGAAGTAGATCACCCAGTCTTCCTTCCATGGAGTGAAGACTGGGTGATCTACTTCCATAAAGATTTACCACCTTGGAAACCCAATGGGGGTCACCAGGAGTCAAAATTGACTTGATGTCACTGAGTTTTTTTTTAATTTTTTTTTCCTTTGCCAGTTTGGTTAGTGGTTTGCCAATTTTTTTGAACCTTTCAAAGGACCATCATCTAGTTTTGTTGATTCTTTCTATTGTTTTTCTATTTTCTGTTTATTTATTTTTCTCTGATCTGTAGTATTTCCCTTTTTCTGGTGACTGTGGACTACTTCTGCTGTTCCTTCTCTGTTCAAATTGTTGGGTTAGGTTATTGTATTTGGATCTTTATTCTTTTTTAATATGTGCATTTATTGCTAAAAATTTTCCTCTGAAAATTACTTTTTCTGTGTCCTAGAGATTTTGCTATGTCGTGTCTTCATTCTCATTTAAGTCTAAGAAATTTTAATTTCACTTTTAATTCCTTCTATGACTCAGTGGTTTTTAAGTAAGGTGTTATTCAGTGTCCATGTATTTAATCTTTTTCTTTTTCATTCTGTTATTAAATTCTAGTTTTATAGTGTTATAATCAAAGAAGGTACTTTGTATTGTGTCAGTGTTTTCTAACTCATTTTGTGACCTAGAATATGGTCTATTCTGGAGAATGATTCATGTGAGTTGAAGAAGAATGTGTACTGTACTGCTGTTGGGTAGTGTGTTGTGTATCTCATTGCTATCAAGTCTATCCCGACTCATAGTGACCCCTCCTTGGGTTTCTGAGGCAGTATTTCTGCGGAAGTAGATTGCCCAGTCTTCCAAGGAGTGGCTGGTGGGTTTGAACCACCAGCCTTCTGGTTAACAGTCAAATGCCTTAGGCACTATGCCATCAGGGCTCCTTATTAATGAAATAGTGGCATATTAATCTATTTTAAAGTATACTTTTTTTTAATAAAGTACTAAATGTGTATATCTCTATGAATTCAAATTGAGTTTACTGTGTTAATTAGATCTTCTGTATCTTTATTAGTCTCTTTGTAATTGCTCTGTCTGTCACTGAAAATGGTGTGTTAAAGTCTCCTACTATTATTGTAAAACTGTCTATTTCTCTTCATTTCTGTTAGAGTTTGTTTTATGTGTTTTGGAGGTCCATCATTGGGTGCATAGATATTTATTATTGTTTTGTCTTCTTGGTGGATTGACCCTTTAATCATTTCTTTGTCTCTCATAATAGATTTTCACTTAAAGTCTATTTTCTGCTTAGTTGGGAATGTCTTAATTCACCATCATTTTTGAAAGGCAGTTTTGCTAGAAATATGATTCTTGATTGGCAATTCTTTTATTTCAGTGTTTTATATGTGCTATTCCATTGCTTTCTTGCCTGCATGGTTTCTGATGAGAATAAGCACTTAGTTTTTTTGGTGTTCTTTTATAAGTGATATTTTGTTTTATACAATTCTTTCTTTGT
>NW_006921617.1:5714280-5721652 GCF_000298275.1 Orycteropus afer afer
TTTTATTTTGTATTTTGCTTGATCTTTTTGTAGATACTAAATATAAGTCTTGAATTTCTTCTCAGGTAGTACTATTATTGTGTATTTCTCTGGAAGGTTTCCTTTCCCTTTAGTTTGCTCACTTGCTTGAGCCATCTTGTCCTATTTTTTCATATGACTTTTTATTGTCTACTGCCTCCAAGGCATTATGGTCTAATTTTATTTATGTATGCATTTATTTATTGATTGTATATTGGTTTCATCCTGATTTTTTTGTTTTGATATATCAGGACAGGTGGGGACATGTTCCGCTGATTGCTTATTTGAAGGCACAGGAGTGCTCACCACTTGTTTCCAGTTGGGCAGGGCAGTGGTGGGAAAGGTGAATGTGCATCTCTGTTCACCAAGTGTGTGAGGTGGCTGAGGGCAGGCTAGGTGGGCATGGGTTGCTTCCTGTCATTTGTCCAACTGTGCAAAACAGTGTAGTGGTGCTTACTTGGTGGGGGTTGTTGTGGGTGACCAGAAGCACAGGCACTCTCACTGCCACTTTCCTGGTGGATGGGGCAGCAGGTGAGGGTGTGATGAGGGGCCAGGGATGCTGGAGTAAGCTGCTCACTGGGTGAGTGAGGTGGCAGGCAGGGAGTACAGAGAGTGAACGGTGGCACAGAAGTGCTCACTCCTGCTTGCTGAGTGGGGAACAGCAGGCAGGGGAATGAGGCTGGTGACCAAGTGCCCAGAAGTGCTTACTGTTTTTCACTGGTTTGGCAGGGTGGTGGGCAGAGGCTGTGGCAAGCAACCAGTGGTGCAGGGTGCTCTCTGTTGCTTGCCAGGTAGGCAAGGTGGCAGGGGGTGAGATGTACTATGTGACTAGGGCCATGAGAGTGCTCTGTGCCACTAACCAGGTGGGCAGGGCTGTGATGGGGGTGTGTCATAGGCAAATGGAGGAATAGAAGCTTTCTCTGTTGCTCACCAGAAGGGTAAGGTGACAGATAGAGGTGTGTGGTGGTCATCAGGGGACATGGCAGTGCTCTGTACTGCTGACTGGGTAGACAGATAGTGGGCAGTGGGTGTGGCTGGTGACTCGGAGTGCAGGGTACCCTTTGGCACTTGCTTGGTGGGCATAGCAATGGGTTGGGGTATGTGGTGGACAACCATTGGCATAGGAACACTTCTGCTGCTCACAGTGTGGCAAGATGGTTGGGGCGCTGGCAGACAGGGCTGATTTGGGAGTAAGGAGAAACTCGTACTGCAGTTCCCAGGCAGGCAAGGTGGTAGGAGTGGGAGAGTTTGTGCTACTAATCACCATGAAGGTAGGGGGAAGGGGAGCATATTACTCTGGTCATGAAGCGTGGGTACCTGCGTACTTCCTGTTGGCTGCAGCCAGCAGTCAGGACCTGGCTCTGACCAGTATGAGAAGGGGGAAGATTGGCCAGAGTTCAGTTATGTGGGGGACTTCGTGCTGACCCTCTGTGGATCTATTATTCCATGTATACAACCCACCTTAATGCTGCTGGTGAGTAGGTCTGTCTCTGCCTTCTGGCTCCCTCCCTGCTCTTGCTTCACTCTGGAATGTCTACATAGTTTCTCTGTCTCATGTTGTGAATTCTGTGACATTGCCTTCCTTTTCTCCTCACCCAGTGTCACTGCTGGCTTTGTCTCAAGATGGCCACATTGTGCCAGGCTGGCTGGCAGGGCATCTCTGCTTGGTATTGTTCTTTATTCACAGTTTTTGTTCAATTTCTTCTTCCAATCATTGTGAAATCTAATTTTTTATTCTTCCACGTGATGCTCAGGATTCCAGGGTTGTCACCTGTATCTGTTATACTTGGTTTCTTTGGTCTTTGCTGTAGAGGGACGGCATGGTGTGTCTAACTAAGCTCTCATGTTGGGCAGTCTCCCTCTGTGACTTGTTGTATTGACCAGGATCCCCAGAATGTAATCAATGCCAGAATGTCTTGCTTTTTCCTTGACTTAAATGGAAGATAATTTTTTTTTGTCATTTTACTCAATTCACTTTGGACACATATGAACAGATTTTTAAAGATTTGCTATGTCTTCTTAAAGAGATCCCTTTCCTCATGATATGTACAAGGAAGGAGATGATGTATTCATGAGGAAAATGGAAAATAGGTCTGCAAAGAATATGCTCATTGGTGCAGTGATAGGGGAGAAAGAGGGAGGGAAAATGAAGGCATAAAGTGTAACAAAACAGGATGGAGAAAAGGAGAGAAAAGATAGGACAAGAAAAATATTAAAATAAGCAACAGAAGAAAATAAATGTTCCCAGGCCTCAGTAGAAAAAGTGACTGAACTACTTTCCTTTTGAGTAGAAGAAAAGATGAGTTTGACAGAAGAAGGGGAATGCTGATGATACACAATGGTGAAATCATCATGATGGGCATCTCTTCATTGCATGAGGCCTGAGATGGAAGGATGGGTAAAGCCTAAACAGTCACACTTTCCCAACACACCACCTGAAACTCTGTATGAATCCAAGGAATGACACTGCCTTCCAAATACCATCAAATACCATCAATGCAGTGAATATTGTTGATGGGTTGCTAATGTCCACGTATGGCAGCCTCGTCTGTGTGCTTAAGACTGGAAGTGCAGTGTTGGCTAGAAACAGTTTTAGAGTTAGCAACCATTTTGCTTTGCAGGGAAGACCTGGTAGCACAGTGGTTAAGTACTTGGCTGCTAACTGAAAGGTCAGTTTTTCAAATCCACCAGAAGCTCCATGGGAGAAACATGAGGCGGTCTGCTTCTGTATAGATTTACAGACTAGGAAACTCTATGGGGCAGTTCCACTCTGTCCTATAGGGTCACTATGAGTCAGATTCAACTTGACAGTAGTGGGTTTTTTCCTTTGTCGAGTTCATTGGCACCATATCCTCCACTGTGCACCACAGAAGTAGAATACTCAAAGGTGATGAAGCACATTATAGAACCCTCACCAAAAAGGTAAATGCCTTGTGAAAAAATACAGATTTTCATTTACAAATGAAATCATAATGACATTAACTCAAGTTTCCATTAGTCTCTCAATATTTCATCATAGCATGCATGTCCTATGTGCACCTCATCTCTGTAAGGATACCATAACACAGCACCTGAGTATCTCCACATCCATATTCTTTTTAAGGGTCTCTTCTGACTTCTTCCTTTCTTTAAACATTTTAAAATTAAATTCAGTTGTTTTAAATGGCAAAAAAAAATTACTGACTTCTTCCTTCCTTTAAACATTTTAGAGTTAAATTCGGTTGTTTTAAATGGCAATCTGTTTTTCTCCCTCGAGTGAATCTTTATTAAAATTCTCTTTTTGCTAGGTTGTCACCATGCCATGTGGTATCTTCATCATAGCACCTATATTTGCTGTAGTTGTCTGTTGTCCTTCTAGAAGGTATGATCTCTGAGGACTGATTTGTCTATTTTTTAAATTGTAAATATGTATATAATAAAATATTTGCCATTTCAGTATTTTAGTATGTGTTCAGTTTAGTGAGCTTAATTACATTTATCATGTTGTGCAATCATAACCACTGTCTGTTTCCAAATTTTTCCATCGCTCTTCACAGGAGCTCAGTACCTGTAAGCACTGATTCTCCTTTCCCTCCTTCTCATCCCTGGTAACCACAAATAAACTTTGGTCTCTATACCTTTCCTATTCTAGATATTTCTTATGTGGGGTCATACAATGGAATATTACTTAGCTACAAAGAGAAATGAAGTCCTGATATATGCTGCAACACAGGTGAAACTTGAAAACAGTTTGCTGAGTGAAGTCAGTCAGTTACAACAGAACAAATATTGAGTGGCATGCACTATATCTCTAATATAGAATTTGGCTTTTAGAAGGTGATTCATAAATTTGTTGCATACATTCAGATGTGAAAAAAATAAGTAACATAACACATTTAAATGTCTTTTTCTTAAGAAAAGTTTTGTGATGGGAGTGGATTTATCAAGACAAGCATGAGGATGAAGTTTAAAGTTCTGCCAAATATATTTTAGTGGTTTTGCTTAATGAAACACTTAAGTGATTAGTCATATGAATATTGGCTGACATCTATTGCTACTGCCATGGAGTATACTTTGATGATGGTGATGACAATGATACTCATCATCATTACCAGACTATTAGAAAGCACTTCCAGAGGCACATGACTCAAGTAATTGTGCGATGACTAACTCATTATTTCTCTGGCTATTTCTATGAAATGGTAGGTGATGGGGCATAATTGACTTCTGGGCTCTGTGTCTGGAAACTTGTTCTTCCTGGGGCAGAGGTGAGCAGCCCCTCTTTCTGTTTACAGTTTCCTTGTGTGTATCCATCAGACCATCTGAGCAGCAGAACCCTTGTATAGAAGCCAGAGGACTCCTGACTGCTGACTTGGAAAGGGCACAGGATCATTCCTAGGGAAAGGAGTGGGTAGGGTAAATTTCTACTCATTGTCAGGCACTTATTCCTCTCCAGTCCTGCTCTGACTGGTTTCCTCTTTGGGGCCACAGAGTTAGGACAGCAAGTAGGTGTTGCAGGGCTGCAGGTCTCTGCTTAAACCTGAGCACTCCTCCGTCTACAGAGAGCACCAGGGTGGGCGCAGAGGAGAAAAGACTGCTTGCACTTCCTTTGTGGAGAAAATGTGGCAGCATTAACACTGACATCGCATTTACAAAGAAAGCCTACTATCCTAAAAGACAGATTTTAGATTCATAAAATCTAGACTTCATGTTACCCCACAAATAAAGTGGTTGAGTCCTTTGTTTTATGAAGGAGAAAACTGATACCTAGAGATCACACAGGGGAAGAGTCAAGACTAAAATGAGAAATTCTTTGTCTAAGACTCATTTAGCTTAGCTAGAGAGTAACTTCAATTACTCAGTTAAATTATTAAAATTATTTGATTGTAAAAATATATTTACAAGTTTTTAATAACACAAGACAGCAGTGTATTTCTAATCTTCTAATAAAGCATGATATTTTTCACAGTATGGTTTAAGGGACCTGCTTTTTTAGTTATTTGATTATATATTAGACATGCTTTTCCAGAAGAAGTAGTGACATGGAGTCAAATTAGCGTAGAACTGTTAACTATGCAATTTTAAAAGAAAGTGACAGCACAGCATAAAGATGGGAGGTTAGGCCTTGGCACAGCTCCTTTCTCTTCCTGAGTTGGTCTCCATTTTTCCCTGGTTCCATCGATCCCTCTCAGCTCTGGTATCTTGTATATAAAAAGCCTTCTCACATTATGGGATGGTGAAGATATAAATATGAAAGGAGATTTCAAAGTGCTTTGAAACACCTTCTCTATAGAATGGAGTTGCATTCCTCCGCTTATGTTAAAATACAGAGCTATTAGCTGAAGATATATTCCTGGGGACTTTATTTCAAAGTGCCAAATACTACCTTACTTTTAGACTTAGCCTGAGATAACAAGGCTTCTCAACAGTTGTTAAGTTTGGAAGGAGCATTGATAACACAAGGTAATGATACAAGGTTGTGGGTTTTGCTCTTAGCTTGATTATGCCTCCCTCATGTCATACACCTGTCTTCTGATTGGGTTGTCAGGCAATAATGAAAGTTAATTTTTAGATCTCTTACCCTTAAAATTCTCAGCTCCTTCACTTCAAAGCAGGCACTGTGTCTAGTATTGACACCTCTCAATTTATAATATCAACAATTTACTTAAATTTGCTTAAAAAGAATTCTAACACTTGGCCTTTATTTTGCTTTTGAAATTATTGAGAGAGAATTGACCCATTTTAAGCATCTTAAATATTTAAGAAGTTCCATGAGTTAGGGCTGAGCAATCTTTCTGAAGCATGTTACTAAGTGTGACAAACCTATGAAGAAACAGAAAAGAAACCCAGTTGCTTTTGAGTCAATCTCTACTCATGGTGACCCCATGTGTATCAGAATAGAACCGTGCTCTGGTACTGGTACAAGAACAGACACAAATCAATGGAACAGAATTAAGAACCCAGAAATAAATCCATCCATCTATGGAGAGCTGGTCAAAGTCATTTCAATGGGGAAGAGACAGTCTCTTTAACAAATGGTGCTGGCAAAACTGGATATCCATTTGTAGAAAAATGAAACAAGATCCCACACTATACACAAAAACTAACTCAAAATGGATCAAAGACATAACGTTAAAGATAAAACTATAAATTTCCTGGAAGGGAACATAGGTTCAAAGCTAGAGAGCCTTATTTTTTTTTGTACAAATACACTATCAAACACAACTAAAAATGCATGAACAAGAGATAAACTAGATAACTGGGACTTCCTAAAAGAAGGAAATGGATCCAAATAAAATGGATCCAAATAATTGTGCTCACCAGAAAACTTTACAGAAGAGTAAAAAGAGAACCTATAGGCTGGGGAAAAAATTTTGGTAACAACATATCTGACAAGGCTCTAATCTCTAAAATATATAGAAAACTTTAACACCTCAACAACAAAAGACAATCCAATAAAAAAATGGGCAAAGGACATGAACAAACACTTCATCAGAGAAGACTTTCAGGTGGCTAACAAACACATGAAGAGATGCTCCTGATTATTAGCCATTATGTTGTTGTTGTTAGGTGCCATTGAGTCAGTTTTGACACATGGTGAATCTGTGTACAAGAGAAGGAAACACTTCCTGGTTCTGTGCCATCCTCACAATCATTGCTATGTTTGGACGCATTGTTGCAGCCACTGTGTCAATTCATCTTGTTGAGGGGCTTCCTCTCTTTTGCTGATCCTCTACCAAACATGATGTGCTTCTTCAGGGACTGGTCCTGCCTGATAACATGTCCCCAGTACATAAGATAGTCTCACCATCTTCACTTCTAAAGAGTATTCTATCTGTATCTCTTCCAAGACAGATTTGTTCATTCTCTGGTAATCCATGATATAGTCAATATTCTTCACAAAAACCATAATTCAAAGGCATCAATTCTACTTCAGTCTTCCTTATTCATTGTCCAGTTTCTTATGCAATGAGGTGATTGAAAATACTATGGCTTGTATCAGGTGTACCTTGGTTCTCAAAGATCTTTGCTTCCCCCGCCCCAACACTTTGTTTTATTTATTTTGCATTGTTTACTCCCCTCCCCCCTATAACCAACAAAGAACATTTTCTTCCATATACAAACCTTCCCTTGACTTTTTACAATAATGAACTACTACAATATTTGTCCTTCTATGATTGATTATTTCACTCAGCATAATGTCCTCAAAGTCCATCCATGTTATGTGGTGTTTTGCAGAGTCTACATTATTCTTTATTGCACAGTAATCCATTTTTTTCAACACTTTATAAAGGTCTTTTGCACCAGAAAAATTAGATGGTGTCTAGCTACTCCTGTCAGCCCCAGGGATACAGGTGAGGAGAGACAACTCAGG
>NW_006921617.1:5741850-5759828 GCF_000298275.1 Orycteropus afer afer
TGACCACAACCTTGCCCCTTGTCAGCTCTACTATACACCTGGGAATTCTGATCATTCACATAAACTTATAGGACCATTGTCTGCCAACCGTATATCTGATCTTGGATACACTCCCCATTTCATAGATATATCTAATCATTTAGCTTGTCCACCTATCTATCCATCCATATACCCATGTTTGCCTTCACTTTGTTTGTATGCTATTTACGTAAGCAGGGTACTGTGCTGTGCTCCTCTATTCACTAGTTGACAGCACTTGTACACTCACCATCTGTCTCCTTTCCTGTTGTCAGCCTCTTTCTTGTATGTCCCTGCTGACCTTGGCAAACAGAGCCTATTCTTAGGTTCCTGGATTCCAAATGAGAATGCTATCACTTTAAAATCAAAAATGGCTGCGCCCTCGGTCACTTTAAATATCCAAAATGGCTGCTGCTTGTAAACATTCAAAATGGCTGTGCCCTACACAGTGGAAAGTCAATAGCTCAGGTTGTCTCCCTCCTTGCTGTTTCCCTTCCTAGTCATAGGCCACCTGTGCAGTCATCCTTCCAGCCCTGGGTGACCAGGGCTGATCTTTAGGTCAGTTCTCAGGTCCCAACACCACTTGGAAATATTCAGGCTGTTGGTCCCATCAGAGTGGTTGACAGTCCACAGCTCTGACTGTCTCTGTACTCAATGTGTTTGTTCAGGTTTTTCCATTAGTTGGTGCCTAATCTACTTCTGTTTAGTTCCTTTCAAAGCTCAGGGCTCCAGGATTATCTTCTGTATCTCTGTCAGTTGGTGTCTCTTTTCTTTGTTGAAGAGGGTCTGTGTCACTTGTCTTCCTAGTCCTCCATCTTCCAGAGCTTATTCTTATTGATTGGTTGTTCTCTGTAAGGAACTTTTTGTTTTTCTTGTGCTGCTTTCAAGATTCTTTCTTTGTCTTTGGTTTTGATGAGTTTGATGATGATATGTCTTGGTGATTTTCTTTTGGGGTCTATCCTGTTTGGGGTTCGTTGGACCTCCTGAATAAATATGTTCTCATCTTACCTCATATTGGGGAAGTTCTTTTCCAACAAATCTTGGACAATTTTCTCAGGGCTTTTTTTTTTTTTTTTTTCTCTCTTCCTGTTCTGGAATTCTGATTACATGTAGGTTATTACTTTTGATGGTATCCCACATGCACCTTAGGCTTCCTTCATTTTGTTTTGATCTTTTTTCTGATTGATCCCTTTCCAAAGAAGTATTCATGTATTTTTTTCAATCTCATTAATTCTCTTTCATTGCATCAATTCTACTCCTTTGCCCTTTTAATGTGTTATTTATTTCTGAAAATTTAGTATTAATCTGGATTTCTATCTGTAGATTTTGTAAGATTTCTAATTTTTCATTTATTTTGTCATTTTGCTCTTGTGTTTTCTTGCAAAATTGTTCTAGGCTTTTGTCTGTGTTTTCCTTAATTTTGTCAGTGTTTTCCTTGATCTGTCTCTTCATCCTTTGAAAATACCTAAATGTAATTCTTTTGAATTTTTTAGCAGGGAGTTCCAATGCTGCTTCTTCCTCAGGGATGTGTTCTAGGTCTATATCCTGCTTGCTTATTTCTACCACTTTATCTTGCTTCTTTTTGTGGACTGTGATTCTCTGTTGTCTCTGAGTCATTGTAACATTGTTGTCTTTAGATTTCTGTTAACTGTTTGTGGAGAGAAGCTAAGGGAGAGTCAGGCTCTTCTTGGTGGTCATTTATCATTGGCCAGTTGGTAGAGAAAGAAGTGGTGGCTCTCACTCAGTAAGTGAAGCTTCAGGAGGTGTGGGTATAGTTGTGTTGTAAGGGCACTGTTGCTGTCTCCCATTCAGTTAAACAAAAACAATCTAAAAAACCATCAAAAAAGTAAAAGAAGGTGAACAAAAAACACACCACGTAAACACACAGGAACAATCACACACATACACATACACACACAAAGAAAAAGAAAAAAAGAAAAAACCCCTGCAATATCTGGAGATAGCAATAAGAGAAAAAAGGAAGAGTAGGAGAATAATGAAGAAAAAAATAGTAAAAATGCAAAAAGAAAAACAAGGAATTGGGTTAGCTACAAGAAAGAGAAAACAGGAACCAGGAACAGAGAAGAGAGAAAGAGCTGAAAACTAGAAACTGGGAAGGGAAGAATAAAGAATAACAACAAAAAGTACAATAATAATAATAATATTTTTAAAGCATACAAAAACAAACAATCTGAAAAGAAGGGAAAAAAAAGAAAATCTGGGCAGGGCAGAGCAGGGCACCCAAGCTCCGTCTGAGCACACAGACTGGGATGGAATTCCTGCCAGCCCAGATGGTGGGTAGGAGTGAGGGGTAGTGAGACCTCCATTCACCTAGAGGATGTAGGGTATAAATGTAGCAAGGGGAATATCATATTTTCCAGTCATTTGTGTCCTGGATGTCCTGAATGGTTCCAAGTGGAACCTATTCTTAAGTCCCTGGAATCTGGAAGAACATTGTTGCTTTAAATATCCAAAATGGTCAAACTTCTTGTAAACATTCAAAATGGCTACTCCCTCCAGACAGGCAAAAGTCCACAGCTCAGCCCACCTTCCTCTTCGCTGCTTCCCCTTTTATTCACCAGCTAGCAGTGTAGTCCTCTGTGTAGCCCTGGCTAGCAGCTCCAATTTTTAGGTTAATTCTTAGGTCCTAACACCACTCGGCAATATCCAAGCTGTTCTTGCCATCAGGATTACTGAGAGACCGCATCTCCATTTGTTTCCTTTTTTGATATTGTCATGCACGTTCTTCTACTAATTGGAGTTTAGTCCACTTCTGTATCCTTTTCTTCAAAGCTCAGGGCTCCAGGATTATCTTCTGTATCTGTATTAATTGGTTTCCCTTTTTCTTTGTTGAAGAGGGTCTGTGCAGTCCGCCTGCATATTCTGCCATTTTACCCAGCACTCTCTTCTTTGCTGTGGACAAGGAGAGACCCATTGTTGCATCTAGATGGCTGCTTATAAGTTTTTAAGATCCCAGTTGTACTCACCAAAGTAGGATGCAGAACAGTGTTTTTGTATAGTATGTTATGCCAATTGAACTTGATGTCCCTTGCAACCATGGTCCCAAGCCCACAGGTTGAACTACTCACTCTCTCCGGGTACCTGGCTGTGGCCAAGAAGCCACCACATCCTTGCCCTTGTCAGCTCTACCATACACCTGGACATTCTTAAAGCACATACAAATATGCATGTAGAAACATTGTTTGCTAACCCTATATGTGGTCGTGGGCACATTACCCCCTGCCTAGACATACCTGACCATTGAGCCTGTTCACCCATCTAAGCACCCGTAGATCAATGCTTACCATCATTGACAACTAAGTACGGTACATGCAGAAGAGTTCATCTTTGTTGTCTGTACCTCCCATATACCTCTCTCTGTCTTCCTCTTCCTCAATACTCTTCCTTCAATCTGGATGCCACATTCTTCTTTGTACAGTTCACCTTCTCAGATTATCTGCTCAGCATACAGATTGAATAAGTATGGTGAAAGGATACAACTCTGATGCACACCTTTCCTGATTTTGTAGTATTCCCTTGTTCTGTTTGAACGGCTGTTTTTTGGTCTATGTACAGGTTCCTGATGAGCACTAGTAAGTGTTCCTGAATTCTCGTACTTCAAAGTGTTATCCATAATTTGTTATGATACACACAGTTGGATGCTTTTACATATTTAATAAAACACAGGTAAACATCTTTCTGGTATTCTCTGTTTTCAGCCAAGATCTATCTGACATCAGCAATGATATACTTCATTCCATGTTGTCTTCTGATTCTGGCTTTAATTTCTGGCAGTTGCCTGTCATATTGCTGCAACTGTTACTGAATTATCTTCAGCAAAATTTTACTTGTATGTGATATTAATGATACTTGATAATTTCCACATTCTGTTGGATCATCTTTCTTTGGAATAGACACAAATATGGATCTCTCTCAGTTGATTGATTATGGAGCTTTCTTCCAAATTTCTTGGCATAGATGCATGAACACTTCCAACATTGCGTCTGTTTGTTGAAACATCTCAGTTGGTATTCCATAAATTCCTGGAAACTTTTTATTATTATTATTATTATTACCTTTTCCTTCAGTGCTGTTTGGACTTCTTCCTTCAATACCATTGTCTCTTGATAATATGCTACCCCATGAACTAGTTGGAGATGCAAATGAAAACTATAATGAGATAACATCTCACCCTTGCAAAAAAGCCAATGGTCAAAAAATTGAGAGCTGCAAAAAAGACAATGGTCAAAAAAGACAATGGTCAAAAAAGAAATGATGGTGAGTTTTTGGGGAGATTGGAACACGTATACACTACTGATGGGGTTGTAAAATGGTATAACCACTATGGAAAATATTATGGTGACTTCTCAGAAAGCTGGAAATTGAAATACCATATGATCCTGTAATCCTTCTCTTAGGTATATATGCCAAAGAAATAAGAGCAGTGACATGAATAGACACGCACACTCATGTTCATAGCAATGTTGTTGTTAGGTGTCGTCGAGTTGTCTCCTGCTCATAGCAACCCTATGAACAAAACACTTCCCAGTCTTGTGCCAGCCTCACAATCCTTGCTATACCTGAGCCCATTGTTTCAGCCACTGTGTGTATCCATGTCGTTGAGGGCCTTCCCCTTCTTCATTGACCCTCCACTTTACCAAGCATGATATCCTTCTCCAGGGAATAGTTCTTTCTGACAACATGACCAAAGTAGATGAGATGAAGTCTGGCCATTCTCACTTCCAAGGGGCATTCTGGCTGTACTTCATCCAGAACAGATTTGTTCATCCTTTTAGCAGACCACGGTACTCTTAGCCTTCTTCTCCAACACCACAACTCAAAAACATCAACTCTTCTTTGGTCTTCCTTAGTCATTGTCCAGCCCTCACATGCATTAAGAGGAGATTGAAAATACCATGGCTTGGGTAGCCACATTTTAGTCTTCAGGTGGAATATAGGAGACATCTTTGATCTTCATCACTTGAAAGAGGTCTTTTGCAGCAGATTTGCCCAATGGAGTATGTTTTCTGATGTCTTGACTGCTGCTTCTATTGGTGTTGATTGTAGAACCAAGTAATATGAAATCCTTGACAACTTCAATCTTTTCTCCATCCACTATGGAGCTGTTTATTGGGCCATTTGTGAGGATTTTTGTTTTCTTTATATTGAGGTGTAATCCATACTGTAGAGTGTAGTTTTTAATCTTCATCAATAAGTGCTTCAACTCATCCTCACTTTCAGCAAGCAAAGTTGTGTCATCTGCATATTGCAGGTTGTTACTGAGTCTTCCTCCAATCCTGATGCCATGTTCTTCATATAATACATCTTCTCAGATTATTTGCTCAGCATACCAGTTGAATAAGTATGGTGAAAGGATACAACTTTCATGCACTCCCTTCTTGATTTTGAACCATGCAGTATCCTCTTGTTCTGTTCGAACGACAGCCTCCTGATCTATGTACAGGTTCCTCATGAGTACAATTAAGTGTTCTGGAATTCCCATTTTTCTCAATGTTATCCATAATTTGTTATGATTCACACAATCAAATGCTTTTGCATAGTCAATAAAATACAAGTAAACATCTTTCTGGTATTCTTTGCTTTCAGCCAAGATCCATCTCTCATCAGCAGTGATATCCCTTGTTCCACATCCTCTTCTGAATCCAGCTTGCATTTCTGGAAGCTCTCTGTCAATATATTGCTGCAACCATTTTTGAATTATCTTTAGTAAGATTTTACTTGCATGTGATATTAATGATATTATTTGATAATTTCCACATTCTGTGGATCACCTTTCTTTGGAATGGGTACAAATATTGATCTCTTCCAGTCAGTTAGCCAGGTAGCTGTCTTCCAAATCTCTTGGCATAACCAAGTGAGTGCCTCTAGTGGGGCATCCATTTGTTGAAACATCTCACTGGGTATTCTGTCATTTCCTGGAGCCTTGTTCTTCACCAATTCCTTCAGTGCAGCTTCGACTTCTTCCTTCAATACTATTGGTTTTTGAACATATGCCATCTCCTGAAATGGATGAAGATCGACCAGTTCTTTTTGGTACAGTGACTTTCTGTATTCCTTCCCTCTTCTTTTGATGCTTCATGCATCATTCAATATTTTGCTCATAGGATCTTTCAGTATTGCAACTTGAGGCTTACATTTTTTCCTCAATTCTTTCAGTTTGAGATATGCCAAGCATGTTCTTTCCTTTTGGTTTTCTAAGTCCAGGTCTGTGCACATTTCATTAAAATAATTTCTTTGTCTGCTCGAGCTGCTCTTTGAAATCTTCTGTTCAGCTTTTTTATCTCGTCATTTCTTCCATTTGCTTTAGCTACTCTTCACTCAAGGGCAAGTTTCAGAGTCTCTTCTGATATCCATTTTGGTCTTTTCTTCCTTGTCTTTTTAATGACCTCTTGCTTTCTTCATGGATGATGTTCTTGATGTCATTCCACAATTCCTCTGGTGTTTGGTCATTAGTGTGCAATACATCAAATCTATTCTTTAAATGGTCTCTAAATTCAGGAGGGATATATTCAAGGTCATATTTTGGCTTGCATGGATTTGTAATTGTCTTCAACTCAAGTTGAACTTACATATGAGCAGTTGATGGTCTCTTCCACAATCAGCTCCTGGCCTTGTTTTGGCTAAAAATATTGAACTTCTCATTGCCTGTTGCCACAGGTGTTGTCAGTCTGATTACTTTGTATTCCATTAGGTGAAGTCCAAGTGTATAGTTGTCAGTTCTGTTGTTGAAAAAAGGTATTTGCCATGAATAAGTCGTTGGTCCTGCAAAATTCTATCCCATGATCTCCAGTGTTGTTTCTATTACCAAGGTGCTACTGGTAACTCTTCTTTGTTTCCAACTTTTGCATTCCAGTTACCAGTGATAATCAATACATCTTGATTGCATGTTTGGTAAATTTCAGACTGCAGAAGTTAGTAGAAATCTTTGATTTCCTCATCTTTGGCTTTGGGGTTGGTACATAGATTTGAGTAATAGAAGTATTAACTGGTCTTCCTTGTAGGTGTATGCATATTATCCTATTACTGACAACCTTGTTCTTCAGGACAGATCTTGAAACAGTGTTTGTTTTGTGATGATGAATATGGCACACCATTCCTCTTCCATTTGTTCATAGCAATAATATTCACAATAGCAAAAAGATGGAAACATCCAACGTGCCTATCAATGGATAAATGGATAAACAAATTGTGGTACATATGGAACACTACACAATGATAAAGAATAATGAGAAATCCATGTAACATCTTATGAAACGGATGAATTTGGAGGGTATTATCCTGAGTGAAAGAATTCATATACAATAGGACAAATATTGCATAGTAATACTTTTATAAAAAGTCAAGAATAAGTGTACACACAGAAAACAACATCCTTAGATGGTTACCAAGGATGGAAGGAGGAGGGAGAATGAATCACTTACTACCTAATAGGTATGTGTTAATTCTGGAGATGGGAAAGGGAATATACAATATGAGGGAAGTCAGCACACCTTGACCAAGATAAATGAACACCGCAAGAGATACACAAGAATAAAAGACAACTATGGTATGTGCTATAACATATACAATTTTTCAGTAACAGTTATCAGAAACAAAAAATATGAGTAGTTATGTAGGTAGATATGTGTGGTAGTTAAGGTTGTGTGTCAACTTGGCAGAGCCATGGTTTTGAGTGGGTGGGCAGCTGGATGTAGTTATTCCCCATGATGAGATTGTAGTCACCTCCATGGTGGAATATAGTCTATTTCCAGTATATATGGAAGGAAGACTAGGTAATCTACTTCTGTAGTGATACTGCCTTGGAAACACAAGAAGAGGTCACTATGAGTCAGCTCTGACTTGATAGCAGTGGTGGGTCCAGTATATAAGAAGAAGTTTTGGGAAAAGTCTCTGGCTTTTGGCACATCTAGATCCTGTATTTGTCTGAGTCTCCATCTCAGTGGCCAGCCATGTTGTCTGCCAATCTTGGTATTTTTCCTGGTCTTGAACTAGTGACCTGTCTGATGATCTTGGGACTATGCCATTTTACTTGTAAATCTTTGGTTCTTCAGCCTTAGTAGCTAGCAGCTGCTAGTGGGCCTGGAACAGAAGACAGAGCTGAAGCCCAAGATCGAGGGGCCTTCACCTAGCCCCAAGAGCTGGCACTTTGAACTCAGACTTTTAGCCTCTTAAATTATAAGAGAATAAATCCCTGCTTGTTAAAGTTATCCATTGGTGGTATTTCTGTTACAGCAGCACTATAGAACCAAAACAATATGTAAGGTGTATGGGTGTGAGAAGGCATATGGGAGTATATGCCTGTACATATATAGGTATAGTTGTGGACATATGTATATATATGTTTGTGTTATATATATTGCGGTGTAGTAAATTACCTAATGTGGCTTTTCTACCCATAAGTCTTTGTAAACTCCAAGGTGGGATTTTCTATGGGCAACTGAGGAGCTCCTGATTGCTGAAGTTGTCCACCTGGAGTATTTCTGTTGGGAGTGGCACAAAACAATGTTCTGGGAGGTGCCCACTCTCTCTCAGGTGCTTAGAGTTCTGATGCTATGATTGGCTAGTTTGACCACCCTTCCGGGCCCAAAAGGAGGCCTCCTAGAGGCAGAACTCTCTCTGACTGCTGGTTGAGGAAGACATGCTGCTGAAAGAGACACGTGCCCCGGAAAGAGACACGTGCTGCTGGGAAAGAGACGCAAGAGACACGCGTTGCTGAGTAAGACACCGAGGGACATGCACTGCTGGGGGAGGGACTGTGAGAGACTTGGCTGAGAGACAGTGGGCTGGGAGAGAGACTGAGCGTTTTTTTCCTGAACTTGAATTGTAGCATGGTGCTTCCATAATAAACTCCATAATCTGTGAGTTCTGTGTGGCCACTCCAGTGAATTATTGAACCCAGGAGAGAGGTGGTGGATGCTTTGGGAGGAACAGTTGGAGAAAGGGCTGGAGGGAGGCAGCATGTCTGGCCTGGCAGGAATAGGCCTTGGGTTACTGCTGGTAATCCTGTCTTCCTCTTGTGGGATTAGAGGAGGTCAGAACATGTGGCCTCTTTGCCCTTTTTGCATATATATATATTCATCTGTGCAATAAAGCACATAGGGGAACAGTTATGGATTCTTTCTAGACATATCCAAAT
This sequence comes from Orycteropus afer afer, assembly GCF_000298275.1. Lineage (NCBI taxonomy): Eukaryota > Metazoa > Chordata > Mammalia > Tubulidentata > Orycteropodidae > Orycteropus > Orycteropus afer. The sequence continues at coordinate 5,751,026 of NW_006921617.1, forward strand.
ATCTTGTGGGATTGATTTACTGGGTTTGAAGGCTCAGGGCCATAGTCTGTGGGACTACTAGCTCAATTGGCATAACTTAGTTCATCAGGATAATGTTCCACATCCTAGTTTTGTAAGTAGCATCTGAAATCTTAAAAGCTTGCAACTGGCCATCTAAGATACAACTATTGGTCTCTTCCCATCTGGAGCAGAGAAGAGTGAATTAAGCCAGAGACGCAAAGAAGAAATTAGCTCACAGGACTAATGGCCTACATGAACACGGCCTCTTCTAGCCTGAGACCAGAAGAATTAGATAGTGCCTAGCTACCACTACTGACCAGTCTGACCAGGGCACAATCCAAAAAAAAAAAAAAAAACCTCACTGCTGTCGAGTCAATTCAACTCATAGCGACCCCTCCTTGGGTTTCTGAGGTGGTGTCTCTATGGAAGTAGATTGCCCAATCTTCCTTCCAAGGTCTGGCTGGTGGGTTTGAACTGCCAGCCTTCTGGTTAGCAGTCAAATGCCTTAGGCACTATGCCACTAGAGCTCCTAGAGACACAATAAATGGTACCCAAAAGTGAAAAATGTAGAACAAAAATCAAATTCATAAAAGATTAGACTGATGGTCCATTAGAGACTAGAGGAACTCCTGTGACTATTTCCTTTAACCTGGAACTGAAGCCACTCCCAAAGGTCACCTTTCAGCCAAGTAATAAATTGGCCTATAAAATGAACAGTAACACTGTACAGAATGTTCTCCTTTAAACAATCACTTAAACAAGACCAAATGGCCAACATTTACTCAAAAGTAAAGATGAAAAGTTAAGGAGGGTCAGGGAAACTGGATGGATGGAAATGAGGCAAGCAGGGTGGAAATGGTGAGTGTGTTGACACATTTCAAGAACTTTAACAGATGTCATGGAACAATCTGTGTATGAATTTTTGAATGGGAGTCTAATTTGCTGTGTAAAATTTCACCTTAAACACAATAAAATATTTAAAAAAATATTGCCAGGAAAATAAATAAGTAGATAGATAGATAGATAGATAGATAGATAAAGATCTGTGCTTCATAGGGATTTTAGTGGCTGATTTGTCAGAAGTAGATCTTCAGGCCTTTCTTCCACGGCACTTCTGGTGGACTCCAACCTTCCACAGTTTGGTCATCAGTTGAGCATATTAACTGTTTGCAACATAAGGGGTAAGGAAGAAAAGCTGGCAGGCTAGAAAGGAAGAACAATAGGTTCTAGCTGAAGAATGTTAGGACAGTTGTATAGCTGGATTTCTCTAGTAAGTGAGATTTACTGCTCAAATCTACTTATTTTGTCTTCACTGGGAGAAGAAAAGTACTGAGGCAACAGGTTGTTGATCCAAGGAGCACATCTCACATTTTTCCATTTTAAGCAGGTGGCTTTTCACCACCTTCTCTGACAACTGACAGGTTGCTGTACTTAGATTCTATAACATATTTCAGCCCTCCAAGTTCCTGAGTCAGACGCAGAGAGTAGGTAAATGGTCTTAGCTGCCCGCATAACTTCTTTTTTTTTCCTTCCTCAGGGTTGTTTTTATTTCTGACAGTTCAGACAGTTCTTCACATAAATCAGTGGTAAAAATCTCTCATTTTAGCAGTCAGTGAAAGGCTTAAATCATTTTCTGTGGAGTCACTTAAGTTGTTACATCATTGATGCTTTATCACTTTATTATTTATTTATTTATTTTAGCATTTTCCTTGGCGAAGCAAGGATATCTATATTAGGCAAATGAAAAATGAACTGCACCATTATCCTCTTGTTAATATAGCTGGTACTCTTCCAAAAATCATATTCTACTGCTGACAAATTACTGTAATAACCACAACCCTAAGCTTTAATTTCTTGGACCATTTTTACAAAGTATTCATTTTTCAACTATTAAGATAGACAAAATTGATTGTTTTGAAAATGATGTCCTAGGGCTCATAACACTTTCTTAGTTGGGGTGTGGAGTTTATCATTAGTAACCTCAGTGCTATTGTTCACACTAATGCCTGACCCCAGGAAAGTCTCACTATTGTGTTGGAACTATAGTTTCTATCTATAACCTCTCTCATCCCACTTCTGGGACTGATTACTGACAGCGAAGTGTGTCTGTCTCAGCAAGAGAAGATTAATGTAAGATATTATTTTTTAAAGTAGGCACATATTAAGGATTTTATTCAACTTATTATTAATCAGGAAGCTCTGGTGGCACTGTGGTTAAAGCACTGGATGGGCTGCTAACCAAAATTTGGTGGTTTGAGCCCCCCCAGCTGCTCTGCAGGAGAAAGATGAGGCAGTCTGCTTCTGAAAGATTTACAGCCTCGGAAACCCCAGGGGCAGTTCTACTCTGTCCTATAGACTCACTATAAGTTGGAATCAACTTGGTGGCAGTGGTTGGGTTTTGGTTTTATTATTAATGAAGGAATCAGGAAGATGTTACAACTAGTTGAAAGGAGAATACCAAAGAACAGATGCATTTATAGGTCAGAAATATTAAAATGAATGAGTAAATGGAGACAAAATTGTTTTCTTTTAATAATAGAGAAGGGAAATCCATTGAAGTGCCACAGACAGATGTATTCACATGGCTATGGAGAAAAATTATTTGCATTGTTACTGGATATTAAAGATTTAGGGTCAACATTTTAATGTCAATGAAAGGCTAAAATCAGAAAACCCAGATCATGTGCATTAAACAAAGCATAGGTTTCCATTGGAGACACCAGTAATCTTTTTGATGCAAGAAATTATTGACACTTAGATACTAAATTTTAAATTGAGAACATGTGCTCTTTTCTTCAGAGACATCTTTGAGAATTTAAGAATTCAAAATCATAATCTTAAAAATGAAACAAGAGTTGTCCTAGAGGAACTACTTGGGCTTTAACATGAACTGCTTCTTCCTATAAGCAAGTACTTAAGAAAGAGAATGAACCTTACTCAGTAACCAAAACAGAGGAAACAAGGCCTCACATGGGCTAAGGAGGACTTTATTCCTTATTCTGTATCCAGAAGAAATAACTTAGTTACTCTCATCAAGGGAACTTGCAGTGTAGTGAATTACATGGTATGGCTTTTCTAGCCATAGTCTTTGTAACTCCCACTTTGCTGTGAGCAACTGAATAGCTACTTGTTAAAGTCATCCACCTGGAGAAACGAAGTAATATTCAACTTATTATTAATGAGGAAGCACTGGTGGCACTGTGGTTTAAGCTGGGAAAGTTCACTCTCTCAGGTGTGTAGAACCCTGATGTTGGTTAATTTTGCCACTCTGCCAGGCTGAAAATGAGCCTTTCTAGAGGCAGAGGAGGAATCTCTGATTGCTGGCTAAGAGAGAGATATTGCTGAGAGAGAGACTGAAAGAGATTACAGGCTGAGAGAGACTGCTGGCTGAGATAGAGATTGCTAGCTGAGAGAGACTGCTGGCTGAGAGAGACTGAGTGCATTCCTGAACTTGAATTATAGCCTGTTGCTTCCCTAATAAACCCTATAATCTGCGAGTTCTGTGTAGCCACTGCAGTGAACTATTGAACCCAGCAGAGAGGTGGAGGGTGCCATGGGAGGGACAGTTGGTGTCAAGTGTAAGAGGGCTGGAGGCACCATGTCTTGCCTCATAAGAACAGGTCTTGAGCTACTGATGGTGATTCTGTCTTCCTCTTGTGGAATTAGTGGAGGTCAGAAGATGCCACCTCCCTGCACCTTTAGTAGAACTCTAAGCTGAATAGTGCCTAAGGCACTTGACTGCTCACCAGAAGGCTGGCGGTTCAAACCCACCAGCCACTCCTCGGAAGGAAGGTTGGGCAATCCTACTTCCGTAGTGATACTGCCTCGGAAACCCAAGGAGGGGTTGCTATGAGTCGGGGCCGACTTGACGGCAAACAACAACAACAAGCTGAATCTGTAAAGGAGGCAAGTTTCTTTCCTGAAAGTTCTCTGTTCTTTTTCTTCCTCCTGTAGAACATCCATTCTTCTCACAGACCCCTAGCATCACCACCACTGGGCAGCCAATGCCCTCATGGTGCTTCCTAGCCCTCACTAAGTATTTTGCCAAAGCCTTTTATTCCAAAGAGTGTCTCAAATTCTGTTAGACTAACTTAACTTCTGAACAAAATTCACCCCTTTTGTCACTTTTCCTTCATAATTCACAATTTCTTGCCAAATAATAGCTACTATAATAATGATTGAAAACATCTCCATTTTATGAGAGAACATCAATGTCTTAATCTAAAGGAGTATGTACTAGGCATAGTAGACACTGTGATAAAAGAGCTTTTTGTTATCAGCTCACTCCTGACCCAATTTCATGTAGTCCCTGGTGGTACACATGGTTAATGAGCTCAGGTGGTAACAAAAAGTTCAGAAGCTCAAGTCCTCATACAGGTGCCTGCAAGAAAAGACCTGGCTATCTATCTCCAAAAAATAAGCCATTGAAAACCCTATGGAACACAGTTCTACTCTAATAACTCACAGGGACACCAGGAGTTGGAATTGATTTGGTGGCAACTGGTTTTACTGGTATTCTCAACAAACATGGAAGTTCAGTGAGGAAAGTCCTGCTTTTAGGTTCCATAAGGTTCTGGGACTCTAGATTCATCCTTGTTGTTGTTGTTATGTGCCATGGAGTCAGCCCCGACTCATAGCGACTCCTCCTTGGGTTTCCGAGACAGTATCACTATGGAAATAGATTGCCCAACCTTCCTTCCGAGGAGTGGCTGGTGGGTTTGAACCACCAGCCTTCTGGTTAGCAGTCAAGTGCCTTAGGCACTACGCTACCAGAGCTCCCAGATTCATCCTAGCACCTCCAAATGGGACAAACTTGTGCTACTGATAAGCACTGCATACTTATTCTACTTTCCTATGTCTCTAAACAAAGAGGCAAAGCTAAGGACCTTTGGGCCCAGCTTGTCATGAGTTTCCAGGAAATGACTGACCCAGAATCCACAAATGCTTTCAGAAGCCCTGGAATTAGAAATGGTAATGAACTCATAAATGGGTGAGGGGGAAGGATTAACATGTGAGCTGCCCATTTCCATGGATACAAGGCTTCTTTCATTTATTTTTACTGGGCTTTTCAAGGGAGTCAGAGCTCCAAATCTGATAGGACATCTGTGCTTCATTAGCTGTGTTTCATTAGGTTTATAATGTGATTTAAACGGACCCCTCAAAGCTGCAGCAAGAGAGGCTCCTGAGAGTCACAAGTCCCAGGCCTTGCTTGCAGGAGGCCTTTGGAATGGCTAGGTGAATGGAGACTGAAGTTCACAGGTCACAGGGCCACTGAAAGATGGATCTCAGGCTAGGGTGAGGTCAAAGACATCGTTTTCTCTACAATTAAGATCTGAAAAAAGGAGAACTTGCTGAATTGGAGAGCATCTCTACAGGGAAAACGAAGAATTTGACTGTGAGGGCCTAGGAGGCTCTGTTAATTCTAGCAGTTTGGGTCCTCTACTCACCAGTGGAGCCTTCTTTCTTCCTCATATAATTAACACATGTTTTCTGGGTTGAGGGAGGAAATGTAAAACATGACGGCAGTTTGGTGGACTGCAACAGGAAGCAGGAAGCAGCCACTTTTTGAGTGTTCCCTCCAGCAATGATTAAAGTAGAAGCAGGTAGTCAGTCATGTGATGGGGCTGAAATGTATAAACTGGGTATCACACTGCTCTGAGAATAGTTGCTATGGTAACCCAGACAGAGATGGAACAGCAGTAAAGGAGAGCTGCCCTGAAAGCAAATGTTATTGATTAAATGAGATTTTTTTTTTTGGGGGGTGTTTGGCAGTGGTGAGAATGGGGGTAGGGGGCACATGAACCTCCCGTAATGACCCTACAGAGAGTGTGGTTTGGTTTAATATTGACAAACCTTGTCAGAAGTCCTTACAGAAACTCAAAGTTAAATGATCATTGGTGCAAACAACTGTTTTCATGTCTGAACTTCTTGGTTTCAACATTGCAAAGTACGCTCGTTGTTTCTGAAGGAAATCCAGGCTGTTGGGGTCAGGTGGTGTTGCTAGCCTTGAGTCCACCTGCAGCAGGATTATTTCCCTGCAGAGTTTATGGCTACGTCCACTAAACAACTGATTATTTCTAATTGAGTCTTTCATTCTGCCTTAAGTTGTTCACGTTGCCCTTCCACAGGTAGCTATTTGGTTCAGGCAATAGAGTGTCCCTCTAAATGTGTCCTTATTCCAACTTTGGAATATACATGCTCTCTCATTGTAACCCATCAACACTTTTTTACCTTTAACTATAACATGGAGAAAAGAACCTTGTCCTACTTTTCAGGATAATTGAGAGAAATAACTTATTAATGATTATAAAGCAGCTTGAAAATACAAGCTCTTCATGAATGCAAGATGATAAAAAATTCATATGAGTAACAACAGCAACAATCACATCAAGGCCATGGAGAAGGTAGCTAGAATGTGTCCTCAAGATCCAAAGGAAGAATCAGGACCTATGCATAGGAAATCTCCCTTGATGTGCAGCGAGTAAGAAATGAAAATAGCCCTGGACTTCCTGAAATGGCTGTCATTCTATGTATGTAACTTGCTTTCATCTATGGGACAAATTGCAGATTTGGCAAGAGCTTTTCTTTTTTTCTTAAAGGAATTCTTGGATTCCTGGCCTAATATTCATTATCCTCAGCAGGCCCTTACCATGAGCTGGTTGTAATGACCTTCTGAAATAACCAATACCCCTCACTGCTGAGGCTGATCACCTTCCCTTTGTCCCCTTGCCTCCTCAGTTTGCAGCAAAGCTTTACAATACAATACAGCACTCTGCCAGCAGATCTGTTACTAAAGGAATTCATGCATCTTGCATCTTGAAGATGCATTATTAATGCCTGGACAAATCACATCAGGTGAAACCCAGCAAGTCCCTGGCACTGAAAAAAAGGAACAAAGGCTGGTACTACAAAAGAGCGATGGATGAGACAAATTATAACAGCTGGGAGTTTCTTGTAAGTAAGATGGCATAAAACCCAGAAATGCTAAAATTGTGTGCACAGACAGCAACTTTGCCTTTTCATGGTAAAACTGATTACACGTGGTGCTGGAAGAAAACTACTCTGATTGTGGCTTCATTAAAGTCATGGTGCCGGAACTCTTTGAATTTTACAACAAAAGGGGCCAGCTTGCTAGTGACCAAATTACTTCCAAGCAGAACCTGGGGCTCTTGTCCATGATTTCTGAGGTAGACTCAGAAGAATGGATTTTTCTAATGGGGCTGGTAATCAACTCTGGCTGCACTAGGGAATAAATAAAATGTGGCTTGGCAAGTCTAATGGGAACTGTAGGAAGAGGGAGACCCTTTGGAACAGGGGAATGGAGTCCCTTGGATAGCCAGATGTGAGACAGTGTTTGCATGTGTGTGATTCATCCTCCACAGGAGAACTTACAGCTCCTTCCCACTTCTACAGTGGGAGACAGATAAATATCAGGTTGATTTCAAATGGATTAGAGAAGGCCATAAGTGCACAGTCATTTTGCTGGGAGATCCATGACTGTACCAATTCCCAGTGGCCACTAATGACGCAGGAGCTGTTGGAGCACAGAGGAGCTTCCCTTCTTTTTCTGTGGTGGCAGGGAGGATTTGTTTTAAATTTCAGGCAACAGCTAAAGTTTATGATGACATTAAAGAGAGGCATTTTTTCAAAACTACTCCTATGTAATCAATTTATTGAATAAGATTTCTGTTGGCATCTTGAAAGGAGGGATAGTCTGTTTAAATATGAAAGCTGCTGATGTGTGGAAGAAAAGGGCCAGTGGCTCCCCTCTCCCTCTCTCCTCTCTCTTTCTCTCCCCGCCCCCCACTGTGCCTCTTGCACACAGTTCTCTTGTGGTTTCCTGCAATATTGCCCACATTTTCTATTTGGAGAATCACTTTCCCCTACACATACTCAACAACAAACATGAAACCACCTAATTATATTTTCATAATAATGATTAAAAACCATCTAAATTACCCTGCTTGATGTACTCAAAGAGTTTGTTGATTGCTTTTTGATGTATATTAGAGCTTTGTGCAGAGCCACATCAAATGATTTGCTTTACAATGAAAAAAAGGGAAAAATCCTTTAATATGCATACATACTTATTTAAAATATACATACAGAATTCATATTTGGCTAATTAACCAGCAACAATGCAAAATCTATGACCATGAAATAATTGTGGAAAGATACTACCTTCAAACAATACATTTAGATAGCTAGCTAGCTAGCTAGCTAGATAGATAGATATGGGAGCTCTGGTGGCGTAGTGCCTAAGGCATTTGACTGCTAACCAGAAGGCTGGTGGTTCAAGCCCAGCTGCCACTCCTCGGAAGGAAGATTGGGCAATTTACTTCTGTAGAGATACCACATCAGTAACCCAAAGAGGGGTCACCATGATTGAATTGACTTGATGGCAGTGAGTTTGGTTTGGATACACACACACACACACACACATACAATGCACAGTATTGATTCTACCTTTCACAGAAGCAATTCAATATTTTGGACCATCAAATGTTTCAAATTGTTTCCTATACTTTAGGAAGGAGTTCTGAGAATAAGACTTGAACTTGGAATTAAATTTTATGAACAGGAATTGCATGTAAATATTCCCACCCCCAAACATATGTTCCTTTTTGACAATAAAAAGATTATGGGCCACTTAACATGAAGGAACAGGAATGAAAGCACGCTCCAGTGTGATGTCTTCTTGCTGTTTCCCTGTGGAATGAACAAGTGTCTCTTTCTCCTCTTCCTCCTGAGGAGCAACAGAATAAAAACTCTTCAAGATTTTTCTCTTCATGCACATCATTTT
>NW_006921617.1:5759928-5762107 GCF_000298275.1 Orycteropus afer afer
TTTTTTTTTTTTTTTTTTTCTGGTTTTTGGTAACATGATGTGTTGTGCCTTCAAACTAGTAGTGTTCATTTTTGCATTCAAATGTCTTCAGATGTTTAAAATACGTACTGTCATTTCTACCAAAAGTGTTTGTAACTGTTCACTAGAAGAATATTTAGCACTGTTTAAAGTACCATGGACCAGCAGAAGAATGAACAAATCTGTCCTGGAGGAAGTGCTGCCAGAATGCTCCTTGGAAGTGAGAATGGCCAGACTTCGTTTCACCTCCTTTGGTCATGTTGTCAGAAGGGACCATTCCCTGGAGAAGGATATCATGGTTGGTAAAGTGGGGGGTCAGCAAAGAAGGGGAAGTCCCTCAACGAGATAAATCAACACAGTGGCTACAAAAATGGGCTCAGGTATAGCAAGGATTGTGAGGCTGGCGCAGAACTGGGCAGTGTTTTGTTCTGTTGTACATAGGTTCTCTATGAGTTAGAGGGAACTGGAAGGCATGTAACAAAAACCACCATGAGTCCTAAGAGGATTAGTGGCTTGTTTGTTGCTTTTGGAGATGGTGGTTTGGAATAAAAGGGTGGTGGACAGGTGAGCCAGTGTGTGCAACAGATGAAAATCCAAGAATAAAGGTGAAACATGGTTTCCTTGTTCAGACACACCATGAACCACATAGCCAAACTAATGAGGAATTTGATTTTTAATATCAGGAAAAAGTCACTTATTTATTTATTCACTATGCACTGAGCACCTAGTTTACCAGGTACTGGCTAACTCAAAAAGGTAATGGGAAAACGAAGATAACTGAGATATAGTTACTCCTCCTGGTGGGAAAGTTACATAAAAAGAGAAACAATCCAATATGCAAATTGATATAGTAGAGATATGTTCAAAAGACTACGGGAAGATAGAGGAGTAACTTCTTAGAAAGGCTGGAAAAGACTTTACTGGTGAACATCTTTCAAGATGAGTTGGAACTCTCCATAGAAAAGGCATTCTAAGCAGAGGAGCATTCTGTAAGAAGGTCAGATATGTGAGAAGACACAACATGTAAGGAAATGTTGAGTACTTATCTGCTGCTGCATTTTAAGTTGTGAGATGGGAGAGGCAGGAGATCAAGGTAGGAAAGCAAGGGGCCATATATGATGCCTTAAGAAGTTTGTATTTTATCTCATAGGCAAAGTTGAAATGGGAGAATAACATGATCAGACTTGTGACTTGGTAAGGGAAATCTCTTGAAGTGTGGAGGATGAATTGGAAAGTGGAAAGAAAGACTGGAAGAGGGGAGAACAGCTAGAACGTTATTTTGATACACCAGAAGAGTGTCAATGGCAACCTGAAGTAAGGCAGTGACAACTAAGCTAAAGAGAGGGGAGGAATCCCGACATCTGTTCCTGTCTGTATCGAAATGGCCAGAGTAATTAGAGTTGCTCCTTTTCATGGACCACAAACCTCAGCCACACCAGACTAGTTGCAGTTCCCACCCTGATTATGTCTTTGCAAAAGCTGTTCCTGAAGTCTGAAAAACTGTTGAGCAGCCAAGATTTTCTTCAGGATTCACCTGCAGCATGCTCGCCTCTGGCAAGCCTTGTTTCCTTAGGCTGAGTTGGGTGCTCCTTGTCTGGACTCCCAAAGAACCTGACATAGCCCTGATGTAGCAACTACCACAGTGTCGGGGACTTGTTACAGTTTCTATGAGGGTGAGAGCTACATCTTGGCATAATGTGGAAGCAATGTGGCTACTATGTGATGGGCACTCTACAAGTACCCTTTGAATGGGAAAGGGCAACAGTTTAATAGTCATTTCATCAAATAGTTCAACAAAAGAAGCAAAATTCCTGCCATCCTGGATAAAGTTTTCTTATTGGTTCTGGACCTACAGAGTGCAAAGCAGCTTGATGATTTGGCAATTTTATGGTCATTCAGATCAATATAGACCACCTATTAAAAAAGCCAAACTCCCTGTCATTGAGTTGGATCTGACTCATAGTGACCCCTCCTTGGTTTTCCGAGGTGGTATCTCTACAGAAGTAGATTGCCCAATCTTTCTTCTGAGGAGTGGCTGGTGGGTTTGAATCGCCAGCCTTCTGGTCAGCAGTCAAATGCCTTAGGCACTATGCCACCAGAGACCACCTATAGAAATAATAAAACTTCATTGTCATCTTGGATAAATATATATATATATATA
>NW_006921617.1:5762374-5765284 GCF_000298275.1 Orycteropus afer afer
TATAGATTAATGAGTTAGCCTTTATGAAGGAGCTCTGGCAGGCCAGTGGTTAAAGCACCCAACTGCTAACCAAAATGTCAGTGGTCAGAACTCACCAGTTGTTATGTGGGAAAAAAGATGAGGCAGTCTGCTTCCCTGAAGATTTACAGCCTTGAAAACCCTATGGGGCAGTTCTATTCTGTCCTATATAGTCACTATGAGTCAGAATTGACTTGATGGCAGTGGGTTTTTTTTTTTTTTCCTAGGCTTTAGAAACACAAAGGCTATGTTCTTGGTTACATACTGCCATAGAACCTTAAAATGTGATACTATTATTAATTTATCTTTCATAATTTGCTTTAGAAGATGGGATGACAGATGCTCAGTGAATCAGATGAAAGACAATTTACTTTTTCTTTAGTGCTATGTGCTATCTCTTATAGTCCTGCTCAACAGCCCTCTTGGAGTTATTTCAGTTTGACTTGACCCCTTGGCTTTTGACTACAGAGACGCTGACAGTGTCCTCAAATGACCCAGTTGTCCTGAGACTCACTTTTTTTTTTTTTGTTCTTCAATTGTTTCTGAAAAGAGTTCCCAATAGGATTTGTTATTGTTGTTAGGTGCCGTTGAATCTATTCCAACTTATAGAGACCCCATGTACGGCAGAACAAAACACTGCCCAGTCCTGGACCATCCTCACAATCCTTGCTGTGGTTGAGCTCAATCCATCACATTGAGGGTCTTCCCTTCTTTTCTGACCTTGCACTTTACCAAGCATGATATGCTTCTCCAAGGACTGGTCCCTTCTGACATGACCAAAGTAGGTGAGACAACTCTGGCCGTTCTCACTTCCAAGGAGCATTCTGGCTGCTCTTCTTCCAGACAGACTTGTTCGTTCTTCTGGCAGTCCATGGCACCACCACTTGTTTGTCAGTTAGTCAGACTGTGGGGGCTTACATGTTGCTGTGAGACTGGAGGCTATGCCACTGGTATTTAGAATACCAGCAGGGTTACCCATGGTGGATGGGTTTCAGGGAGCTTCTAGACTTAGACAGACTGGGAAAAAGGATGGGGCCATCCAGTTCGGATAAAAATTGGCCACTGAAAACCTTATGAATAGAAGTGAAATACGGTCTGATGTATTACTGGAACACAATTTAGAGTAGTAGAAATAGTAGTGATTATTTGAGTCTTGGATCTGTCCCCAAATAGCTTTTGTGACTTGAGAAGTCATAGAATCCTTCAGGGCTGAGCTTCCTTTCTGTGAAACAAGGTGGTTAGAATCAATATCTTAATTGTTCTTTTCACTTCAAAAACAAGCTATAATTGTAGGCATTTATTTATCAAGGATTTATTAACTGTTAATTTGGGCAAAGTCCTTTCTAGGTAAGATAGGAGTTACCAAAAGAATAAAATCAGCTTCAAGGACTCACAATAATTTGGCCTGTAGAATTTTGGGGCTGTGTCTTTTGACTTTTCTTGAAGTCTGATTCAATTTTATAGCAAAAGTATGAAGTGAATCTGGAGTTAGGAGATACTTTAGAGTTCATCTAATTCAACTTCCATACCACTGAACTAAATGACATAAGGATGGTTGTTTTTCTAGGTTCTTGAACACTTACAGAATGAGGAATTTATGACTTTTGAAGCAGTTCCTTCTCTTGAAGATTCCTAATTATAAGAAAGTTCTTCCTTATATTAAGATGAAAACTATATCACTATGATGTACAAGGATTTTTCACTCATTCATTCATTCATTCAAGGTATTTATACCACACCCCTCCATGTATTGGGTGCAATGCTGGACCCTGGAGATCAACAAGAAGTAAGACATATTTGCTCTTAGCCCCTGTGGCTCTTACATTCCATTGCTTGTTGCTGTTGTAGGTTCCAGTGAGTCATTTCCGACTCATAGCGACCTCATGTGCAGCAGAACAAAACACTGCTTGGTCCTGTGCCAGCCCCATGATCCTTGACATACTTGCCTATTGTTGTAGCCACTGTGTCAATCCATCTCATTGAGATCCTTCTCCTTTTTCATTGTTCCTCTATTTTGCCAAGCACGATATCATTCTCCTTCTTACAACATGTTCAAAGTAGGAGAGATGAAGTTTGGCCATTCTTGCTTCCAAGGAGCATTCCGGCTGCACTTCTTCCAGGACAGACTTGTTAGTTCCTTTAGCAGTTCACGGTACTTTCAGCATTCTTTGCCAGCACCACAACTCAGAAGCATCGACTCTTCTTCGGTCTTGCTTATGCATCGTCCCACTCTCACATGCATATGAAGCAATTGAAAATACCATGGCTTGTGTCAAAAGCACCTTAGTCTTTAAGGAGACGTCTTTGCCCTTCAGCACTTGAAAGAGGTCTTTGTGGTAGATTTGCCCAATGCTATATGACATCTGATATCTTGACTGCTGTTTCTATTGGTGTTAATTGCAGAACCAAGTAATATGAAGTCTTTTACAACTTCAATCTTCTCTCCATTTTTTCCATCAGAGAGGCAGGCAATTAAACAAACAAACAAACAAACAAACAAAAAACACTCATAATACATTCTGACAAGCACTTTGGTGGTATGAATTTAGGAGAAGTATCAGATTTGAACCTGAGGGTTCAGAGAGAGAGTCTCCTTGAGAGTAATCTGAGCTAAGAATTGAAGGGTACAGCAGTGTACAATGATTTTAACCTCTTATGATACAGTCTGGAACACTCGAAGACATTTTGTGAGTCTGAGAGCTCTAGTAGCCTCCAGGAAAATCTTTAACCAGAAACCTTTTAGTGTCAGCATTACTAACAGAACTTTTGGACTCTTTAGGGCCTTTATCTGCCCTCCAGTCTCAGCAGGTATCAAGGAACTTCCTCCGAACTCAGCACGCATCACAAAAGCCATCCGGATTCAGCACGTATCGGAGATTTGCTCGACTCCTG
>NW_006921617.1:5765464-5772559 GCF_000298275.1 Orycteropus afer afer
AATACCGGGGCACGGGGTCTTTTGCTCAAGCCACTGATCTGGTAAGGGCAAAGACCCTAACTTAAGTTAGCTAATAAACCCTCCTATTGCTTTTGCATTGTCGTGTGTTGGCATATTTCTCTCGCCAAGGAACTCCTTCATAACCTGGGCACAACAATTTCTTTCAAGTCTCCTTTACTCTAGGATAAATATAATTCTTTCAATCATTATTTCTGGACTTCATAAGTATGCTTCCAGAATATTCTAATTTGCCAATTCAGGAGCTTTGTTGAAAAAATAAATGAGATTTGTTGGGCCCGACACTTTCTTGGTGAACCCATTTTGGCAACTAGTGATAACCGTTTTCCTTTCAAAGGGCGTACAAACCAACTATTTAATTTTTCATTAGAGAATTTTCTATCTATCAGCATCAAGACTTATCCAAAAGTGTTTGCTATTTGAAAATTAAAATTTACGAGTATTTAAGGTTTTTTGGCCTCTCTGGTTATACAAGATTTTTTAAAAATTAGTGACGGTGGTTCTTTACTTGTATTTGCAAATTCTTTCTCTTGGGAGTAATTATCTGAGCCAAGGTACAATTTTCTTATCATCTCCACAAACTTCCTCTTTGCTTGTGTCTTAATTATATTTATTCTTGCCTTTTCTGTTTGATGATCACTCTCCTTGGTGAAGATGATTGCAAAGTAAAAGCAATTTGCTTTATAACACCTGATAACATTGTACCATCATTTCCAAACAAAGACAGTATGCCTTTCATTTTTCAAAAACAGCACAGTGAATGCTTTTTCATCTTTTCGTTTTTCATAAGGCAAAATTCATTTCTAGCCTTTGGATTTTGGGCCACTCTTTTTATGCTTTCAACTCCTCTTCCTTCTTCATTTCTTCCTGCTATTCCTCCTTGTTTTTCTTCTCCTTCTCGCCTCCTTTTTCTTTGATGAATCCTTGATTTTATAGCTCTCCTTTCTTTTTCATTCGTGTGCTTAAAAACAACAGCAACAAAAAACTTGAACTATTTGGAGGGCCCTCTGAGCAGCTACCTTGATTTTTAAAGATGTTTCCCCTTTATTAACATTATTTATAATTATATAATTAGATTTTAATTTTTATTCTAATACTTGTGTCATATTATTGTATCATAGTTTTCCTTTTTTTAAAATATTCTTTACTAATATTTGTTGTTGTTGTTGTTGTTATGTGCTGTCGAGTCAAACCCGACTCATAGCGACCCCTCCTTGGGTTTCCGAGGCAGTATCACTACAGAAGTAGTAATCTTATTGGTACATGGAGTTACCATGAGTCAGAATCAACTCAACAGAAACTGGTTTGGTTTGGTTTTGGTTTAATCTTCTTGAGGCATAAAGAAGGGGAAGATAATTAGTATTTACTGAGTACCTACTATCCTCTATGCCCAATGTTATATATTTTATTCTTTCAACACCATATGTGGTTAGTTTGATTATTTCAATTGTTTAGCTGAGGAAATTGGAATTCAATATATTGTCCAAGATCATATAGTTAGTAAAAAGCGAAACTGAAATTTGAGTCTACATCTGCCTGACTTCAAATCTTTTCCTAACATATCATAGACTTATTACTCTCATTTGTTGGCAATCTGTATTCTCTTCCATATTCCACAGAGTCTGGGTTGTTAGAAATTCCTGAGAAAGTCTGGCTTCATCCATGGAAAGTAAATGGAGTTCCATAAACAGCAATGATATAGTTTCTTCTACATAACACATTGTTCTTCTCAACAATATCTTGACGTACAGTTTGGTTTTTGTGACTTCTTTGTGATCTTTTCTTCTTTATTTATTTGTAATGTGTGATTTCTGACCACTTCATAAAAAGGAATGAAAGAACCTAGTCAAAGCCCTTCACATCTGTCTTAGTCATCTTGTGCTGCAAATAACACAAATACCACAAGTGGGTGCCTTTAACAAACAGAAATTTCTCTCTCATAGTTTAGGAAGCTAGAAGTCCGAATTCAAGGTGCTGGCTCAAGGGGAAGGATTTTTCTCTTTGCCAGTGCTGGGGGAAGGTTCTTGTTTCTTCTGAGTTTCTCCTCTTGGGCAGTCTTTATGTGGCTTGGCATCTCTCTTCCCCCATCTCTGCTTCTCTCATTTGCTTGTTTAATCTTTTTTATATTTCAAAGCGGATTGATTAAAGCCACACCCTACACTAATCCTGTATCAGTAACTTAACAAAGAAAACATACACTCAAATGAGATTATAACCATAGATATGGGGATTAGGATATAATACGTATTTTTTGGGGACACAATTCATTCCATAACAGCATCTATGTTATTTATTGCTGTGTAACAATATTACCACAAACTTTGCTGCTCCAAACAACACAGATTTATTACATAACAGTTTCTATAGTTGCTGAATTTGGTCATGATTTGGCTGGGTCCTCTGGTTCAGGATCTTACAAGGCTGCAATCAAGGTGTCCGCCAGGGCTGTAGACTCATCTGAGACTTGACGGGAAGAATCAACTTCCAGCATTAAATTCCTTACAGGCTGCTGAACTGAGGGGTTCAGTTTCTTGTGCCTGTCACAGTTCCTTGCCACATGAGTCTTCTCAACATGTGTTCTTGTTTCCTCAAAGGTTGCCAAGGAGGACTCTCCTAACTAGACAGGCATTACAATTTTATGTAACAGCCATATGCTGTAATCACATACATCCTATTACCTATGACATAGTCTATTGATTAGAAGTCATTTTCCACCTATGCTCAATGGGACAATGGGAGGGATTATAAAAGGGCATGAATGTTGGGAGGCGATGATAATGAGGTAGAGGGGTCTATTTTAGAGTCTATCTGATACCACATCTATTCTTTTGGAAATCAAAATGAATTTTACAGTTCTCAGAGGATTTTGTTTGTCAATATCCTTGTTAAATAACATGGGAATAGCTGCTTTCTTTTTTAAGCTCTTTTTTGCCCCATCTTTCTTTAGCATTAAATAATTTGCTGTCTTTCTATGAATGTTTGGCATGTAGCAACTTTTTTTAGGTATAGCTCTTTGGTTGTAATTCTTTAGAACCACTATTTAGTACACACACACCTACACACAATATAGCACCATATAGCATCTCCCTACAGTCCTTCATGAAGATTAGTCACCTGTCTGATCCCCATGGTCACATGCAATATTCTGCCCCTGACCTATTGCTACTGCTCATAAGTAACTTCCCAGATTTGAATTCTTTTCTTCCCATAAATATTAAAGGAAGGAAATTTGCTTCTCTCACCATGACCTTTCTAGTCTTCAAGGCTTGTTTATGTGTTTTAAAGAATTCATGTCAACATTATATCTCTTGCAGGAACTTTGGCCAATTTCTTCATTATACCCCACAAGAAATAGCCTGTGGTCAAGTTAATTCAAGGGAGAATGCATGAAGTCTGCAGTGCTGGCAGGCGGGAATGACAGTATTGACCCAAGTCTCTGCTGCTATCAGCCAAGTAGACCACTTATGTCGTAAAGAAAATTAACTCGGCTGGAACCTCAGCTGTTAGGGCTCACATTGGTATTTGCCTCTTTGGTCTCTTGTTTCCCACCCAATACATTTTATTTTATTACAGGAAAAATAATTTAGGACTTTGGCAAAAACAATTAAATAATTCAAAGACTGGTGGTTTTTTTTTTTTTTCAAATTTGTAGCTGGATCAAATATTCATAAGACCTGGATCTGTAGGTACGTTTCATAGATGGGAAGTGAGTGGGACCATTGATGCTTCATCACTCTGTGGCTGACAGGTCTCGAAGTGGGGCGGCCTTGGGCTTGATATTCATGTACAAAAAGCCTTCTGCACCATTGGCTTGAAATCCATCCTCCCCCCATCTAGATCCCTGTTGCAGTCACTTGATGTGTTGTCCTTGACAATGACTGGGGCTTCAGCTTACCTTTTGTCCTCTATGGTACTTTCAGTAAATTTTTAATGATCCTTTCAATTATGGGCTGAACAACATTTGACAGAATGCACCTTTGTCTAATCCAGCACTTAGACTGGAGCGAAGTTTTCAGATAGCAATTAGTATCCACAGTGCTGTCATGATACTTGTGAATATACTTTAGGGTTGATCTTAATGATCCCATTACAATGTTTTTTTTTTTTTTTCTCTTCTCCACAAATGTGATGGTCTTGCTTTTATGATATTGTGTAGAAGCTCTGGATTTGCCTTTTGATTGGAAAGAGCTAAACTATATAGTTCCCCCTTTTGCACCTGTAATGGGATGAATCTAGATCTGCTGAAGGCCTTTGGTGGGCCCCCAGTGTAGTTTTACAGGGAAATGTGGCAGAAGCTGTAGCCATTAAATGTGAAATCATAAGAGGGAGAAGACATGAGAGTGACGTCCTTTGTGAACCATCAGGTGAAGGTTTCTACAACTTTTAGGGCATGGGACTAAGTCACAGCCCAAGTTTACCTTATCCATGAAGCAATTAAAAATGCTCTCAATTGTGTGTGCTCACACAATTTCTAAATGTTTAACTGCCATCACTATTGGCTTGAATAGGTTAAATGCACATAAGAAAGTTGAGACTTGAGCAATTATTTAGAAAACATAGCCCCAAATACTCTTGAAATTGAGAGAAATGGGAATTTTTGATGCTGTTATTCATGATTATTGTGCTTGGTAAAATTCTTATCTTAGGGCTTGGTTTTTATAGGTATAAATGGCTATAGGTAATGGCTTATAGATTGCATAGCCAGGCCCCATAAGGAGTTAAGTATTGAGATAACAGAGAGGAACCAGAGGCTAAAGGATCCAGAATAAATGCATAACCTCCTTCTGGGTCTGCCTAGGAAAATACTGTTGATCTTTTTTATTCCTGAACGTTGGGTGCTCTGAGAAAACTTCGTAGTTAAATGCTTATGAAAATAAAAACATAATCTTCTGCAGTGTGTTTATATTGCCATCTAGCTATGACCTTGAAGTCTATCTATCTCTGAGGTGCATTTCTGACTTCTCTGTTTTAAATATGTGTCTGCAGACCTGTGGAGAATTCAATGGCGGTCAATAAAGTTCTTTTATCTGTTCTGTCTCTAAACCATATTTTTGTTTCCTCTTTTTTTTTTTTCTTTCTTTCTTCATGAATTGGGATTTGGATCTCTTAGTAACGATCCTAAAACTGTAGATGATATGGATTCCATATTTCTTTACTATAATCATATTTACTTAATATTTGCCCAAAGACAGTATGTTCTATTTCAACTTACTTACTTGACATATTTACACGTGTTTCTGCTTGTTGTGCTTGCTGTTTTTCAATTCCTGAGTATTATATCATCCATGATGCCTCACAACTCCTTCTTCCTGGAATGCTCTTTGTCTCCTTTTGACTAGTTAATTCATTTTAAAAGCTTACCTCAAAGTAGTTTCCCATAGAATCTTCTACGAAACCCCTTACTCTTGCCCTGAACTGTTTCTCCAATTAAAAGTTCCATCTTTCTTCTTGGTGGCCTTTCTCCCAATTATAATTAAATAATATATTGTGCCATCAGTTGTTTAACCTCTGACTCCCACTTAAAGTCCTTTTTTTTTTTTTTTCCTTTCTGTTGTTATTCAGGTGAAAGATTTCAGAGCAAATTTGTTTTGCATTTAACAATTCATACACGTTTTAATTTGTTGACACTGATTGCAAACCCCATAATGTAAACGCACTCTTCTTACTTCCTCAGGGTTTACCATTTTCCCCGTCATTCCTTCCTATCACTTCCTGTTTCTGAGCTGTATCCCTGGGCAAATACTGTCTTTAGATCTCCTGTGATTGATTCTTTTAAGAAGTGCATATCTTCCTTTTGTTATTGTTCACCTTATAGGCCTATTGTTTGGCTGAAAGTTGAGCCACTGGGGGATGAGTTAGTTTCAGGTTTGAAGGGTATCTAAGGGCCCGTTGTCTTAGGGCTTCCACCAGTATCTAGCAGTAAGGCTTTTTTTTTTTTTTTTTTAAACTTTTCATTGTAATTTGGGTGAAAGTTTACAGTAAATTAGTTTTCCCTTAACAAATTCATACACATTTTGTTCATGTCTGCCAAAAGGGCAGGGAGGCCACATCTTCTGACCTCCTCTAACCCCACAAGAGGAAGACAGAATCACCATCAATAGCCCAAGGCCTATTCCTGTGAGGCCAGACATGCTGCCTCCCTCCAGCCCTTTCATCAACCCTGACACCAACCATTCCTCTTGCAGCACCCACCACCTTTCTGCTGGGTTTGATAATTCGCTGCAGTGGCCACAAAAAACTCAGATTATGGGGTTTATTAGGGAAGCACCAGGCTATAATTCAAGTTCAGAAACAATGCTCAGTCTCTCTCAGCCTGCTGTCTATCACAGTCTCTCTCCCAGCAGTGCATGTCTCTTGGTGTCTCTTTCTCAGCAGTGCATGTCTCTCAGCAGCACGTCCTTCTCAATCAGCAGTCAGAGAGACTCCTTCTGCCTCTGGGAGGGCTCTTTTTGAGGCTGAACCAACTAATCCCAACATCAGAATTCTATACACCTGAGAGAGAGTGAACTTCCCAGAAAATTACTTTGTGCTGCTCACAACAGAAATACCCCAGGTGGATGACTTTAACAATCAGGAGCTACTCAGTTTCTCACAGCAAATTCCACCATGGAGTTTAGAAAGATTTATGGCTAGAAAAGCCATACCAGGTAATTTACTACACTGCTGCTGCTCAAAACATATACATCTGATGTTTCAAGTCATCCTCATGTTCAGCAAGCAAAGTTGTGTCATCAGTGTATCACAAGTTATTAATGATTCTACCTCCAATCCTGATGCCATGTTCTTCTTCATATAGTCCAGATTCTCGGATTATTTGCTTAGCATACAGATTGAATAATTATGGTGAAAGGATACAACCCTGATCCACTCTCTTCTTGATTTTAAACCATGTAGTGTCCCCTTGTTCTGTTTGAATGACAGCCTCCTGGTCTGTGTACAGGTTCCTCATGAATACAATTAAATGTTCTGGAATTTGCATTCTTTTCAATGTTATCCACAGTTTGTACTGATCCACACAATCAAATGCTTTTGCATAGTCAATAAAACACAAGTAAACATCTTTCTGATATTCTTTGC
>NW_006921617.1:5773264-5783120 GCF_000298275.1 Orycteropus afer afer
AGGGGTCGCTATGAGTCGGGGCCGACTCGACGGCAAATAACAACAACAACAAACCCTTTAATTAATTTTGATCTTCCTAAGTTTGAAACAGTCTGTTCTATATTGATATCATCCTGACTTCTCTCCATCTGGAAGTTCTGTAATTATACTATTTATTCCCTCTCTTTGCTTTGTAATTGTTGTCTTTTGCAGATTGATGCTTCTGATTCTCTATTTTCAGTCTTGTAAATTTGTTTTAATTTTGAGAATTCTTCTTTTTGGATTGGTCTCTGAGTGAAGTTATCATGTTCCTTAATCTTTGGTCTTCCATTGTTGGTTTTCTGTCCAAAGGACTCCCTTCATCATTTCTTGTAAGCTTGGTCTAGTTTTTACACATTCCCTTAATTTCTATTTGTCTGGAAATGTCCTAATTTCACCATTTGAAAGACAGTTTTGCTGGATTTATAAATCTTGGTTGGCAATTTTTTTTCTTTTTCTTTCAAGGTTTTATATTTTTCATATAGTTACCTTCTTGCCTGCATAGTTTCTGGTGAGAAATCAGAGCTTAATCTTATTGGTTGCCCTTTGAAGGTAATAACTCATTTTTCCTGATTTGTCTTTGGTTTTGTAAAGTTTGATTATGATATATCTTGGTGACTCTCTTTTGTGGTCTATCCTGTATGGAGTTTGTTGAGCCTCTTGGAGGGAGATCTTTTTGTTTCTCAGGGTATAAGGGAAGATTTCTGCTAGCAAGTCTTTGACAATTATCTCTGTGGGTTTTTTTTTTTCCCCCCTATTCCTGTTCAGTAGTTCTAATCAGACCATTTTTTCTCTTGATATTGCCCCAAATGATTCTTAAGCTTTTTTCGTTCTTTTCTTTTTTTTTTTTTCTGATTTTTTTCCTTCTACAAACTGGTGACAAGTGATTTGTCTTATAGCTTTGTAATCTGCTCTTCCAGTCAATTCCATTCTACTGTTGTCATTCTAATGTTTTATCTATTTATGTAATTTTAGTGTTAATCTTTTGGATTTCTAATTATTGTTTTGTATAATTTCTAGTTGTCTATTTATTTTGTAATTTTGCCCTTCTATTGTTTTCTTGAATCTTTCAAGGGTATTGTCTCTTTCCATGTGTTTGCTTATGGTTTCCTTGAGCTTTTGGAAGGACATATATCTTTAGAATTTCTTGTCAGTTAGTTCTAATACCTATTTTTCTGGAGGATATTCCTAGTTCTTTATGTTGGTCACTTGTTTGTGCTATCTTGTCCTGTTTCTTTATTTGAATTAAAGTTGTCTGTTGTCTCTGGGACATTTAGGGGTTTATATTTGTGGATTATATGCTGGTTTGTTTTATCCTGAATTTTTTTGTGTTTGCTTTGACACATCCAGGTGGATGAGGCAGACATTCTTCTCTGGTTGCTAGTTTGGCAGCACTGGGGAACTTTCCACCTGTTTCTACGTGGTTGGAATAACTTGTAGAAATGTGAGTAAGGGTCTCTTTTTGTTGGTTGTGAAGAGGTGTTGTGGATGGGATGAACAGGTGTTGTCTACTCTCTAGGTGGTGAGGTTGTGGGTGGGTGACTAGTGTTAGAGATGTGTTAGGGATGGTGACTAGTGGCAATTAATATCTGTTTCCTATTAGACAGGTAGGGAGAAGAAAGAAGAAATAATAAAATATGAAAAAGGAAGGGGAGGTGGATTAGAAGGAAGATGAGTAAAGGTAGAAGAAGAGGAAGATGGAAAAATAGAGAAACATAAAGGAATAAAGAGTAGATAAAAGAAAAGGAAATAGGAGCAAAAAAAATAGAGTGGCTTATAGGAGCTATGGTCCAGTGATAACAGGTGGCTATGACTTGATCTGCAGCAAAGAGTGTCCTCTGTGTGGGAGGGTGGGAATATAGTGTTCTCGCTTGAGGCTCTGACAGAGGAGGCAGTAGTGACATGCTCTCGCAATCAGCGCTAGCAAGCACTGTCGATGATGTAGGTGTGGAGAGAGTGAGCTGTGGGGAGAATGATCCACAGACACTGACACTATCTGCTTGTAACACAGAGTGACAAGTGTCTGAGCTGTTGATGGGAGGAGGAAGCAGTCTGAGAAACCATGTGGGTGTGGGGTTGCCAGGGGCCGTATCCAGCCATCAGTTTGGCAGTGGTGGTAAGAGTGCTCCCCCATTGTCACTGAGAAGGTGTAGCTAGGAAAGCAGTGAAGCCTGCCCAGTCCCAATTCACTGGGGTGGGCCCCGTGCATTTCTGGGCACACATAGCTGATTATCAAGCTCCTGCCCAGACTTAATTAAGTCAGGAGCCCCACGAAGCACAGCTTCTCCAACCACCACCCCACAGACCTTCCCCTTTGCTTGGGCCCTCAACCCAAACATCTAGTGATCACTAGTAGTGAGTTGTTGAATCTCCTTTCACTGGTTCCCTCCTTGCTCTGTGGTCTGCCTGTGCCACGGGAAATCTCAACTGTTTCCCTGCAGTTTCCTCTTACAGATCCAGTGGGTATTCTGCTCATTTTGCTTTCCTCCACCTCTGTCCATGCTGTGTTTCTGCCCCAGTGAATTCCATGAAGTTGGTTTCTCCTTGCCTTTATATGATGCCTTTTATATCTCAAAGTGGCCATGCTTTGTTATGCCCTGGCTTCTTCTCTCTCCCTAGACACTGTCCTCACTCTGTCTCATCTTTCCAAACAGCATTCAATCTAATTCTTTATCCTCTTATTTGATGCTCAGGGTTCAAGAATCATTATATCTGTTTCACTTAGCTTTTCTAGGTCTCTTTGTAGAGGGATTGGGTGGCATGTGCCACTAGTATGCCATCTTTTATATGCCTCCAAGCCTGGTCTTTTTCTGATTTTGAGTTTTTATTCCACTACTCTGTCCAGAACTTTCTACTGTGATCCCTTTTAGAGTAGTCAGCAATGGTTGTGTTTTGATGGCTGGGCACTATCTAGTTCTTCTGGTTTCATGTTCATGGAGACTGGGGTTCACATGCTCTTCTCAGAAGGAAGTTTGGGCAATCTACTTCAGTAGCAATACCGCCTTGGAAACCCAAGGAGGGGTTGCTATGAGTCAGGTCCAACTCAACAGCAGTGAGGTTTTTTTTTTTTTTTTGGTATTAGTCCATATATCTTTTATTTCCATATATCTTTTATTTTCTTCACTCTTTTTTGTTCCAGACTTGGAGATAAAATTGTTGTACCATAGAAGGTTGCTCACAAGCTTTTAAGACCTCAGTCACTACTTACCAAACTAGGATATAGAACATTGTCTTTGTGGGCTATGTTATGCCAGTTGACCTTGATGTTCTCCAAAACTATGAACTTGAGTTCCCAGGCTCAGGCTCATTCCCTCAAGGTGTTTTCATAAATTTGCCCCTTGTATGCTCTGCTATGTTTACGGATGTATTACATATGTAGAAATAGCCTCTGTCAAACCTATATATATTCATGGGTGTAGTCTTAGTCACCTTCTCAGACTTGTTCAGCTTGTGTGTCTATCTGTGTATCCACTCATAGATTATTGTTATTACTGTTATTATAGGATTGTGTATGTATAGTATTTGCCTGTTGCCTTTAACTCTTGTGCCCCTCCCAGTGTCTTCCTTTGCTTTGATAATTTTGTGCTGACCTTCTGCTTCTTGTATATTGCCTTTCTCTTCACCCAAGTTAATATGTGTCTACCCTCTCGGAAGGAAGGTTGGGCAATCCTACTTCCATAGTGATACTGCCTCGGAAACCCAAGGAGGGGTCCCTATGAGTTGGGGCAGACTCGATGGCAAATAACAACAACAACAACCCTCTAGTTAGTGATTTACTTTCCCTCCCACCCCCCACTCCTAGTAACCTTCAAAAAGTGATTCTTTCTATGTGTAAATCATTTCTTGAGTTTTTACAATAGTGGTCTCATACATTATTTGTCCTTTTGTGATTGACCAATTTCAATCATCATAATGTCCTCTAGGTTTGTCTAGGTCATGAGGTGTTTCACAGATTCATCACTATTCTTTAATGTTGCCTGTTATTCCATTGTGTGTATGTACCACAGTTAGTTTACCCATTCATCTGTGGATGGGCACCTACTTTGTTTCCATCTTTTTGCTATTGTGAATAGTGCTGCTGTGAAAATTGGTATACATTTATCTACTTGTGTTATAGCTCTTATTTCTCTAGAACATATAACAAGTGGTAGGATTGCTGGATCATACAGTATTTCTAACTTTTTAAGAAAGTGCCTTACAGTTCTCCACAATTGAACTATTTTACCATCCTGCCAGAAGTATATGGGAGTTCCAGCCTCTCAACACCCTCTCCAGGATTTGCTGTTATCTGTTTTTTTTTTTTTTTTTTAAAACTGCTGTTAATGCTGAGGTGAGATAATATCTCATTGTCATTTTGATAAGGCACTTGACTGCTAACCAGAAGGTTGGTGGTTCAAACCCACCAGCCACTCCTCAGAAGGAAGAGTGGGTAATCTACTTCTGTAGTGATACCACCATGGAAACCCAAGGAGGGGTTGCTGTGAGTTGGAGCCAACTTGACTGCTTTGAGGGTTTTTTTTTTTTTTTTTTTTTTAATGGCTAATGATGGCAAGCATTACTTCATATGTTCATTGGCTACCTGAATGTCATCTTTGGTGAGATATCTGATCATGTCTTCTACCCATTTAATTGTATTTTTTTTCTTGTTGTTGTTGTTGAGGTATTGAAGTTTTCTATAAATTTTAGAGATTGTCTGATATGTTTAGGCCCTTGTCTGATATGTTCTCAATGTTTTTTTTTCTCAGTCTGTATTTTCTCTTTTTACTCTTTTAGTGAAGTCTTTTGAGGCATATAAATGTTTAATTTGTAGATATTGATCATCTAGTTTGTCTTCTGCTGTTTGTATGTTTTTAGTTATGTTTGATAGTGTATTTATGCCACGTACTAGGGACCCTACATTTGCTTCTATTTTTTCTTTGATATCTTTATGGTTTTAGATTTTACATTTAGGTCTTTGATCCACCTTGACTTAGTTTTTGTATATGGTGAGAGATATCGATCTTATTTCATTTTTCTGCAAATGGATATCCAGTTTTGCCAGCCCCATTTGTTAGAGAGACTATTTCTTCCTCATTTAAATAGGTCTGGCAGTTTGTCAAAGATCAGCTTTCCACAGGTGGGTGGATTTACTTCTGGGTTTTCAATTTTGTTCCATTGGTCTATATTTCTTTCACTGTACCAGTATCAAGCTATTTTGACTACCATGGCTGTGTAGTAGATTTTGAGATAGGGAAGTGTGAGGAGGCCTCCTACTTTGTTTTTCTTCTTTAGTAGTGCTTTGCTTATCTGGCTTCTCTTTCCTTTATGTAAGAGTTGGTTATTAGTTTTTCTGTTTCTGCAAAGAATGATGATGAAATGTGAATTGGGATTGCCCTATGTCTGTGGATTTCTTTGGGTAGTACTGATATTTACACAATGTTAAGTCTTCCTATCATCAGCATGATATAGTCTTCCATTTATGTAGATCTCTTTTGGTTTCTTGAAATAATGTTTTGTAGTTTTCTTTGTTTAGGTATTTTTGTGTCTCTCTTTAGATTCATTCCTAAGTTCTACATGTTTTGGGTGGCTATTATAAATTATATTGTTTTCTTGATTTTCTTTTCAGAGTTTTCTTTGTTAGTGTGGAGAATCTGACTGATTATTGTATATTGATCTTGTACCTTTCCACTTTGCTGAATCCTTTTATCAGTTCTAGTAGTTTTCTCATTAAATTGCTAGGATTTTCTATGTATAGAATCATATCATCTGCAAATAGAGAAAGTTTTACTTCTTCTTACCAATTTGGATGCCTTTTATTTCCTTTTCTTGCCTTATTGCTCTGGGTAGATCTTCTGAAACAATATTGAATAAGGGTGGTGATAAAGGACATCACTGGTTCCCATCACAAGGAGAATGTTTTCAGTCTTTCCCTGTTGAAACTAATGTTGGCTATTGGTTTTGTATAAATGGACTTAATTATGTTTAGGAATTTCTCTTCTAATTCTATTTTCTGAATGTTTTTATTAGTGTTTTTGTCAAATGCCTTTTCTGTATTGATGGGCATTATCATGTGGTTCTTTTCCTTTGCTTTATTTATGTAGTGGATTATGTTGATTTTTTCTAATGTTGAACCATTCTTGCATACCTGGTATGAATCTCACTTGGTCATGATGTATTTATTTATTTATTTTTGATATAGTGTTGGATTCTACTATCTAGGACTTTGATGAGTATTTTCATGTCTATATTCATGAGGGATACTGGTTTGCAATTTTCCCTTTTAGTGGTTTCTTTGCCTGGTGTTGATTTTGGTATCAGGGCTATGCTTGCTTCATAAAATATATTTGGGAATACTCGATCCTGTTCTGTGTTTTGGAATAGTTTGAGTCGGTTTAGTGTCAGCTCTTCTCTGAATGTTTGGTAGAATTCACCAATGAATGTCTAGGCCTGGATGCTTTTTCATTGGGAGTTTTTTTTTTCTTTTTTAATGACTTGTTCAATTTCTTCTTTTGCTGCGGGCCTGTTCTTTTTTCTTCCTTCCTTCCTTCTTTTCTTTCTTTCTTTCTTATTCTTCTTCTTCTTCTTTTTCACACCTCAGATTGTGTTAGTTTAAGTAGGTAGTGTGTTTCTAGAAATTGTTAATTTCTTCCAGGTTTTCAAATTTGTTGAAAGTTGTTTTCTTGATAACTAATCCATTATTATCCTTTTTATTTCAGTTAGTTCTGTTGCGACATCACCTATTTAATTTCTTATTTTTGTGATTTGCATCTTCTCCTTTGTTAAGTTTGCTAGTGGCTTGTCAGTTTTATGAATTCTTTCAAAGAACCAGCTTCTAGTCTTATTGAGTCTTTCAGTTGTTTCTCTGTTTCATTTATTTCTGCTCAAATATTTATTTTTTCCTTTCTTCTGGTGACTGTAGGCTTTTTTGCTGTTCTTTTTCTAATTGTTGGAGATGTTGTGTTAAGATGTAGAGTTTGGTTCTTTTCTCTTTTTTGATGTGTGCTACAAATTGTCCTCTGAGTACTGCTGTTTCTGTGTCCCAAAGATTTTGCTATGTTGTGTTTTCATTCTCATTTGATTTGAGATTTATTTATTTATTTATTCTACTACTCATAGATTTTAAGCGAAGTAGTATTCAGTTTCAATATGTTTGATTACTTTTCCTTGATCTTCTTGTTGTTGATTTCTAATTTTACAACATTATGATCTAAGAAAATGCTTTGTAGTATATTGGTGTTTTCAAACTTCTTGAGGCTTGCTTTGTGGTCTAACATGGTGTATTCTAGAGAACATTCCATGTATGGTGGAGAAGAATACATATTGTGTTGTTCTAAGGTAAAATGTTCTGTATATCTGTGAGATCAAGGTGGCTGATTTTGTTGTTTAGATATCCTGTATCTTTGTTGAGTTTCTTTCTAGTTCTTTCCTTCATTGAAAGTGGTATATTAAAGTCTCCTGCTATTAGTGTGGAGATTTTTATTTCTCTTTTCAATTCTGTTAAAGTTTGATTTATGTATTTTGGAGTTCTTTCACTGGGTGTGTAGATATTTATTATGTTGTGTGGTTGGCTGACCCTTTAATCATTATGTAGTATCTTTTTACTTTTTTATTATTATTGTTGCTATGTTAAAGTCTACTTTTTCAGAAATTAATATTGCCACTCTTGCTCTTTTTTGGTTGCCTTTTGCTTGGTATATGTTTTTCCATCCTTTGATTTTTAACTTACTTTTGTCTCTGTGTCTAAGATGTATCTCTTATGGACAGCATATTGTATGATGGGTCATGTTTTCTTATCTATTTTGCTACTCTCTGTCTCTTGAGTGGTACATTTAATTAATTTACATTCATGTAATTATTGA
The DNA here is from genome assembly GCF_000298275.1 of Orycteropus afer afer. Lineage (NCBI taxonomy): Eukaryota > Metazoa > Chordata > Mammalia > Tubulidentata > Orycteropodidae > Orycteropus > Orycteropus afer. The sequence goes on from NW_006921617.1 coordinate 5,781,121, forward strand.
TAGGTATGAGTGTACTGCTGTCTTTTTGCTGGTCCCCCACCCACCCTGTGGTGCTGCTGGTTTCTTTGTACCATGCATTTTTCTGTGTAGAGGTCATTTTGTTTACAGCTTTTCTTACCATTTCCTTCATTGTTGCTGTTTTATAATTTTCCTCTTCTTTATTTTCATGAGAAAATTTATTAATTTTCTTTCAGTTTACTCTGTAATTTATTAAATAATAAATTTCTTTTCCATTGGAAAGTTAAGTAAGTATACTATTTATTCCCATTTTGCCTTTGTAGTTCTCATCATATACAAATTGACATCTCTGGTTTCCTGTTTTCAATCTATTGTTGTTTTTGTTAGGTGCTGTTGAATCAGTTCAGGCTCATAGCAACTCAACAGACAACAGAATAAAACACTGCCTGGTCCTGCACCATCCTCACAATCTTTGCTATGATTCAGCCCATTGTTGCAGCCCATTGTGGTGTCTATCCATCTTATTGACATCCTTCCTCTTTTTTGTTGACCCTCTACTTTACCAAGGATGATATATTTCACTAGGGACTGGTTCCTTCTAATAACATGACCAAAGTATGAGTGCTGGAGTTTTGTCATCATTGTTTCTAAGAAGCGTTGTGGCTATACTTCTAAGACAGATTTATTCATTCTTCTGGAAGTCCATAGTATATTCAGTGTTCTTCACCAACGTTATAATTCAAATGCATCAAGTTTTCTGAGGTCTTTCTTATTTGTTGTCCAGCTTTCACATCCATATGAGGCTATTAAAAAGGCAATGGCTTAGGTCAGGTTCCTCTTCATCTTCAAAGCAACATCTTTGCTCTTTAACACTTTATGTTGTTTTGATCTTTATCTGATTGATCCCTTACCAAAGTAGTATTGAGGTATTTGTCTTCAGTCTCATGAATTCTGCCTTCCATTGATTCAATTCTACTCCTTAGGCCACTCAATGTGTTATCTATTTGTATTTCTGAAATTTTACTATTAATCTATCTTCTGGATTTCTGTCTATAGATTTTGTATCATTTCTAATTTTTCATTTATTTTGTCATTTTGTTTTTATATTGTCTTCCAAAATTTTCTAGGGTTTTGTCTGTATTTTCCTTAATTTTGCCAGTGTTTTCCTTGATCTGGCTCTCAATCTGCTGAAAGTACCTGATTATAATTCTTCTGAGTTCCTTATCAGGGAGTTCCAATGCTGTGTCTTCCTCAGGGATGTTTTCTCAATCTGTATCCTGGATCCTTGTTTCTACTGTTTTATCTTGCTTCTTTGTGTGGACTGTGATGGTGTATTATCTCCATGACATTGGGGTAGTATTGTATTTATATTTAATTGGTGGTTGTATGTTGGAGTGATTTGCCAAGATATCTGTTTTCTTTTGATATACCTGAGTAAGCAGGATACTGTGCTCCTCTATTTTCTACTTGGCAGCACTTATGCACTCACCACCTGCCTCCTAGTGGATGTGATAGAGAATGAGAGTAGATGCACAGATCTCTGTTAGATGTTTGTGAAGGGCAGCTAAGGGTGAGTCAGGCTCATATTGGCTGTTGTGTATCATGGGCCAGTTAGTGGAGAAGAAAATGTTAGCTCTCCCTCAGTAGGTATGGCTGCCAGAAATATGAGTATGGTTGGGTTCTATGGGCATGGTTGCTGTCTTCCATTTGTTTAGACTAAAACAACAACAACAAAAAACACCAAGAAAAGTGAAAACAGGAGGACAAAAAACATATGCTGCATAAACACACAGGAACAATCACCAAAAATAAAAAGAAAAAACAAAACAAAAGGCAACAAATGAGAAGAAATATTTATTTATTTACTTTATTTTATTTTTAAATTATTTATTGTGATTTCGGTGAAGATTTACAGAGCAAATTCACTTTCCATACAGCAGTTTACATATACTTTGTCTCATGTCATTGACCACAGTTTACCACAATGCAACAGCTCCCCTCCCACTTCCTCCCCATAGTTACCTCTTCCCAGTGTCCATCCC
>NW_006921617.1:5796749-5805571 GCF_000298275.1 Orycteropus afer afer
GTTGCATTGTGGTAAACTGTGGTCAATGTCATGAGACAAAGTGTATGTGAACTGCTGTATGGAAAGTGAATTTGCTCTGTAAATTTTCATCCATCCAAATCACACACACACACACACAAAAAAAAGAAGAATGATAACAAAAATAAAAAAAAGAAAATAAGGTTGGATAATCATCTTCCATGGTGATATTTGAAGGACATTGATGTTATTGATGAAAGGTTTAATCCTACTAATCGTGATGAAAAAACTTGTTGAATAAGGATTCCATGTAGTTCCATTTTAATGGGGCTGACTCTAGAAGTTGATCCAATCTCATGTGACTTTAATTATATCAAAATACTTCATTCTTTGAGGCTTTTCCATGAACCAACTGTCAAATCACTCTCTATAGCTTATACACTTTTCAATATCTATACCAAAGAGTATTCACTTGAAAGGTGAGAAAAGATTATGATGTTTTACATATTTCAGGGGAAATGATGAATTTTAGTTTTGGCTAAGAATACTTGAGAAATGAATGTTTCTAGAGCAGTGTATAACAATACTAGGGCAAGTAAAGGAGGATGAGACACCCTATGTCACAATGGATGGCATCAATCTAAATTTATTCTCTGTGCCCCAATTGTCATGTTGGACTTTGAGTTTTGAAATATCAAGCCCCATTTATTAAAAGAGCATTTCTGTTGCAGGTCTATGGCAGAGGTCTCTTCTGTGAACTTCTGTTTATCCTTCAGTGCTGAATTAACCTACGACATGGCACAGAAGATCTCAGCAAATGAATGAGGCCCTCAGAGGTTAGAAAGAAACCACACTCTCTTTCAAGGTCCACATGTTGGTGTGGTTAGGTGATAAACAAACTGATCAGAAACATACAGTCACAGGGATTCACATTTGTACTTGGCGATAATGATGTAAACCTTCTTTTCTTTTGTCTTTTTTTTTCTCAGCCTTGAGGAAGAGAAGATGCAAGGGCTCATAGTTGCAGACTTCAAAGGGAAAAAGCATTTTTGTATGGTTTGAGAAGTAGCCAAGGGTGAATATATCCTTCCCTCATAGACTTTAGATGCCAAGTTCCTGAGTCCCAAACAATCAGTGTTGGTGCATGATCCACATATTCAACTTGGAAGACCTTTTAAAGTAAGAATTTTTTTTTCCTTCTAGTGTAAAAACACTATATGATCAGGTAGAAGTAGTAAGACAACGTTTTGCACATTATTCTCTCATAAAAAATCCCAAACCCACTGCCATCAAGTCTGACTCATAATGACCCCTATTGGGGTTCCAAGGTGGTAAATCTATGAAAGTAGATTGCCTCATCTTCCTTCCATGGAGTGGCTGGTGGATTTGAACCTCCAGCCTTCTGGTTAGCAGTCAAATGCATTAGGCCCCACCAGAGCTCCTTTTACTCTCCAATACATACACATGCACACACTCACTGGTGTCAAGTTGATTCAACTCATCACAACCACTCCTTGGGTTTCTGAGGTGGTATCTTTACGGAAGTAGATTGCCCAGTCTAAGGAAATAGATCTCCCTTCCAATTTACATAATCACTTTCTGTTTTCGTATTGTCTTCTTTGTTAGAGTAAGAGATCTTTCAAGGCAAAAGCTATATATTAATCATCTCTTTATCTTAGAGTCTTTATATCTCATCCATATAAAATTGTGGATGAAATAAGCAGTTGAAGACACACAATCATCATATCAGATCTACAGGTAATAACAACACATGCTCACACAGGAGGTTTTCAATTATTTTGTAAAATCAGCAAAGTTCTTTAGACTGCCTTTAATTGAATAAAGACAGTTTTTTTTTTTTCTTTCCCTTCTAGAACCAAAATGAATATGCCGCTGAAAGTTTTCTGCCTTGGTTTTAATTTGATAATTGATTTATTGACTAACAACAACAATAACAACAACAAAAAGAGTAAAATAAAAGAGCACAAAGGAACTCAACATCTTTTCTGGAGCAGTTAAGAGAATATGGCCCCTATATGATCTCATATTCCAGAATAAGCTCTTTAAAAACTAGAGCTGTCTTGCCCCTCAGCCCCTCCCACTGGATTACTGGGTGGGACCATACATTTTAAACTCCTGATTGTTAAAATCATCCACCTGGTGTATTTCTGTTGGAGAAGCATGAAATAGTCTTCTGGGAAAGTTCGCTTTCTCTCAGGTATGTGGATTCTGTTGTTGGGATTGGTTGATTTTGCCACTCTGCCAGATAAAAGGAGCCCTCCTAGAGGCAGAAGGAATATCTATGACTGCCAGCTGTGAGAGATACACTGCTGAGAGAGAGACTGAGAAAGACTGCTGGCTGGGAGAGACTGAATGTATTCCTGAACTTGAATTGTAACCTGCTGCTTCCCTAATAAACAGCAGTAAACTATTGAACCCAGCAGAGAGGTGGTGGGTGCTGTGGCAGGGACGGTTGGTGTCAAGGTTAGTAAGAGGGCTGGAGGGTGATGGCTTATTTGGCCTCATAAGAACAGGCCTTGGACTGCTGATGGTGATGCTGTCTTCCTTTTGTGGAGTTAGAGGAGGTCAGAAGATGCTGCCTCCATGCGCTGTTGTTGTTATGTGCCGTCGAGTCAAACCTGACTCATAGTGACCCCTCCTTGGGTTTCCAAGGCACTATGGAAGTAGGATTGCCCAACCTTCCTTCCAAGGAGTGGCTGGTGGGTTTGAACCACCAGCTGTCTGGTTAGCAGGCAAGTGTCTTAGCCACTATGCTACCAAAGCTCCCTTGCCCCTTTAGCACTCAGTAAATATATTACATAGAAAATCTTACTAATGGGAGCTCATTGGAGAGTTTTTGTCTCCCCTTTCTTTTATGGCCAGAATAAAGACATTTTTTCTGATGAAGGGGGATTCAAAATTGGTAATAATAACACCATTGGACTGTTTTCTGAGGTGAGCACCTAAGGTGAAATGTGAAATATGGAGCTGGCTCTGACAGAGACGATCGGACACTGACATTACATTGGCAAAAATGTAAAATGATATTTGAGTCTCATTATCCTCCCCTTTTGGTGAGCTGGGGGTGAAACAGTCATTCTTCTGCATTGCTGGTGGGAAGGCAAAGTGGTCTAATCCCAATGGATGGGATTTGGCTAAGTTACTTCGGTGTAGTGAATTACTTAATATGGTTCTTCTAGCTATGGTCTATGTGACTCTGACCAGATGACTGAGTGGGTCTATACAAATATAAGGTGTTTGTGGTCCACCAAAGGGATTGGATAGTTTGCTAATAATGTAATAAGGTACATGCCACCCTTGTTGGGGTGGGACCATGCAAATAAGATGTATGGAACCCTAATGTGGGGATGGGTCAATTTTCCTATCTGCTAGGCTTACAGTGAGCTATCCCAGAAGGGGAGGTGGGGATCTCATTATTATCAAGAAAGAAGAGCCAAGAGTGGAGTGCTATCTTTGTATCCAAGATCCTTGTGCTGAAACTCCTTGACCCAGGCGATAGAGAGAGAGAGAAAGCTGTAACAGTTTGCAAAGAAAATGGGAGATGGCAAGAAGTGGCAGCAGAACCAAGAGACCGGCACAAGACAAAGTTGTGGGCTTCCTGGCTCTCGGAACAAAAAAGCTCAGTGCCTTCATGCAGTAGCTTTGCTGGCAGAGTGGGGTGCCTCTCTAGACACCTAGCTGCAGAGCTTAAAGAGCTTTGTAACGCTTGCTTGAGCAGGGCAGAAGCCAACGGGTCACAGGCCCAAAGCCAAGGCCAGAGAGAAGCATGATTGTGGCCCAGCTGAGAAGAAGCTGTCCTGATTGAAGAACTATATACTGAGTTGTTTCTGATCCTGAAATGTACCCTGTTACTTCCCTGATCAACTCCATATTCATCAGTATTGTCTGTGAATTCTGTGTGGTTATTGCAACAGATTATCGAACCCAGCAGAGAAATAGGGTGCTGTGGGAGGGATGGTTGGTGTCAGAATTGGTAATAAGGTTGGAGAGTAGAGGGATGTCTGACCCCTGCCAAAAATAAATCAGCCTTGAGAGGTTGCTGTTGCTTCTTCTCCTCCCTGGTAAAGTTAGAGACGGTCAGATACCATTGCTACCAGGCCCTTTTTTGCAGCCAAATACACACTTGTCCATCACCTAGCAAATACATTTCTAGAAGTCTCTACCGAAGAGAATCTGGTGAAACTACGAAATCATATACAAGGCTATTTATTGCAGTACTAGTAATTTTAAGAATCTAGGAATAACTCACTGGTTATCAGTGTGAGTTCAGATGGATAAACTATGGTACGATTACACAATGGCATACTATGCAGTTATCAAAAGGAATGTGGAATGTCTATATGGATATACTGCTGTGGAACAATTTCCAGAATAAGTGAGAAAATCTAAGTGCAGACCAGTGTATAGGGTAAGCTGTGTTTTATCTATGAAAGGCATGGGATAAGAATATATAAATATATCTGCTTATACTTAAATAAAGGAAGGATAAACCAAAGACTAATAAAAATGATTGCTTCTCAGGGAAAGGGGGGATTGGGCAGAAGGGACTAGAGTTCTGTAGGAGTTTGAGCTATGTATATGTCTGACATACTTATAAAACAATATGAAATAAAAAGCAAAACAGCAAGCCCTCCAAATCAAAAGCAAAATGAAATAAATATTTTTAAATGGCTCCTTACAATGCGGGTGAACTCAGCCAGCAGGTGGTATTACAATGCTTAATTTCTTCAGACCAGAAACCCAGGCGTTACCGAAGAGGTGAAGCATTGTGGGACATTGGCCTGCTTGCCTGCCTTGTGAAGTTTATCAACCTCCTTCAATCCGAGATGGCCACTGTCTTCATTTAGAAGACAGGCAATCCCAACAGAGCCAATGAAGAAGCACTTTAAAAGGGATACTGCCATTTTATCATCTGGCCAGATTTAATGCGTAAGGGGAAAAAACAAAACAAAACAACCAAACAAACGGAGGCTCCTGAAACTGAACCCTGCATTCCACGGAACACGGAGCTGGATGCATAGGGTTAAGTTCTGCAGAGAAGGAAACCATCAGAGCATCAGAGCTGTCATCCCTTGGACCTTGTCCTTGGAGTCCTGTTCCCCTTATGCATTTACCGTTCAGGAAAAGAGCATCTGGCTCCTCGGCAGAACCAGCCAAAGAACTCAGTCCCAATTTTCAAGGCAGCTTTCCTCAAAGTCCTTCTGGACGAAGATTCAAACCGGTGCTCCTAGCACTTTCAAAAAGTTTCTTCAGCCGCAGAGAGAGGATGGGGCTGCAGAGCTGCCGAATCAGTATTCACGTTTCCCCCTCGCAGCAGCAAGAGGAGCCAGCTTCTTAGCAAGCAGCCTGCTGCTGCGGGATGACACGGGGCCCCGGCAGCGCTGAAAAGGCTCTGCCTACCCCGAAGTTGGAGGCTGTCCCGGGGAAGTCTACGCGGTGCAAGCTCGGTGGCGCCAAATGGCCACTCGAAACTGCCGAAGGCTGCCTGGATCACTAGTTCACATAAGCGTGGGCTCAGCAGGCTAAGCTGCTGGCATTTGTTCAGTGGGGGAAAAACAAAATAAACTTTGTGTGGAAAGTGATAACCTGACATTTCATTATATTTACCACGATGATGTTTCCTAGAGTCAGAGTAAAACAAATTAGAATTATAAATACCATCCAATTTTCCTAACAGCTCTTGTGAGTTATTAGTGGAAATCAAATCACCTTAGTCAATCAAAGGCAGCTTAAATGCCACTATGCTTGTCTCTCTGAAGCTCTGAAAGCACCTATCACTCCAAGCTCTGAAAGCACCTATCACTCCAATGTAGTGCCACAGCTCCCAGGGCGTGTGAGAGACTAGACACCTCTGCATAAATATGGAAATCAAGTCCATGATTTCTACTTCTGCTGAGTACTGTACTTAAACTTGGTTATCTTTCTGGGCTGGGGCCTAAAATCTGATGCAGTGCTTAAGGCTTCTTGGAGCTCTGGGAGAGAATAAAAACATATAATTATCCTTTTCACATGGGGAATCTTTCCATTAGTAGCAAACTATCTGCATACGTAGAGGAATTTAAAATCGATATTAACACATGATGGTTTTGCATGTGATGTAGAATTGGGGCCTTATTACTGTATTGTGAGAAAAGCCTTCTTGGAGAGGAGTACAACACTCAGAAGGCTGTTTGAGGTAAATATTTAATTCCAGTCAGCCTTCACCTGAGAAGAGAAGAGAGAGGCCCACGTTACTCTCACGGCCACGGATTGTGGTAATTGCTGAATACTTGGATAAGTTGTCAACTTGATAGCTGTTCGTCATGTCCTCTTTAATTGGAGCCCCACAGAACAATAATGAAGTATCCCCTCCATGCAGATGACTCTGTGATTGATGACCCAGCTGAGGAAATCATTTACAAATACAGGCCAAAATTCAGCCTTGTGATGGATCTCATCTGATATTCTCTCGGTCCTCGGAGTGTAGCTCCTTGATTGACACCCCTGGTATTGTGATAACCCAAGAGAAAAATCTTGCCTCTAGACACAACAAAGGCCCCTAAATTGACTTGCTCTTATTGAAATAGAGTGAAACTTCGTTAGGCTCTCTTCTAGCTGACGGAAGGTTTAGTGCATATATATTTTTAATGTTGTGTGAGTGAAAATATTACATTGGAGGTAATATCAGTTGATTGACGTTTTAAAAAATTGAGTTCCATTTTTGCGTGGTCATTTTCTCAGTTAAATGCGCAGAAGAAAAAGGGTGCTGGAGGCCCTGACAGTCCCGGCCTGCAGCTGCCTCCTCTGGGAGGAGGCCTTGGAAAGGGCACGGTGGATGTGTTGATTTAATGATCAATTTCCTCCTGCACAAGCTTTCCCATCTCTTTTAAACAACAAATTAAGTCCCATATAATACAAGTTTTGTGCTGCTCAAGATACACAATTCACCACTAGAAATAATTGGGTTAATTTAAAAATTATAAATGAGAGAGAGAATATTCCAAGAAAGTATGACTTAATAATCTATAGCAATCATTTGTAGAGAAAGATGCTATTAGTCCTAAGAAAGGCAATTGAGTGATTTTTTTTTTTTTAAATCAAATGGCTAGTGTTCACCAAGGCCTGTTCTCAATGGAAGGCAAAGGGATCAACTCAGGGAAGATGGTTCAGTAAACAATGAAAAGAAGAATAAGAGTTTCAAATTATATGATTAACTCTGTATATTGCTATGTAAAGTGTGGTGCATTTATATACATGCAGAAAGATTATTGTGTTTATATTTTCCTATCAGAACTATATTAAGTTTAATTAATGCTTATCTGTTGCTCTCAGAAGGAGATCTGGTGGCATAGTGCCTAAGGCATTTGACTGCTAACCAGAAGATTGGTAGTTCAAACCCACCAGCCACTTTGTGGAAGAAGATGGGGCAATCTATTTCTGTAAAGATTTACCACTTTGGAAATTCAATGGGTGTCGCTATGAGTTGGGGTCAACTTAACAGTGAGTTTATTTTTTTATTGTGTGTGTGTGTGTGGTTGCTCTCAAAACCTAGAAATAATCTTATCTTCCACTATTTGTTGGTTAGTGTGTCATATGTGGTAGCTCACATGTTGCTGTGATGCTGGAAGCTATGTCACCACCATTTCAAATAATATCAGGGTCACCCATGGTGGACAGGTTTCAGCAGAACTTCCAGACTAAGACAGACTAGGGAGAAAGGCCTCTTGATATAATTCCAAAAATCAGCCAATGAAAATGCTATGCATCATAATAGAATATTATCAGATCCGCTTCTTGGGGCATGTCATCAACATGGAATAATTGCTATAGGAGGACACTGGATCTGGTGAAGATGAGGGCCAATGAGGACATGGGAGATACTCAGTAAGACGGATTGGCATAGTAACTGCAACAATGAACTCAGACATGGTGATTGTGAGGACACAGGACCAGGCAATGCTTTGCTCTGTTGTACATAAAGTTGCCATGAGCTGGAGCTAAGAACAAGGTTCTCTTCAGCTATGGAAAGATATAGGAAAACCCACCCATCCATCCATTTACATCCATTGAGAGCCTACTAGGTGACAGAAGTTCAGAGCTACAATTAGATCTATATCAAACGTAGGATTATGAAAGTACATGTGATTTTAGGTAGTACCTATATAAACATTTTACACATATTCATTTAAGTATAGATGAAGCATGACAGGATATATAACAATGAACTGGAAATGATACTCGGTCCAATTGTGATTTATAATCGAGTAAAGTAGAACTGAAGAAGCTCTGATGGTGTAGTGGTTAAGGTTGCTAACTAAAAGGTTCAAACCCACCAGCTGCTCTGTGGAAGAAAGATGAAGCAATCTGCTTCTGTAAAGATTTACAGCCTTGGAAACCCAATGGGGGTGCTGTGAGTCAGAATCAAGTCAATGGCAGTGAGTTTAGTGTTGGGAAAGTAGGACTGAGGCAGACAGAGTTTGCTTTAGGTAAGCCTCTATGGAGTAGACTGCATTTGGGCCAGATCTTGATGGTCGGATTGGGCTTCCCCAGGTGGAAATCAGGAAAGAGAAAGTAGAGGGAACTTTCTAAGTTAATGTTCAGAGGTGGCAGATGGTAGGGAATGATTAAAAATGACCATTTCACAGGGGCACAGGGTGGGTGCATAAGTTAAGGTAGAATAAGTCAAGCGGAGCAGCTTAGTGTCAGATCACATTCCTTCTTTCATAGGAAAGATTGCCCTGGTCTTTGAATATGGGAGTGGAAAAATTTGAGCTCTGTTTTCAGACATCAGAAGACTGGACAATCTATTTCCTTAGAGATACTGCCTCGGAAACCCAAGGAGGGGTCGCTATGAGTCAGGAACG
>NW_006921617.1:5805864-5811984 GCF_000298275.1 Orycteropus afer afer
TTTTTTTTTAAAGAAAAAAATAGATCAGAGATGAATTATAACAAAATACATCAGATGGTGGTGTAGAGGATGGCTTCAAGGTGGAACAGCCCCAGATATGGAGCTCAATTAGATTTTTCCAGCTGCCCAGACAAGAGATAGGGACACATGTACAATATGAGAAGAAACAAATTGACAGGATGCAGTAACTGATTGAATGAAGAGATGAGGTTGGCATCACACTGCCAGCGCCTGAGTGGGGAGAGGGAAAGGCAGAGAGGGAAATGTTTGTGGCTAAAGATGGGACCTTCAACTTTATACTGTGAACAAAACATACAGTACAGTAATTTCTCCTAAAAGTAAAAATTACTTTACTTCCTGGAGTTAAATAGTTTCCTGAAACTGACATTGCTCAGGCACTGATTTACTAGGGCAGGAAAAAGCCCTGTCCTTAGGAGTGCTAAGAGATAGCCTTCATTTAAATTTTAGGATCATAGGAAAGATTGCCCTGAAGGCTGGATGGATAAACAAAGCTTGCTCCCCGCTGTCCCCAAGAACTAATAGAGATCCAGCTGTTGGAAGCAATGAAAGCGGAGGTGGTGTTACTGGGATCAATGCAACCCAGGATTCTGTAACCACTAGCCCTGTCTCCTGGGGAGCAATCGAGTTAGTGGTATCAGCAGTGGAAGAGAGAATGAAATGGTATCGGTATGGCTTCATCCCCTCAGACATCAGCCAGCCTTTTGTCCATTTCCTGCTCATCTTCAATCATTTGTTTTGCTCTCCTTTTCGGAACTCCTCACGTCTTTTCCTTCTCTCTATTTCCTAATAATTCTAACCTAGTTTGCTTCCCCCATCTCCTCTTGTTTTATCCCTTCCATTGCTGTTTTCCTGCCTCCTATTTATTTTTTTTACTTTTTGTTATGAAACATTCCAAACATACACAAAAAAATCACTGAGAATATGTAACAAACACCCATTTATCTACCATGAAACTTAGCATTTTTTTATATCATAAGACATCTTAACATTTTACTTATTTCTTTAGATCTTTTTATACACAAGCCCACTGTGCACACCTCCTTGATATTACACTCCCTTCTTTCCAAATGTTAACATTATCTCGAATTTGTCCTTTTGATTCCTATGCATGGTTTTATACTTTTATTAGAATTACTACATATGTATCACATGCAAACATTAAACAGTGTTGTTTTGCATCCTGTTTTCAGTCTTTATATTGATGATATATTGCATATATTCTGCAACTGGCCTGTTTTGTTTCTGAGTTTTTTGTTCAGTGTCATGTTTTTGAGATTTATCCATGTTGATAAATACAGTTCTAATTCATCCCTTTTGACTGCTCTAGAAAGTCCTTTGTATGAACATACCACAATTTATTTATCCAATTTACTCTTAATGAACATTTAAATTGTTTTTAATTTTTTTTCCTGCTACAACAAAAATGGCTGCGGTGATCATTCTTTTGCATGTTTTCTTGGGTACATGTGCCAGAGAATTTCTCTGGATTAGGTACCCCAAAAGTGGATTTGTTGGGTTGTCAAGTATGTTAATTTTACTAATTATTGCCATATTGATTCCTAAAGTTGTGGAACCAGTTTATATACTCATCAGCAGTGTTTGAGAGCTTGCTTTTTCTAGACATTCTCCTCAACATGGGGTATTATTAGGTTTTTATATTTGCCAATATGTTGGAAATAGAATGACATCTCATTGCTGTTTTAATTTGCATTTCTCTGATTACTAATGAGGTTGAGCATTTCCTCCGAAGTTTATTGTCAATTCTAGCCTCCTCTTTTGTGACTTGCTTGTACCTATATACTTTGCCTATTTTTTCTACTAGTTTGTCTTTTCTTTCTGGTTTTGTAAGTTTTTCACGTAATCCTTTGTTACACATGCATGTAACTTCTCTTCAGTCTGGACGTACCTAGATTTTTCACTTTGTTTATGGTATCTTCTTTTCTTTTTCTTTTTTTTTTAATTGTCATTTGGGTGAAAGGTGAAGGTTTACAGAGCAAAATCATTTTCCATACAATGGTTCATACACATTTTGTTTCATGATATTGATTGTAATTCCCATAATGTAACAGCACTCTTCCCGCGTCCCCACCTTCTCCCTGTGTCCTTCTTCACTATGCATTCCTGCCCTCTGAGCTATGTGGTTGATCTAAGGAGTGTACCTACCTGGTGTAAATGTTCACCTTACATGCCTCTCTATTGTTTAGTTGGGAGCCATGGGAGTGAATTCAATTCCAGGCCCAAAGGGTGACTAGGGGCCAGAGTCTCAGTGGTTTCACCAGTTTCTGTCTGACCAATAAGCCTGATCTTTTTATGATTTTGAGTTTTGTTCCATGTTTTTCTCCCACTTTATCCAGGATCTTCCATTTTGATCCCTTTCTGAGTGGTTGCCAGTTGTTTATGGTATCTTTTGATTAGAAAAAAAAGCTTTTCATTTTAATGAGTCAGATATTATATTCAGTCTTAGATTCTTTTCTTTATATTACTTCCATCAGTCTCTTCATATGTATTCTTTTGCTTTTCTACTTTTTCTTCTCTCCTTACACTCTGAGTATATGTTATATTAACCACGTACACTTAATTGGGATGCCTTCCCATTCTGAATTTTCTGAAATAGTTTTTGTTTAAAATAGGGATTATCAATTTCCTGCAGGTTTATTAAACCTCATCTGTTAAGCTGTGCCATTTGTTTTGAGGGGAAGGTTTTGCAGTGTGAAGATTTTGGCTGTTGATTTTTTTGATATGCAGCTTATTATTTTATTCAAATGTTTTATTTCTTTGGTGAATTTTGGTAAATTATATTTTTATAGAAAATTATCTTTTTAATTGTCTTAAAGTTGTTAAGAGATTTTTTTCCTTCTTGCTCTGTAGGTATATCTTTTTTATTTGTAATACTGTTTATTAAGTCCTTATTTTTTCAAAGACCAACCTTTAATTTTATTGACCCTCCTTATAGTTTGTTTCTGTTTCATAAGTATCTTTTTTATTTTTTTACATATATTTATATATATGTAAAAAAACTGTGAGAAAATAAATTTCTGTTGGTTAAAGCCATCCACTTGTGGCATCCACTTGTACCATCCACTTGTGGCATCCACTTGTACCATCCACTTGTGGCATTTCTGTTACAGTAGCACTGGAGGACTAAGACAGCATTATTCAGTAATTTCTATTCTTTTAATCCGTGGATGTTTAGAGATTTAATTTTTAGTTTCCAAAGATACATTTTTTAACTTACTGTATTTTTATTATTGACTGATTTTTGTAGTGCTGTGGTCAGAAAATATGGTCTGTGTGATATGTTGTTGTTGTGTGCCGTCGAGTCGGCCCCGACTCATAGCGACCCCTCCTTGGGTTTCCGAGGCAGTAACATAGATTCATTAAAATTTGCTAAAGCTTTCTCTCTGATTTAGTACAACATCAGTTTTTAATGATTTACAAAGGATATATATTCTCTATTTTGCAAATACAGGGTTTTATATATATATATATATCTTAGATCAAACTTACTAATTTGCTGTTCAAGTCTTATATATCTTTAATATATTGTTTTAAAATCTAGTTTATTCATTACACCTGATAGAAAAACCAAAACCAAACCCACTGCCATTGAGTAGATTTCAATTCATAGTGCCTCCACAGGACAGAGTAGAACTGACCCATGGAGTTTCCAAGGCTATAAATCTTTATGGAAGCAGACTGCCTTTCTTTCTCCCCTGGAGAGTCTGGTGGATTTGAACCGCCAGCCTTTTGGTTATCAGCCAAGTGCCTTAACCACTGTTCCATCAGATCTCTTTACACTTGATAGAAAGAAGGATATAACTTTTTCTTCTTGAATTCTCTATTTTTGCTTATGTTCAGGGGTCCAAGAGAAAACAATATAATGCATTCTTGTTATTAGGCACATGTAATTTATTGACCAACTCACTGATTTATGTGTTCATTCTCTCAACAAATATTTCTTGAGTACTTAGGATGTGCCTAGGACTGATCCAGGTAATATGACAGTGAACAAAGCCTGAAAAGTCCCCACTTTCAGAAAGCATTTACTCTAGTGTGTGTGTGTGGAGGGGGACAGACAATTCATAAATGAACAAAGGGTTTTGAAGTAGTGGTGGTTCACTGGTAGAATTTTCCTTCCACGTGGGAGAGCCAGATTTGATGCCCAGCCAGTGAACCTCATGATCATGTCAGTGGAGGCTTGTATGTTGCTGTGATGCAGAACAGGTTTTAGTAGAGCTTCCAGACTAAGATGGAGTAGGAAGAAAGGCTTGGCCTGGTGATCTGCTTATGAAATTAGCCAGTGAAAACCCTGTGGATCACAATGGTCTGCTTATGGGAGGGTGTAGGACTCAGCAACGTTTTGTTCCATTGTGTATGAGGTTGCTATGAGTAAGGCTAACTCAGCAGCAGTTAATAACAGCAACATAATATCAGATATCTCCAAGTGCTGTGAAGAAGAAAAAGCAGGGTAGAGAGAGACTGACAGAGCGGGATGGTCTGAGGAGGTAACATTTGGGAAAAGACTGGATGAGGTGAGGAAGTGAGTCTTGTGTGTGTGTGTGTGGGGAGGTCATTCCAGTTGGAGGCAACAGCAAAGACCCTATGGGGGAAGCATGTTGAGGGAGCACAACTGGCATGTTCGAGGAACAGCAAGAAGGCCAGAGTGGCAGGAGCCGACTCCCATCTAAAAGACAGATTCTTCTGTCTGCTCCATGCAAAACTAACTGAAGCAAAAGGGAGACTGCAGACCAGTAAGGAGACTATTGTAACAGCAAAGGCAAGAGAGCTGACCATCATTTAGATAAAGAGATAATGATTAGAAGTGGGCATATTTGGAATGTATTTTGGAAATTCAACTTGTTGGATTTGGTGATAAATTGGATGTGGTATAAAATAGCAAGAGAAAAATTAAGAAGGGTGCCTAAGTTTTTTGCCTGAGCAAATGGGTGGATGATATTGCTGTTGACTGAGATGAGAAAGATTTGTTTGGATTGGCATAGGAGTAAAAATGAAGAGTTCTGTTTCACAGTGTTAACCATGTATCATGGATTGAATTGCATCCCCCAAAACATGTGTCACCATGGCTTGGCCACAATTCTCAGTTGTTGGGCAGTTATGTAATTATATAATCATCTCCCTGTGATGTGATCAGCTAGCCAGTTGTAATGGCATTAGGGTGGGATGTAACAACCTCATTCAGGTCACAGCCCTGATCTGATACAAAGGGAGTTTCCCTGGGATGTGGCCTGCATCCCTTTTTATGCTGCAAGAGATAAAAGGAAAGTGAAGCCAGTAGAAGAGACCTGACTTCCATCAAGAAAGAGTGAGGAGTGTGTCCTTTGGGCTCGAGATTCCTATACTGAGAACCTCCTAGATCCAGGGACAGGTGACATCAAGGCATATGAGATTGCCAAGGAATGCTGGGCCCACAGAAGTTGAAAGGAGACGAAGACCTTTCTCCAATGCCTCCAAAGAGAGAAAGCCTGTTTGTTAAAGCCATCCACCTGTGGTATTTCTGTAATAGCAGCACTAGATAATTAAGATATCATGTGATGCCTGTTGATTATTTTTGACAATTGGATGCCTGTTTGCTTTTATATCCATTCCCCACTATTCTCTTATTCTGTCCCAGATCAGGGAACTATCCCCCAACTGCCCACTCAGGCAGTATCTCTGGAAGCAACTAGTAGACTCTGCCATGGATGAGCAGAAGAGAAGATGAGTGAAGCCTGAGCCCTGGTCCATGGCATTGTTTAAGGTTGAGAAAGGAGGAGCAGCCAATGAGAGGAGGAGAAAGCCGAGAGTATGGTGTTGCAGGAGGAAAGTGAAGGAAGGCTCTTTAGAAGGAAAACATCAACTCTGTCAAATAGTGTGAAAGGTTATGTAAGATGAAAATTGGACACTGACCATAAGGTTTTGATAATGAAAATGTCTTTTATGACATTGACAAGAGTGGTTTCTTGGAGGAATATAAATAAAAGCATGACTGGAGTGGAGTGGGTTCAGAAGAGAATGATTTTATGTCTTCTTAGTAGATTGTTGCTTTTTCATTTTTGATGGCCCTCTTTAATGCTATTAATGCTTTTTTACTTTAATTTG
>NW_006921617.1:5815479-5817410 GCF_000298275.1 Orycteropus afer afer
TATGGTCTCTTGCGATGTCTGTTTGTCATCATTTTTCATCTTTTTTCTTCCTCTCTCCTAATTTCTCATGAATGAGGTGAATTTTCATTATTCGCTTCCTTTGTCCTGGTGGTTTGAAAGTTTTAAGTTGTATTTTTATTCTTTTGAATAAAACAAGAAAACCAAAAGGGATTAATATCTTTAAATTCTAAACATAATATACTTACATATATACATATTTTAAACAAAGTTTAAGTTTATGCTATACTTCTGTTGCCTTTGGAATGTTCATGTTTTAACTCTCCTCTGAACATATTCCTGTTTTTGTTGCCTGGAGACTTAGATTTTCCTTAAAACAGGTAATATTTCTGTAGTTGGTTTTAAATTAACGTTTCCAGCATCTTCTATCAGATGGCTCTTCTGTCGAGAATCTCTGTAATTCCTCTAATTTTGTGTGATTTTCTTTGGTATTTTATGTAATTGTCCTTAATATTGGAGTCCTTGGGTAGCAAAAATGGTTAACATTTGGCTACTAACGAAAACGTTGGTAGTTTGAGTTCATCAAAATGCATCTTGGAAGAAAGGTCTGGGAATCTACTTCTGAAAGATCAGCCCCTGAAAACCTCTGTGATAATGTGGTAACAATCAAGTTTTAAAAGTAAGTGGTTTACACAGTTTCATTTCTTGCCCACAGTCTAGGTTGGCTAGGGGATCAGCTCCTGTCTGCAGAAGCCCCGTTGCAGGGGTAACCCCCAATTAGGAGAGTGCTGGTAGCCAGGCAGGGGAAAGGGCACAGCAAAGCATGCACTGACTCTTACAGCCTCCACTCTTTGCTCAAACTTCCTTGGTCAAAGGAAGTCCTGTGGTCCAGACTGACTTCAAGGTGGATGAACAGGGGCATATAATTCTTCCACAGGGAGGGTCATCATGCATTGGTGACCTGTGCAAGTCATCAGTATCCACCATCACTCTGGTGCCATTTGCTTCTTGCTGACACATGTTTTTTTAATCATTTTTAAAATGAGCTTTTGTGATTGGTAAGCTCTTTAATTTTTGTAAGTGTGTTTAAAAAACAGAAACAAACAAACAAACAACACACCACCTTTATTTTGCCCTCACTCTTAATTAAATGTTTAACTGTGTATAAAATTTGAGACTTACTGTTTCTTTTCCTCAGCACTTAAAAAATATCGTTCTATTGTCTTTTGGCTTATGAAAGTTCTGTTGTCACCTTAATTATCATTATTGTGTAGGTAATCTGTCAATTTTGGCATCTTTAGATTTTTTATGAGTCTGGGTGGGAATTTAAACTTCTTCATCCTTCTCAGAACTTTGAGCACACATTTCATTTAGGGCCTCATGTTTTTCTTCATTTTTGTAAAACTTGTTGTTGTTGTTATGTGCCATCGAGTTGGACTTGACTCATAGCGACCCCTCCTTGGGTTTCTGAGGAGGTAGCACTATGGAAGTAGATTGTCCAACCTTTCTTCCAAGGAGTAGTTGGTGGCTTTGAACCACTACCCTTCTGGTTAGCATTTAAGTGCCTTAGGTGCTAGGCTACCAGAGCTCCTAACAGCTATTATTTCTTCAATTCTCTTCTTCTGGAACTCTTATTCAACTCACATTGAAGACACCAAAATTTACTAATTTTCTCTTCAATTCAGTCTTGAATTTATCCCATTATTTTTTTTCCTGATTTTGATTTTATTTCAAAATTAGTGATTATTTTTCATAAGCATCTTGCTTCATTTCTGTGGGTTTATTTAATTATTATTATATTTTTCTGAATGTTTCTTCATTAGTCTTTTTAACCACCTTGTTGTTGTTGTTGTTATGTGCCATCGAGTTGGCCCTGACTCATAGCGACCCCTCCCTGGGTTTCCGAGGCAGTATCACTACGGAAGTAGGATTGCCCAACCTTCCTTCCGAGGAGTGGCTGGTGGGTTTGAACC
>NW_006921617.1:5817510-5830518 GCF_000298275.1 Orycteropus afer afer
TTAAAATTTTTTTGAGAGCTCTGTGGCTTAGGGACTAAGCTATATGACTGCTAACCAGAAGGCTGGTGGTTCAAACCCATCAGCCACTCCTTGGAGGGAAGATTGGGCAATCTACATCCATAGTGGAAACCCAAGGAGGGATCACTATGAGTCAGATCTGACTCCAAGGCAGTGAGCTTTGGGAACTATTTTATGATCTTAATTTCATTTGGAGTGAGTTTATTTTATTTTACTTATTATTACTATTTCGTTCTGTTTGTTAGCATTCAATTTCTCTGTGTTTGGGAATTTGGGTTTATAGGGCTAACTTCAAGTACAGACTTTTTTTTTTTCCCCATTGTGCTTCTCTCTTCCTGGGAGCTCTGGTGGCATAGAACCTAAAGCATTTGACTGCTAAACAGAAGGCTGGCAATTCAAACCCACCAGCCAGTCCTCAAAAGGAAGGTTGGGCAATCTATTTCTATAGTGATACCGCCTCAGAAACCCAAGGAGAGGTTGCTATGAGTTGGATCTGACTTGATGGCAGTGAGTTTGGGCTTTTGGCTTTTCTCTCTTCCTAACTAGTTGTTGTTGTTGTTAGATGCTGTTGAATCAGTTCTGACTCATAGCAACCATAGGTACAACAGAACCCGACACCACCTGGTCCTGTGCTATCTCACAGTCATTGCTATGGTTGAGCCCATTGTTGCAGGCACTATGTCAATCTATCTCATTTAGGGTCTTCCTCTTTTTAGGTGACCCTCTACTTTACTAAGCATGATGTCCTTCTTGAGGTACTAGTCCCTCTTGAAAACATGTCTGAAGAACATGAGACAAAATCTCATCACCCTCTCCTCCAAGGAACATCCTGTCTGTACTTCTTCCAACACAGATCTGTTCATTTTCACAATCCATGTTCAATATTCTTCACCAACATCACAATTCAAATGCATCAATTCTTCTGTCATCCTTATTCATTGTCCAACTTTTACAGGCATATGTGTTGATTGAAAATACAAAGGTTTGAGTTAGGTGCACCTTAGCTTCAATGTGACATCTTTGCTCTTTAATACTATAAAGAAGTCTTTTACAGCAGATTTGCCCAGTGCAATGGGATGTCTGATTTCTTGACTGCTGCTTCCATGGGTATTGATTGTGGATTCAAGTAAAATAAAATCCCTGGCAACTTCAATCTTTTCTCCATTTATCGTGATGTTGCTTATTGGACCAGTTGAGAGGATTTTTGTTTTCTTTATGTTGGGGTGTAATCCACACTGAAGACTGTAGTCTTTGATTTCCATCAGTAAGTGCTTCAAGTCATCTTCACTTTCAGCATGCAATGTTGTGTCATCTGCATATCACAGATTGTTAATGAGTTATCCTTTTGCTGTTATTGTTCACTTTATAGTCCTATTGTTTGGCTGAAAGATGAGCCATGGGAATGAGTTTAGTTTCAGGCTTGAAGGATGTCTAAGGAACACAGTCTTGGAGGTCTCACAAGTCTCTATCAGACCATTAAGTCTGGTCTTTATTATTATTATTGTTTTGAGTTTTTCCCCCATTTTTCTCCCACTTTATCCAGGACCTACTATTGTGTTTCAGAGTGATTGTTTGTCATAGCCAGGCACCATCTAGTTCTGGTCTCAGGGTCGTGGAGATTGGGCTTAGCGTGGTCCATTAGTCCTTTGGACCAACTTTTTTCATGCATTTCTGATTTTCTTCACTCTCCTTTGCTCTGGATGGGAAGAGACCAAAAGTTTCAACTTAGATGGCCACTCACAAGGTCTTAAGATCCCAGCTGCTACTCACCAAGGTAGGTTGTAGAACATTGTCTTTGTGGACTGTGTTATGTCAATAGACCTTGATATCCTTCAAGACTATCGTCCTTCCAGAACACTTTTACTTCTCATGATCTTGCAGAATCAAACTTTATGACCAGAATCTGATAGGCTATGGTTTTGGCATCTGTTTCTCATCTCCCACCTGTATCACTGTTTTGGTTTTCTGTTTTTTTTCTTTTAATCCACAGGGATGTTTGTCTTGATTTTGAGATAGGTATATCTTTCTGCTTTGTGGTGGTTTTATTTGTTTTGGTTTTTCTTTTTTTCATTTATTACTTTTAAGTGTTTGAATCAAAGGAGGTAGATAACTTTGGGTATTGTACTTACTAAGCAATTCTGATGGAAAGTATCTGTCTCTATTTTCCTCTTTATCATAATTACCATAGAAAAGATTACAATATAGATCATAAAGCAAAAAGTAAGCATGATATTAACAAATCCACAATGATGCTATATTTTTCTCTGGGTTATGAGAATAAAGAGTGTATTGGTGTTATTGTTATATAGCATAGCGGTTTTAAGAGAGAGAGTTATTTGGATGAATATGTTGTTGTTGTTGTTATGTGCCATCGAGTCAGCCCTGACTCATAGTGACCCCTCCTTGGGTTTCCGAGGCAGTTATCACTACGGAAGTAGGATTGCCCAACCCTCCTTCCGAGGAGTGGCTGATGGGTTTGAACCGCCAGCCATCTGGTGAGCAGTCAAGTGCCTTAGCCACTATGCTACCAGAGCTCCCTTGGATGAATATACTTCTCCCTAAATCAAAGATTCTCATGGCAAATCACGCATCAACTGAGCGACTGAGATGTTCTCTCACACTTTCATATATGACAGTTTGGTAAAATTGCATTTCCTGATTACTGATTGAAAATAAACAAAAACCATGCTCCCCCCCCGCCCAAAGAAAAGAAAAGAATAAGAGTTTGATTTGGACAAGGAGAAGTTATATCACTGCTCAGAGTGGGCAGAAGGATCCGTGTGGTACATACTAGTGGCATTTCCAGACAACTGATGAATATCACAAGAATATAGATGAGCAGAGCATCAGGGGTGAGGATAAGAAAGAAATGTGTTATTGGACTTTGACTAAACCACACCACAGTAACAAACAATTCCAGAGTCTTGGCTTGACATGACAAAGGTTTATTCCACTTATGTGTACTCTCTCCAGACCCAGCCTGAAGAAACCCCTTTGTGGGACATTTAGTGTCTCATGGCCAAAGGAAAAGAGAGCATGGTAGAATCATGTAATTGCTCCTTGAGCTTCTGCTTTTACATGGCACACCTCACTTCCACTCACATTTTATTAGCCAAAGCAAGTCATATAGTAAAGCTTGAATTATAATATAGTCCTGCACAGTTTACTGTATCAAGGTAGCTGGTAACTGTGTAAGTGAAACTAACAAGCTCATTTTCAGACCAAGAAATGTAAAGTCCTCTATTATGTACCACTGTGTTCTTATCATACCAAGCAGGGGTACCCAAATGTGTCACAATACTTTTTGCTAACGTTGCAAAACTATAAGGAAATAAGAAACTCAGTAGAGATGAAACACAATTAATGTCAACATCTAGGCTTTACCTTACAACATGGGAAATGTCTACCAACCTCCTCCCCATCTATAACGTGGTGAAGAGCAGCAAATTGTTCTGGTTTATCCCTGGTCTAAGAAGCTCTAGTGCAGCAGATTAAGCACTCGATTGCAATGGATACATGGATATATGATCTAGGGGTTAGCACTGAGGAATTATCTTGGGGCCTTCAAAGGACAAGGACTATGTTCATTGTCTCATACACACACACACACCCACACACAAATTTGCCTCTTTGTTTTGAAACCCTAAATGTCTTCTCAATAACAATTCTGTTCAGATAACAACGTCTTAAGTCAAGCCATTTGGGAATGTTCCTTCTCCCTACTGGTGATAGTGTACTGATTCGTGCCTATCTGCTTTTTTTCCCTCAAGTTAGACACAGTCACTTGAACTTAAGATTTGTTTATGGTGAATTTATTCTCAAATTCTAAACAAGTAATGCATTAGAGAGATGTTGGATTCTAACATAATCAAAATATGTCATGACTCTATGACATATCTGGTTCAACAGCCACATTGTACACTTGTTACCACTTTGGATATTGTAGAAATAGTTGTCAATAGCTTTGATTCTTTCTCTTTGTATATATGTGTTAGCACAACTAGGTGTTCTTGTTCAGCAACAACTCTGAAAGCAGATAAGATAGGCAGTATTCTCTTTTCATGTAGGAAAATGCTCAACATACACAGATCACTTAAAGTTGTGCTCAATTGGCATTCCCAGTCATATTTACCAAGAATGAAATTTTTCTCAGAGCCACCCTATCTGCAGAGTCTTACAGGGTCTTGGTGCTTAAAGCACAGATGTCTGTATTTTGAACACTTGGGGTTTTAAGAATCTAATTTACCCTGAAATCCCTTCTGCATTTTAAAAATTGTATCTGAATTCGTAATGCAGTCAGAGTGACTGTTTGGTAGACAAAATGTATCCCCAAACCATCAAGGGATTTTCATAAGCAATTGGGATTACTCCAAAATACATTGCAGATTGGTATCAACTATCATATTTGAATTTATATTCTAGTGCTGAGAGCAATTTGTAGCACATTATAAATCATGGCTCCTCCCTCACAATTTTAGAATGCTCCTGTCTGTGATAAGCACTAAATACGCTGTTGCCAGAGTAGCAACATCAGAAATTGCCCGGAGATACCCCACAAAACTGGATGACAGGAGAAAATTTCATAATCATTTTATAAACACAGCCCTTCAGTGCAGCCCAATCTCCTTCAAATTGAGAAAATGTGAGATGAGTTTGGATTGCGAATGTTAATTGGAACCTGATATGCTTGGCTTTCTGGAACAGTATTTAAATGTTGTCAGGGTTGTCTTCCTATCCAAGAAAGCTAAAGAAAGTTTACTAATCTTTTCTTATCTCTGAAAATGAAAGATTCCAGAGAGTATAAGGCAGATCCTTAGAGAAAATCCTAAAATTGCAAACTCTATAGCTATGAATTGATCCTAATAATGGGCTTTTATTATTTAGATGTAATAAAACTTTTAATGATCTACAGAACAGTGACATCTCTAGTTTAGCAGGAGATTGAAGTGTTTTTGGACTGTGCTATATGAAAGCTATCAGAGACAGTAGAGTCTTGATAGATAGCCACTCTAACATTTGCAGAAAGCATTAACAATATATCATACTTCATTGCCAGCTGCAAACCCATAATGTTATTCACAAATTATGTATTTAAGATTGGGGAGTTGGAGACATTTTTGTAATGCTAATATTAAGACATCCCCTCCAGAGAGAGTCTATGGAACCTCTGCCTGCATTTTTCATATTCACCTTACTGCTTGACCATGTGATAATTTTGAAATTGTTGCCTGGCTACGCTGATCCCTATTTCCTTGTGTTAGCTGCCACTGTTCTGAAGGGTTACATTCACAAGTGTTATTTCCAGAAACTGGACTATCATTTATATAATTTGTCTAAAGAAGTTTCCAAAACCATTAAAAAATACTTTTCACTATAAAGCAGTTCAGTCTGAGGAAAAAGAAGAGTTACCTTGAATAATGATTTAGAAAATTAAAATTGAATATCATGGAAATAACAAGGGCTTGGGGATTATTATTTAAGATGTACTGTTACTTTTATTATTTTGATTAACGAATGTTACAAAAAACTGCAGAATAGAAAAAAAAAAAAAAGTAAATTTATACCAGATGCTTTTATAGAGACCCAAAACTTTTAAGTGTCCCAGAGGAAGTAGAATTAATTTATGATGAACTCAGAGTCTTTGATATCTCTATTAAGATTAACAAGAAAGAGACATATGGTGGGAAAATATCAGTAAGGTAGACATGCCTGGCTAAATGATGTAAAATTAAAGCACTAATTAAAACATATGAACAATAATAATAACAACGCAGCAGCAGCAGCAATGATAGTAAGAATAATTAAAAGTCTAGATAAGGAAGAAAGAACCTAAAGATGGGTCAAGGTCATTCTATGATAAGTTATGATTTTATCCAAGAAGTAATCAATCACTAAATGCAACCCAGTAGACCTAGGCTTGACAGCTGATTGTATTAACACAGTGCCTTTAATTAGAATCTAGGTTGTTGGGTCACTAGGCACTGAATTGGAAGCAAGAAGTAGGGACAGAAAGGCTATCTCAGTGAAAGAGTTGGGATGGGAAGGAATCATGTGGTCACCTTTTTACATTCTTGATGGACAGAGATGACATAGAAAATTGTGATCTTCAGATAATACCAGGAATTCATTTTAGCTGTAACATTTTCTCCACATTGAACATTCACTGGAACCTTTGATGAGTGATAGAATTGACAATTTTGACTTACACTTTTCTCTCTTTACGTGGCTAGTCATCTGAGGTAATTTGGAAAGGAGGGAGAAATAGGTATGTATCAATTGGAATTCAATATATCAGCTTTCATTTATCCTCAGAGACAAAACTGTTGTGGTTAAGAGCATTAGCTTGGAATCAAGGAGATGTGAGTATAAAGCTATGCTTAATTTCTCACCTGTAAAGTTGGATCAAGAATATTTACCTCATAGAGTTGATGAGATGATTCAATGAGACGAGGTATATAATACAGTAAGCGCTGCACCTGACACATAGTATGCATTTAATTATCTTTTGACCATATTATCAGAGTCCCTGGGTGGTGCAAACAGTTAACTGCTTGACTATTAATTTAAAAGTTGGCAGTTCAAACCCACTCAGAGACACTTTGGAACAAAGACTTGGCAGTTTGCCTTCAAAAGGTCACAGCCTTGAAAACACTGCAGAGTGCAGTTCATCTCTGCACATGAGTTGCCATGACTTGGAATCTACTGGATAGCAACTGATTTGTTTTGTTTTGTTTAGACATTTTTATCTTATTGCTACTGATTATATTATAAGACTATTCAGTATAATATAAGATTCATTGGACAACTTTAAACACCTGAAAGAAAGCATTATTTCTCTATTAAAAATATGATAAACAATACATTCAAAATAACCTCCTGAAGAGATATAGTCATATGAATAAATATTTTACTCTATGAAATTCTCATAGAAAATTTCATAATGAAATTCAGATCAGAATTAATACATAATGAAAAAAGAAGTTTTTATGAATAACTAACTCCTGTTGTAGAGAAAGCTGGCAAATGATATGTATGGTATTGTTAAGAAGCCTATGGTGTTCTCCATCACTCCATGCAACATTTAGTTAATGCTATAAAAGTTTGTACTTGACAGTGAGAAGAGAACATTACAGAAGTCCCCATGTTCTGCAGATTTCTTGCCAGTTTTCTTTCTGCTCATTTAATTCGTTGCTTTTTATAATTAGCCTATGTCTGACTAGATTTAAAAGTACAAAAAGAACATACAACTTTGTTATTCCATGTTGCCCTCAGCCTTTAAACAAGCATGGTTTTCTAAATGAACATTAACATAAAGGAATCTGTCTTCCATAAAACAAAGTAGAAAAGGAAAAATTCTTCAGTTGGAATTTAGAAATTAAAAGCCATTTCAAAGTAGTAAGTAATTAAGACTGGTTCTTCCTTTACTCCCAGAGATGGAGGATTTCCACTCCTGGATGGAATGAAATAGCTTGTGTCAAAACTACATTCTTTCTGAGAATAGCTGAAATATGATAAAATACAAAAAAGGTAATACATTTAAAGACATTAAAGAGATGTAGAAGCAGTGGGTACCACAAGGGCTAAAATTCTGGGGAGAAGAAGCCCTCTTGGATGATCTAGCAACCTTTTCTCTCTTTGTCTCTTTCTTTGCCACTTCTGGATGTAGGCACAAACTAGAGACTGGAAAATTTGACTTGGCCAAAGCAGAGGGTTATTGCTTCAAAGCAAATTAGCCAGCAGAATTTTCGCAGTTGCACAAGAGCTGATGTAAAAAATTAAATATCTTAGGGCCCCTCAAGTGCATGGTTGTTTTCCCCTCAAGATATTTGCCAAATTCTAAAGGTGTCTATGAGGATAACAAATCTAAGTTAGAAAACAGCAGGGAATTTCCCACAGTCTTTTGAGTACGACAGGGTTGTATCCTTTCACCATACTTATTCAATCTATATGCTGAACAGATAATCTGAGAAGCTGGAGTGTATGAAGAAGAACGTGGCATCAGGATTGGAGGAAGAATCATTAACAACCTGCGATACGCTGACAATACAACTTTGCTGGCTGAAAGTGAGGATGACTCAAAGCACTTACTGATGAAGATTGTAGACTACACTCTGCAGTATGGATTACAACTCAATATAAAGAAAACAAAAATGCTCACAACTGGGCCAATAATAAGCATCACAATAAATGCAGAAAAGATTGAAGTTGTCAAAGACTTCACATTGCTTGGTTCTACAATCATCGCCAATGGAAGCAGCAGTCAGGACATCAGATGACATATAGCACTGGGCGAATCAGCTGCAAAAGACCTTTTTCAAGTGCTGACCAGCAAAGATGTCTCCTTGAAGACTAAGGTGTGCCTGATAAAAGCCATGGTATTTTCAATCACCTCATATGCATGTGAGAGGTGGACGGAAGAAGAGTTGATGCTTTTAAGTTGTGGTGTTGGAGAAGAATGCTAAGAGTACCATGGTCTGCTAAAAGGACCAACAAATCTGTCCTGGAAGAAGTGCAGACAGAATGCTCCTTGGAAGCGAGAATGGTCAGACTTCATCTCACATACTTTGGTCATATTATCAGAAGGGACCATTCCTAGAGAAGGATGTCATGCTTGGTAAGGTGGACAGTCAACAGAAGAGGGGAAGGCCCTCAATGAGATGGATCGACACAGTGGCTGCAGCGATAGGCTCAAGTATAGCAGGGACTGTGGAGCTGGCACAGGCCTGGACAGTGTTTTGTTCTGCTGTGCGTAGTGTCTCTATGAGTCAGAGACAACTCAACAGCACCTAACAGCATTTGGTTCCAAGGAAACAAAGACTCATCAGGTTCTCAGTTGAAATCCCTGGCATGCCTTGCACTAGAAGCAGGGTTAAATTAGATGTAGATTAAGTTTTACCAAGAATGGGACAGAGGTGGTTCAGTGGTAGAACTCTTTCCTTCCGTGTGGGAGATCTGGGTTCGATTCCTGGCCAATGCACGTCATGTGTACCCACCACCCTCAGCTTAGCCCCTAATTGAGTCAAGGGATCACCATCACTCCTTCCTCCCCTTGCCAAGTCTATTTTGCTTAACAGAGAAAAAGAGGATCTTTTTCTGGTGAAAGATAACATAACGTTATCTGATGAAAGAGTCATCATGTCTGGTATTCAAACAAAAATTACTAGGTATGGCAAGAAACATGATTAAATAACCAGAATCCAAGAGAAAAATCAGACAATAGAAACAAGTCACAGGCAATTCAGATAATATAGTTAAAAGACACGTTGTAGCATCTGCATCAGAGCTTTTAATGATGGCTAGGACCTCTGGTAGCGTAGTGCCTAAAGCACTTGATTGCTAACCAGAAGACTGGCGGTTCAAACCCACGAGCCACTCCTCGGAAGGAAGGTTGGGCAATCTACTTCCGTAGTGATGCTGCCTCAGAAACCCAAGGAGGGGTCGCTATGAGTCGGGTCCAACTCGACGGCGCATAACAACAACAACAACACTGGATAATAGATGGTGAGTGGATTGACAAGCATCTCACAAAGTCCTTTTTGCTGCATGCTCCTTTCTATTACCACACACAGCGAATAGGGTCTTGACATAGATAAAGGCTTCAGCAGTAAAGCATCTCACAAGTCTTTTCAGTACATGTCCTTGGAGTAACTAAACCCTAGAGTCATTACCCTGATAACCCAAGAGTAGGACATCTTAGCACAGATGTAACTTTCAGGTTTAGTTAAGAAAAATGCTTACCTTTGCAAGAATAGGTTAGAACACAGAGATATGAAGCTAGTATCTGGTCTCAACTGAGGTATAAAACTTGATGTCATAAACCTCCCAGTTAGGAACCGTCCTTGGACAGATAGCCTCCTAGGTGTTGGTTTCAGGGCATCCTGAGTGTCTAGTGCCTACTCATGAACACTATCACTTGTAACTTTGTAAGTGTCCCACTTAATAAACTGCTCCAGAATCAACAACTGCACCTCCAGAGTCATCTCTAGCAGTCTTGAACTCCTGGAACTGACTCACCTTAGGGACTCTTTACTCCATCCAAGACATGGGCTTTCAACTGACTCCAATTATTCAGCCCAAGCAAATAGAACAAAAGAATAAATATGGATAAAATGGAATACTTCACAAGAGAACTGAAATCTAGATGAAAAAATATGGAAGTTTCAAAAATAAAAAATATGTGAACTTAAGAACCCAATGGATGGACTTAACCTAGATTAGACAAAAAAGACATGATTAACAAATTGAAATATATATAAAATGTGTATGGAAAAAAGAACCAAACCAGATAAAGATTGTAGAGACCACAAGGCACAGTAAAAATATTTAACAAATATATAATTAGAGTCCAAATGAAGGAAAAATAAACCCACATAATTCAAGTGGATCAAATATAGACACCAAGCTATATCAGTTATTAAGGCACCCTGGTGGCCCAGTGGGTAACCACTTGGCTGCTAATCAAAAGGTCAGTGGTTTCAACCCATCAGCTACTCTGCCCAAGTAAGAGATAGCAGCCTGCTTTCATAAAAATGTACAGCCTTAGAAACCTTATAGAGCAGTGCTACCCTGTGTTATAGGGTCATTATGAGTTGAAATCAATTCAGTGGCAATGAATTTTGTTTTAGGCTTTTATGTCAGTTATTACAAGAGCCCTGGTAGTGCAATTGATAAGTGCGTGGCTGCTAACTGAAAGGCTGGCAGTTTGAACCCTCCAATGGCTCTGTGGGAGAAAAGACCAGGAGATCTGCTCCTGTACAAATTGCAGCCTAGTGAGGAATTCTCTAGTGAGGTAATTTTCTGTCATGTGTGGTTGATATGAATCAGAATCAACTCAACAGCACACACAACTTTTCAGTTATTGCATTGAATGTCAGTGGATGAAATACTATGAATAAAGGACTAAGATGATGATATTGATTTTTTTTTTTTTAAAAATAAACAACACTAAGTGTACGGTGCTTACGAGAGGCACAAGACTTGAATAGCCTTATATTGATAAGAATATTTGACTCTGCTGAAAACAAACAATAACAACAACAAAAAAACCTTACTAAAAACAAAACAAACCAAACACCACGATGACTTTACAAGTAAAGTCTTACAAATATGAAGAAAGAAATAAGATAAATCTCATGCAAATTCTTCCAGAGAATAGGAAAATAAGGAATAATTTCTAACTCACCCCTAAACTGATTAAAAAAAATTAAAAGAAATAAAATTATAACCCAACATCTTTCATCAGCTTAGGTACAGAAATCCTAAACAAACATTAGCCAATTGACTCTGACACATGACAAGAGGATAACACCTCATAACTTTATTCCAGGAACCCAAGTGTTTATAATATACAAAAGCCAGTAAGTGTAATTTACCATATAAATAGATGAAGGAAAGCATAAGGTAAAATTCATCACTGACTTACCATAAAACTTTAACAAAACAGGCACAGAAAGGAATTCCTTCTCTGGTAGCGTAATGCCTAAGGCACTTGACTGCTAACCAGAAGGCTGGCAGTTCAAACCTACCAGCCACTCCTTGGAAGGAAGGTTGGGCAATCTACTTCCGTAGTGATACTGCCTCGGATACCCAAGGAAGTGTCGCTATGAGTCAGGTCTGACTCGATGGCACATAACAACAACAACAACAGCAAACAAAGCAAAACAACAAAAACCCAACTATAGCAAGCATACTCATCTGTCAAGTTTGTCATACTGTGATGGCTTGCATGTTGCTGTGAGGCTGGAAGCTATGCCTCTGGTATTTTAAATACCAGCAGGGTCACCCAGGATGGACAAGTTTCAGCAGAGCTTCCAGACTAAGATAGACCAGAAAGAAGGACATGTCAGTCTACTTCTAAGAAAATTGGCCACTGAAAACCTTATAAATAGCAGTGGAAAATTGTCTGACATAGTGCCAGAAGATGAGCCACTCAGGTTGGAAGGCACTCAAAATATGACTGGGGAAGAACTGTCTCCTCAAATAGAGTAATTTGGCCATTTTGAATCAGACAATTATATGATCTACTATGCTAGGAATGCACTTGACTGCTAACCAGAAGGCTGGCGGTTCAAACCCACCAGCCACTCCTCGGAAGGAAGGTTGGGCAATCCTACTTCCGTAGTGATACTGCCTCGGAAACCCAAGGAGGGGTCGCTATGAGTCGGGGCCGACTCGACGGCATATAACAACAACAGCAACATGCTAGGAATGATAAATTGAAGAGGAATGGCATCACATTCATTGTCAAAAAGAACATTTCAAGATCTCTCCTGAAGTGCAATGCTGTCACTGATAGGATAATATCCGTACGCCTACAACTATTATAATAATACAACTATTATTCAAATTCACCAACTACTAATGCCAAGATGAAGAAATTGAAGATTTCTGAAATTGATTAACATGCAATCAAAATGTATTGATAATTGCTAGTGATTGGAAGTTGGAAACAAAAAAGAAGGATCATTAGTTTGAAAATATACTTTTGATGATAGAAATGACATCAGAGATTGTGTGATAGAATTTTGCAAGACTAATGACTTATTCAATGCAAATACCTTTTTTCCAACAACATAAATGGAGACTATACGTGTGGACCTTACCAGATGGAATACACAGGGATCAAATAGACTACATCTATAGAGAGAGATTATGGAGAAGCTCAATATCATTAGTCAGAACAAGGCCAGGGGCCAGCTGTGGAACAGACCATCAATTGCTCATATACAAGTTCAAGCTGAAGGTGAAGAAAATTAAAACAAGCCCACAGGAGACAAAACATGCCTTTGAGTATATCCTATCTGACTTTAGAGACCCTACTAAGATGGATTAGACACATTGAACACCAATGACTGACAAAGACCATAAGGATTGTGGATGATGTCAAGGACATCATATATGAAGAAAGCAAAGGGTCATACAAAAGACAGGAAGAATGAAACGATCAAAATCGATGTCAGAAGAGAGTCTAAAACTTGCTCTTGAACAAAG
>NW_006921617.1:5830735-5837016 GCF_000298275.1 Orycteropus afer afer
CTGAAAGAACCGAAGAAAAATTTAAGCCTCAAGTTGCAATATTGAAGGCTTCTATGGGCAAAATATTGAATGACATCAAAGGAAGATGGAAGGAATACACAGAGTCACTGAACCAAAAAGAACTGGTTGACATTAAGCCATTTCAGGAGGTAACATATAAAAATCTTGTTTCTGGTGAGCAGTGACTGGGGTCTTAAAAACTTACGAGCAGCCATCTAAGATGCAGCTGATGGTCTCCTCTTGTCTGAAGTGAAGAAGAGTGAAAAAACCAAGGGCATTTGGAAACAATCAGCCCTAGGACATGATGGACCTAGAGACCAGAAGAACTAGATGGTGCCCACCTACCAAAACCAACCACTTGAGAAGGAATCAAAACTGGAGATCCTGGATAAAGTGAGAGGAAAAATGTGGAACAAAATTAAAAAATGCAATAATAACCAGAATTATTGGTCAGATGGAGTCTGGTGGGGCCCCCACAATTATGGCCCTGAGATACATTTCAGGCCTGGGATAAAACTTACTCCCAAGGGCTGGCTCTCAGCCAATTATAATAAGACTTACAAGGAGAGCACTCAGCCCAAGGTGATGCACCCACCTACTCTACAGAGATATACCTCTTGGAGCAATCAGCAGTGGGGCACAAGAGGGGCAGCATTCGTATGGAGAAAAAGCTGGACAGACAGGAGTGCATAACTAAGAAGGGCACAGGGATGGGGGGGTGGTAACAGGGAAGGGAGAGGAGAGTGGGTTAGGGCTGGGAGTAGTAATTGGGGAGTGAAACCAAATGTATATGAACTGTTGAGTGTAAAATTCTGCTCTGTAAATTTGCACCGAAAGCACAATTAAAATAAAATAAAATGGTTAGCAACAAAAAAAAAAAAAAAAAAAAAAAGGAAGCAATGACATTGAAGGAAGAAGTCCAACCTGTACTGAAGGCATTGGCAGAAAACAAGACTCCAGGGATTGAAAGATGTTTCAACAAATGTGTGCAATGCTGGAAGTGTTCACTAATTTATGCCAAGAAATTTGGAAGACAGCTACCTGGCCAACCAATTGGAAGAGATCCATATTTGTGCCCATTCCAAAGAAAGGTGATGTAACAGAATGTAGAAATGATCAAACAATGCCATTGATATCACACACAAGTAAAATTTTGCTGAAAGTAATTAGAAAATGGTTGCAGCAATACATTGACAAGGAACTGCCAGAATTCAAGTGGATTCAGAAGAGGGTGTGGAATGAGGAATATCATTGCTGATGTCAGATGGACTTTGGCTAAAAGCAAAGAATAGCCTGTGTTTTATTGACTATGCAAAGACATTTAACTGTGTGGCTCATAATAAATTATGGATAACATTGAGAAGAATGGGAATTCCAGAACACTTAATGTGTTCATGAGGAACCTGTACATAGACCAAGAGGCAGATGTTTGAACAGAACAAGGGAATACAGCATGGTTTAAAAGGAAGAAAGGTGTGCTTCAGGGTTGTATCCTTTCACCATACTTACTCAATCTGTATGCTGAGCAAATAATCCGAAAAGCTCTGCCATATGAGGAAGAGCACAGCATCAAGATTGGAGGAAGACTCACTAACAAATCTGTGATATGCAGATGATACAACTTTGTTTGCTGAAAGCAGAGGACCTGAAGCACTTACTGACGAAAAACAAAGACTACAGCCTTCAGTGTGAATTACACCTCAACATAAAGAAAACAAAAATCCTCACAACTGGTCCACTAAGCAACATCATGATAATTGATGTTGTCAAGGATTTCCTCTTACTTGTATCCACAATCAATGCCCATTAAAAAAAAAAAAAGAAAGAAAAAAAAAAACCCTCACTGCTGTCGAGTTCATTCCGACTCATAGCAACCCCTCCTTGGGTTTCCGAGGCAGTATCTCTACAGGAATAGATTGCCCAACCTTCCTTCCGAGGAGTGACTGGTGGGTTTGAACTGCCAGCCTTCTGGTTAGCAGTCAAATGCCTGAGGCACTACACCACCAAAGCTCCTTCAATGCTCATAGAAGTGGCCGTTAAGAAGTCAAATGATATATTGCATTGGACAAAATCTGCTGCAAAAGACTTCTTTGAAGTGTTAAAGAGAAAAGATGTCATTTTCAGGACTGTGGTGTGCCCGACCCAAGCCATGGTATTCTCAATAGCCTCATAAGCATGAGAAAGCTGGACATTGAATAAGGAAGACCAAAGAATTGATGCATTTCAATTATGGTGTTGACGAAGAATATTGACTATGCCATGGACTGCCAGAAGAACAAACAAATCTGTCTTGGAAGAAGTACAGCTGAATGAATGCTCCTTGGAGGAGAGGACGGAGCTAATTTGTCTCATGTACCTTGGACATGTTATCAGGAGGGTCCAGTCCCCAGAGAAGGACATCATGTAAAATAGAGGGTCAGTGAAAAAGAGGAAGACCCTCAATGAGATGAATTGATCCAGTGGCTGAAACAATGGACTCAAGCAGAGTAACAATTGTGAGGATGGTGCAAGTCCAGTCAGAGTTTCATTCTGTTGTACATAGGGTCACTTTGAGTCAGAACCAATTCATTGGCACCTAATAGCAATAACAACAAATAGCAAGCATCATAGTTAATAGTGAAATATTGGAAGATTTCCTATGAGACTGAGACAGAAATGAAAGCTTACCATCACTACTTCTATTGAGCATTGAATTTGAGGTCTCAGTTGGTACATTCATAGCAAGAAAAAGAAATATAAAATATTTTTACAGAAAGGAAGAAATAAAACACCTACATTATTTGTAGATGATATGGTTTTGCCAAAAAACTAAAAGAATTTAAGACAAAAATCTCATTATTAAATGAATGATTTGGCATGATATCTAGACAAAGATTATTTGTCAACATTAATTTTATCTCTATGTTACCAGAAACAAATAATTAGAAAATGGCATTTAAAAAATGATTCCATTTACAACGGCAGCAGAAAATAAGCACGTGAGAATATATTTTTTTTTTTTTTTGAAATTGTGATGTACATGAAAGTTTACAGAGCAAATTTATTTTCCATTCAGCTGTTCATACATTGATTCCAGTCCCCACAATGTAAGAGCTCTCTCCTCACTTCCTCCCTGTGGTTACTTTTTCCCTATGTCCTCCTTCCCTGTTCATTCCTGGCCTCTGAGATTTCTCCCTTATCTTCCATGGTTGATTGTTCTAAGGAGTGCACCTGCCTGGTGTAATTGTTCACCTCATAGGCCTATTATTTGGCTGGAAGTTAAGCCACAGGAGTTAATTCAATTCCAGGCTCGAAGGATGACTATGGGGTATAGTCTTGGGAGTTTCACCAGTCTCTGTCAGACCAATAAGCATGGTCTTTTTAATGATTTTGAGTTTTCCATATTTTTCTCTTATTTTATCTAGAATCTTCAATTTTGATCCCTTTCTGAGTAGTTGGTATTGGTAACAAGACACCATTTAGTTCTTCTGGTCTCAGGGTCATAAGGCTGATGTTCTCATGTAGTTAGGTTCCCACTGGTCCTTTGGACTAATTATTTCCATACATCTTTGATTTATCCACTCTTCTTTGCTCTGGACAAAAAGAGATGAATTGTTGCATCTTTGATGGCTGCTCACAAGCTTTGAAGACCTCAATAGCAACTCATCAAAGGAGGATGTAGAACTATGTTTTTGTGTAATATGTGATGCAAATTGAGCTTGATGTCCCTCCATGACCATGGTCCCAAGCCTGAAGGTCCAGAAACTCACTCTCTCAATGTGTTTGGTTGTGTCTAACAAGTTATAACTGCCCCATGTTAGCTCTGTCATATATATGGACATTCTTATAGCACATACAAATAAGTATGCAGAAATATCATCTGCCAAACTATTTATGGTCATGTGTGTATTCTCTTTCACCTACCCATACCTATTTTGCCTGTCTACCTATGTATCCACCCATATATTAATGTTTGTTATTACTGATAATGCAGTATTATGTATATAATATTTACTTTTGTTTTCTGTATCTCTTGTGTACCTCACCTTGTCTTTCTTTTCCTTAGTGCTATTGTGCTTATCATTTGCTTTTGGTATAGTGCCTTTCCCTTCATCCAAATCAGAATATGTCTCTTACCTAGTTAGCAATTTTCCCTCTCCCCCTGTAGTAGTTAAGGTTGTGTGTGAACTTGGCTGGGCCTGGTTTTGAGTGGCTAGGCAGCTGGATATAGTTGTTCCCTATGGTGAGACTGGTAATTAATCCCATGGTGGAATCTACTGGAGCAGTCGAGTAGCTGCTTTAGAGATGTGGGCTGTTTCTAGTGTATAAGAAGCAACTTTGAGGAAGGTCTCCAGCTTATGGCATGCTACATGTAGCTGAGTCATTGTTTAGCAGCCTGCCATGCTGTCAGCCAATCTTGGGACTGCTAATGGGACTTGCATCAATGGACTGCTGTGTGGTTTGGTAATTTCAGGACTGTGCCATTTTATTTGTTGACCTTGGGCTTGTTAGCTTCAGCAGCCAGCAGCTGCTTGAGTGAAGAGATGTCTCTAGCTTCAGTAGTCTGGGAGCAAGAGACAAAGCTGAAGCCCAAGGTCATGGGGTTTTCACCCAGCCCTTAGAGCCTGGCACTTTGAATTCAGACTTCTAGCCTCCAAGAGTGTAAAAGAATAAACTCCTGTTTGTTAAAGCCATCCCATTTGTGGTATATTCCTGTCAAGAGTGGCATTAGGTAACCAAAACATCCCTCCCATCCCTTGTACCAACAAAGAAAGTTTCCTTCCATGTGTAAACCTTTTCTTGGCTTTTTATTAGTGGACTCCAATATTTGTCCTGTGATTGATTAATTTCACTTAGCATAATGTCCTCCAAGTTCATCCATGTTATGAGGGGTTTTGTAGATTCTTCATTATTCTTCAGTGTTGCATGGTATTA
This sequence comes from Orycteropus afer afer, assembly GCF_000298275.1. Classification (NCBI taxonomy): domain Eukaryota; kingdom Metazoa; phylum Chordata; class Mammalia; order Tubulidentata; family Orycteropodidae; genus Orycteropus; species Orycteropus afer. The sequence goes on from NW_006921617.1 coordinate 5,835,650, forward strand.
CATTGTGTGTATGTACAATAGTTTGTTTATTGATTCATCCACCGATGGGCACTTAGGTTGTTTCCTTCTCTTTGGTATTGTGAATAGCGCTATGATAAACATGGATGTGCATATATTATTCATGCCCTGGCTCTCGTGTTTTTGGGATATGTACCTAGTAATGGGATTGCTGGATCAAATGGCATTTCTATGTCCAACTTTTAAAGAAGCAGCATTCTATTTTCCACAGTGGTTGTCCATTTTAGAGTCCTACCAGCAATGTATGAGTGTTCCAATCTCTCCACATCTTTGCCAGCATTTGTTATTTCCTGTCTTGTTGAACTCTGCCATTATTGCTATGGTGAGATGAAATTTCATTGTTGTTTTGATTTACATCTCTCTAATGGCTAATGAAGGAGATTTGGTGGTGCAGTGGATAAGGTATTTGGCTGCTAACCAAAAGGTTGGTAGTTTGAACCCACCAGGTGCTCTACAAAAGAAAAGATGAGGCAGTCTGCTTCTATAAAGATTTACAGCCTTGGCATGACCATATATAAGGCTAGAAGATGGTATTTCTACATACATATTTGTATGTGCTGTAAGAATGTCCAAATATTATAATAGCTCTATTATAATAGAACTAGCAAGGAGCAAAGTTATGATAACTTCTTGGCCACAGCAAAGCACCCTGAGGGAGTGAGTAGTTGGACCTCTGGGCTTGAGACTATGGTCACAGGGGACATCAAGGTCAATTGGCATAACATATTACACAAAAGCATTGTTCTACACTCTACCTTGGTGAGTAGCAACTGGGGTCTTAAAAGCTTGCAAGCGGCCATCTACGTGCAATGATGGGTCTCTTCTTGTCCAGAGCAAAGAAGAATGAAGAAAACCAAAGATGCATGGAAACAATTAGTCCAAGAGACTACTAGACCATGTGATCCTCAGCCTATATGATCATGAGACCAGGAGAACTAGATGGTGCCTGGCTACCACTGTTAACCAGTTGGAAAGGGATCAGTGCAGGAGATCCTGAATAGAATGGGAGAGCCATGTGGATCAAAACTCAAAATCATAAAAAAAAAAAAAAAAAAAAAAGAGCAGGTTTACTAGTCTGATAGACCCCTAGGACTATGGCCCCTAGTTACCCTTCAGGTCCGGAATTGAACTCACTCCTGTGGCTTCCAGCCAAAGAATAGACAGGCATAAACGTTGCATATTTATACCAAGCAGGTACACAATCATGGGAGAACAGAAGGGCAGTGTTTGCACATGGAGATAGCTCAGGAGGCAGGAATGCATTGGAAAGAAGGACTCAGGGAAGAGGTAACGACAGGGTGGAAGTGGAAAGAGAGCTGTTATATTGTGGGAAATTGCAGTTAATGTCA
>NW_006921617.1:5837116-5841884 GCF_000298275.1 Orycteropus afer afer
AAAAAAAAAAAAAAAGATTTACAGCCTTTGAACCCAATGGAGGTTGCTATGAGTAGGAATTGACTTGAGATCAGTGAGTCTGGTTTTGGAATGGCTAATGATCATGGCATATCTTCATGTGTGTGTTGACTATCAGAATACCTTTTTAAGTGAAGTGCCTGTCCATGTCTTCTGTCCATTTTTAAATTGGAATTTTTGTCTTTTTGATGTTGAGGTGTTGGAGTTTTCTATCAATTTTAGAAATAAGTCCTTAGTTAGATATGTCATTACTGAATATTTTTCCCCACACTATAGGTTCTGTTTTTACTCTTTTGGATAAGTCTTTTGATGAGAGTAAGAATTTAATTTTTAGAAGGTCCTAGTCATCTAGTTCATCTTCTGCTGTTTGTGCATTTTTGGTTGTTTGATAGTTTATCTATGCTACATATTAGGGCCCTGAAATTTCCCCCTATTTTTTCTTTGATGAATGTTATAGTTTCAGGTTTTACATTTAAGACTTTGATCCATCTTGAGTCAGTTTTTTGTGTGTAGTATGAGTTATAGCTCTTGTTTCATTTTTCTGCAAATGGATATCCAGTTTTGCCAGCATCATTTGTTAAAGAGACTATCTCTTCCCCATTTAATGAGTTTCAACCCTTTGCCAAAGATCAGCTGTCTATACGTGGATGGATCTATTTCTGGATTCTTAATTCTGTTCCACTTTTCTATGTGTCTGTTGTACTAATATCAGGCTGTTTAACTACCATGGCTGTATAGTGGGTTTTGAGATCAGGAAGTGTGAGACCACCTACTTTTTGTTCTTCTTCTTCAGTAGTGTTTTGTTTATTCGTGGTCTCTTTCCTTTCTATATAAAATTAGTGATAGTTTTTCCACATCCTTAAAGAATGATAATGGAATATGGATTGGGATTAAATGGAATCTACGGCATTTTTTGGGGTAGTATTGACAGCCCTGGGCCCAGTGGAAGGCAGGTATTTGTGTGTGTGGAGCTACCTGGGGGCAGGCCACAGTAAGCCAGCCCCAGGACAAGTGGAAGACAGGTGTTTATATGTGTGAAGCACCCTGGGGACAGCGGCAGTAAGCCAGCCTGGGACCCATGGAAGGTGGGTGTTTGAGCCCCAAGGGCAGGCCAGGTAAGTGAGCAGGGCAGGAAAGACCAGGAAATGAGTGGAGAATTTGGAACAACTAAGGGTGACAAACTTGTCTGTCAGTTTTTTGTACTGTGGCGGCTTGAATGTTGTGAGTCTGGAGGCTATGCCACCAGTGTTGCAAATGCCAGCAGGGTTACCCATGGTGGACAGGTTTCAGGGGAGCTTCCAGACTAAGGCAGATTCAGAAGAAGAAAGAGACCATCTACTTCGCAAAGAATTGGCCAGTAAAAACATTATGAATAGCAGTGAAACACTGTCTGATATATTACTGGAAGATTTTATGAATACCCTTGATGATACCTTTTATGAATACCCTGTGCGATACAGTACTGGAAGATGAACCCCTGAGGTCAGAAGGCACTCAAAATACAACTGAAGAAGAACTGCCTCATCAGAGTAGAACCGATTTTAATGGTGTGGATCAAGTAAAGCTTTTAGGACCCCATTTGCTGATGTGGCACATCTCAAGATGAGAAGAAACAGTTGCAAACATCCATTAATAATCAGAAGCTGGAATGTACAAAGTATGAATCTAAGAAAATTGGAAGTTGTCAAAAATGAAATGGAATGCATAAAGATTGACATCCTAGGCATTAGTGAGCTAAAATGGGCTGGCTTTGGTCATTTTGAATCAGATTATCTACTATGCTGGGGAATGACAAATTGAAGAATGATGTGGCTGGCACTCATCATCACAAAGAATGTATCAAGACCTATCCTGAAGTACAATTCTGTCAGTGATAGAATAATATCCATACGCCTATGAGGACCAGTTAATACTATGATTATTCAAATTTATGCACCAACCATCAAAGCCAAAGATGAGGAAATTGAAGTTATTTACCAACTTCTGCAGTCTGAAATTGACTGAACATGCAATCAAGATGTGTTAAATATCACTGGTGAATGGAATGCAAAAGTTGGAAACAAAGAAGAATCACCAGTAGTTGGAAAATATGGCCTTAGTGATAGAAATGATACTGGAGATCTCATAATAGAATTTTGCAAGACCAAGGACTTATTCACTGCAAATACCTTTTTCAACAACACAAACAGTGGCTATACACGTGGACTTCACCAGATGGAATACGCAGAAATCAGATTGACTGCATCTGTGGCAAGAGGCAATGGAGAAGCTCAATATCTTCAGCCAAAAGAAGGCCAGGAGCTGACTGGAACAGACCATCAATTGCTCACATGCAAGTTCAAGTTGAAACTGAAGACAATTAAAAAAAGTCCGTGAGAACCAAAATATGATCATGAGTATATCCCTGCTGAATTTAAAGATCATCTAAAGAATAGATTTGATGCATCAAACACCAGTGCCCAAAAACAAAATTGTGGGATGACATCAAGAACATTATCCACGAATAAAGCAAAATGTCATTTAAAAGACATGAAAGGAAGAAAAGACCAAAATGGATGTCAGAAGAGATTCTGAAACTTGTCCCTGAATGGAGAGTAGCTAAAGCAAATGGAAGAATTGACAGGATAAAAGAGCTGAACAGAAGATTTCAAAGAGCAGCTCAAGAAGACAAAGTCAATTATTACAATGAAATGTGCAAAGATCTGGAGTTAGAAAACCAAAAGGGAAGAACACACTTGGCATTTCTCAAGCTGAAAGAACTGAGGAAAGAAATTAAGCCTTGAAATGCAATATTGAAAGATTCCATGGGCAATATGTTGAATGATGCAGGAAACATCAAAAGAAGATGGAAGGAATACACAGAATCACTGTACCAAAAAGAATTGGTAGATGTTCATCCATTTCAGGAGGTGCCATATGATCAAGCACCAATGGTATTGAAGGAAGTCAAAGCTGCACTGAAAAAAACAATGCTTCAGGAATTGACAGAATACCCATTGAGATGGTTCAACAAACGGATGCTGCACTGGAGGCACTCTCTTGGCTATACCAAGAGATTGGAAGACAGCTACCTGGGCAACTGACTGGAAGAGATCCATATTTGTACCCATTCCAAAGAAAGGTGATCCCACAGAATGTGAAAATTATTGAACAATATCACATGCAAGTAAAATCTTGTTGTTGTTGTTGCTGCTATGTGCCATTGAGTTGGACCTGACTCATAGAGACCCCTCCTTGGGTTTCTGAGGTAGTATCACTATGGAAGTAGATTGTCCAAACTTCCTTCTGAGGAGTGGCTGGTGGGTTTGAACTGCCAGCCTTCTGATTAGCAGGCAAGTGCCTTAGGCACTATGCTACCAGAGCTCCCAAATAAAATCTTACTGAAGATAATTCAAAAATGGTTTCAGCAGTATATTGACAGAGAACTTCCAGAAATGCAAGCTAGATTCAGAAGAGGACATGGAGCAAAGGATATCATAGCTGATGTTATATGGATCTTGGCTCAAAGCAAAGAATATCGGAGAGATGTTTACTTTTGTTTTATTGATTATGCAAAGGCATTTGATTGTGTGAATCATAAAAAATTGTGAATCACATTTGAGAAAAATGGGAATTCCAGGACACTTAATTGTACTCATGAGGAAGCTGTACATAGACCAGGAGGCAGTCATTCAAACAGAACAAGAGGATAGTGCATGGTTTAAAATCAGGAAGGGAGTGTGTCAGGGTTATATCCTTTCACCATACTTATTCAATCTGTATGCTGAGCAAATATCCAAGAAGCTGGACTATCTGAAGAAGAAATGTGGCATCAGGATTGCAGGAAGGCTCATTAAAAACCTGAGATACACGGATGACACAACTTTGTTTGCTGAAAGTGAGCTTGACTTGGAGCACTTATTGATGAAGATTAAAGGCTATAGTCTGCAGTGTGGATTACACTTCAATATAAAGAAAACAAAAATCCTCACAACTGGACCAATAAGCAGCATCGTGATAGATGGAGAAAAGATTGAAGTTGTTAAAGACTTCATATTACTTGGTACTACAATCAATGCCAATGGAAGCAGCAGTCAAGACATCAAAAGATGTATTGCATTGGGCAAATCTGTTGGAAAAGACCTCTTTCAAGTGCTGAAGAGCAAGGAGGATATCTCCCTGAAGACTAAGATGCACCTAACTCTAGCCATGGTATTTTCAATCACCTCATATGCATGTGAGAGTTAGACAATGAGTAAGGAAGACTGGAAAAAATTGCTGATTTTGAGTTGTGGGGCTGGCGAAGGATGCTGAAAGTACCATGGACTGCTAAAAGAACTAACAGATCTGTCCTGAAGGAAGTGCAGCCAGAATGCTCCTTGGAAACGAGAATGGCCAGACTTCGTCTCACCTACTTAGCTCATGTTGTCAGAAGGGACTGTTCCCTGGAGAAGGATGTCATGCTTGGTAAGGTGGAAGGTCAATGAAGGAGAGAGAAGTCCTCAACAAGATGGGTTGACATGGTGGCTTCAGTGATGGGCTCAGGTATAGTAGGGATCATGAGGCTGGCACAGGACTTGACAATGTTTCATTCTGTTGTACATAAGGTCTCTATGAATTGGAGATGACACGATGGCACATAACAACAACAACAAACTACAACCAGTGTTGACCTTTTCACAATATTCAGTCTTCCTGTCTCAGAGTACCATATGTTCTTCCATTTATGTAGATTTCCTACAGTTTCTGGTAGTAGTGTTTTGTAGTTTTC
>NW_006921617.1:5842544-5849180 GCF_000298275.1 Orycteropus afer afer
TGATACTGCCTCGGAAACCCAAGGAGGGTTCGCTATGAGTCGGGGCCGACTCGACGGCACATAACAACAACAACAACAATGTGATAGATTATGTTGGTTGTTTTTGGTAATGTTGACCATTCTTGCATACCTGTTATGAATACCACTTGGTCTAGTTTTTTAAATATGTTGTTCAAGTGTACTGACTAGGATTTTGTTGAAGATTTTTGTGTCTATGTTCATGAGAGATATTGGTCTGTAGTTTTCCTTTCTAGTGGTATCTTTGCCTGGTTTTGGTATCGGGGTTATGCTTGTTTCATAAAATGAATATGAGAGTACTGCATAGTTTATGTTCTGGAATAGTTTGAGTAGGATTGGTGTCAGCTCTTCTGAATGTTTGGAAGAATTCTCTAGTGAAGCAATCTGGGCCAGGACTTTTTCTTCTTTGTTGGTAGTTTTTTCTATGACCTGTTCAGTTTCTTCTTTTGTTATATTTTATATATATTTTCAAATTCAACCTCAGTCTGCCTTAGTTTATGTAAGTAATGTGTTTCTAGAAATCTGTCTGTTTCTTCTAGGCTTTCAAATTTGTTGGAATACAATTCTTCATAATATCTTGATATTATCCTTTTTATTTTGGTTGGTTCTATTATGATGTCATCCATTCATTTCTTAGTCTATTTGCGTCTTCTTCTTTTCCTTTGTTAAATTTTCCAGTGGGTTGTTGATTTTATTAACCTTTTCAAAAAATCAACTTCTAGTCTTGTTGATTCTTTCCATTCTTTTTCTGTTTCATTTATTTGTGCTTAAATCTTCATTATTTCTTTTCTTCTGGTTACTGTAGGCTTTTTTTGCTGTTCTTTTCCAAATTTTTGGAGTTAAGGCATTAATTTTAGTTCTTTTTTCTTTTTTGATGTGTGCATCTATAGCTATAAATTATCCTCTTTTGCTGTGCCCCAAAGATTTTGTTATGTTGTGTTTTCATTCTTGCTTAATTCAAGGAATTTTTTAATTTAATTATTTATTTTTTCTGTTACTCAATAGTTTTTAAGGAGGGTATTATTCAGTTTCTTTTTCTTCTTCTTTTTTCCCCCTTGACCTTCCTATTGTTGATTTCTAATCTTATAGCATTGTGATCTGAGAGGATCCTTGACAGTGTTTTGTTGTTTTTTAAATTTATTGAGGCTTGCTTTGGGGCCTAACATATGATCTATTCTGGACAATGTTGCATGTGTGCTGGAGAAGAATGAACACTGTGCTGTTGTTGGGTGAAGTGCTCTTTATATGTCTGTAAGTTCAAGTTGGTTGATTGTATTGTTTATTTTTTCTGTGTCTTTACTGAGTTTCTTTCCAGTTGTTCTGTCCTTCATTGAAAGTGGTATATTAGCATGTCCTCTTATTACTATGGAGTTGTCTATTTCTCTATTCAATTTTTTTAAAGTTTGATTTATGTATTTTGGGGCTCTCTCATTGGCTGCTTAGGTATTTATTATGGTTATGTCCTTCTTTCAGTTATTCCTATAATCATTATATAATGTCCTTCCTTATCTGTTGTGGTGTTTTTTGTCTGTAAGTCTATTTTATTAGAAATTAATATTGCCACTCCTGCTCTTTTTTGATTGCCACTTGCTTGATACACACACACACACACACACACACACATATATACATATATACAACCTTTGTTTTTAGTCTATTTTTGTCTTTGTGTGTAAGATGTTTCTCTTGTAGACAGCATATTGATGGGTCATTTTTGCTTATACATCCTACAACTCTCTGTCACTTGATTGGTACTTTTAATCCTTTTATGTCCAGTATAATTGTTGTTGTTGTTGTTAGGTGCCATCATGTCATCTCCACCTCAACAGCAGAATGAAACACCACCCAGTCTTGCACTAGCTCTGCTATCCCTTATGAATACCTTATCCCTTATGAAAGCCTTATGAATAAGCAGAGATACCAGTATAATTATCAAGTATGAATTTACTGCTTTCATTTTGTTATTTTTTTTGTGTGGTGTTTCTGATTTCTTTGTTCCACATAATTTCTGTGCTGAGCTCACTTTGTTTATGAATTTTGTTATCATTTCTTTCATTGCTATTGTTTTAGTATTTGCAAAATATTTGTGCCTTTCTTCTTTTTTATTTTGATGAGAAGTATTATTTTCTTTGAGGTTATCCTGTGATTCATTATTTTCTTCCCGAGTTTAAAACAGTCTTTTAAATTGAAATCATCTTGACTTCCTCTCTGTTTGGAAGCTATGTCCCTGCGCTATTTATTTCCTCTTTTTGGTTTATAGTTGTCCTCATTTACCAGTTGGTGTCTCTTGTTACCTGTTTACAGTCTTTTATGTTTATTTCACTTTGGATACATCTATATCTGCATTGGTTTCTGGGTTATGTTGTCGTGTGTTAATCATTTCTTGTTGTATTCTGTTGTTGGTTCTCTATCTGAAAGACTCCCTTTAGCATTTCTTGTAAGTTTCATTTGATTTTAACAAATTCTCTCAATTTTTGTTTATCTGGAAATGTCCTAATTTTTCCATCATACTCCATCTTATTTGAAGCACAGTTTTGCTGAGCATATTACTCTTGGTTGGAAATTTTTTTTCTATCAGGGTTTTATATATGTAATGCCATTGCCTTCTTACCTGTGTGGTTCCTGCCAAGAAATCAGAGCTTAGTGTTATTGGTTGCCTTTATAGGTAACTTTTTGTTTTGCCCATGCTGCTTTCAGGATTCTTTCTTTGTCTTTGGTTTTGCTAAGTTTGATTATGATATGTCTTGGTGACTTTCCTTTTGGGTCTATCCTGTTTGGGCTTTGTTGAACTTCTTGAATGAATATCTCCTTATCTTTCATTATCTTCCAACAAATCTTCAACAAATTTCTCTGTAGTTCTATTTGTCTCTTCCTGTTCTGGAACTCTGATCACACATGAATTATTCCTCTTGATGGTATCCCATAAAAATCTTAGGCCTTCTTCAGGTTTATTTATTTATTTATTTTTATCACTTATCTGATTGTTCCATTAACAAAGTAGTTTTGAGAGATTTTCTTCAATCTCCCCAACTCTGTCTTCCATTGATTCAATTCTACTCCTTTGCCCTTTCAATGTGTTCTCTATTTCTGAAATCTTAGTACTAATCTTCTGGATTTCTATTTTCTGTTTTTGTATGGTTTCTAGTTTTTCATTTATCTTGTCAGTTTGTTCTTATATTGTTTTCCTACATTGTTCTAGAGTTTTGTGTTTTCCTTGATTTTGTCAATATTTTCCTTGATCTGTCTTGAATTCCATTGAAGGTACCTAAATACAATTCTTTTGACTTCCTTAACAGGTGGTTCCAATGCTACTTCTTCAGGGAGGTTTTCTGACCCTGTATTCTGGTCCATTGGTAGTACTACTTTATCTAGCTTCTTTGTATGAACTGGGATAGTCAGTTTTCTCTAAGACATTGTGATGTCATTGTATCTATATTTAATTGGTGCTTGTATGTTGATGTGATTCACTCAGAGGTTTTTCCTTGTGTGTGTGTGTGTGCTTTATTTTGTTTTAATATATCTGAACCTATAAGACTAGTGTGCTAGTGTGTGTGCTAGTTTGACAGCCTTTAGGCACTAAATACCTGCCTCCTGGTGGGTGTGATAAAGAATGAGAATGTATGCACAGATCTGTTAAATGTTCATGTAGAGCAGTTAAGAGCAGGGAGGACTGGTATTGGCTTTTGTCTATCATTTATCAGTTGGTACAGAAACAGATGGTGGCCCTTACACAGTGGGTGGTGCCACTGGTGGTATGGATGTGGTTGGGTAGTGTCTCTTATTCTGTAGGACAAAAAAATAAAATAAAGTGAACAAGAAACTAACAGTATAAACAAACAGCAATAATTGCAAAGAGAAAAAAACAGTAAATAAAAAGAAAAATTAGACAAAGGAAAAAATAGATAAAAGACAGGCAAAAAGAAAAAGAAAAAACATGATATATGAAGATGGGAGGGAACAAAAGAGAGCAAGAGAAAAAGCATAATAAAGAAACAATAAGAGAAATGCAAAAAAACAAAACAAGGAATGAGAAGATCAAAGAGAGAAAAAGAAAAGGAAGTAAAAAAAAAAAAGGGGGGGAGCCAGAAAAAGGGGGCAAAAAATACAAACTAGGGAAAGGGGAGGAAAAAAATTAAAAAGAAAGAAGGGAGGGGAGAAAAAAGAATAACTAAGAACAAGCAATAACAAAACTGGGGGAGAAGGGCACCCTAGCAGTGTTCCTGCTGGCCAAGCAGGCAATGGGGAGCAGGACACCTCATCCTGGTACTAGTTCCTACCTGTCCAGAAAGCAATTGGGGCCAGGGTGCTTGATCTCAGATGAGTTCCTGCTGACCCAGAAGATGTCTAGGAGCTAGGTACCTGGACCTGGAAAAAGTTCCTGCTGGACCAAACAACAGCCAGGAACAAGGTGCCTAGTTATAAGATGAATTCCTGCCAGCTCAAAAAACAGCTGGGACAGGATGTCTGGTCTTAGGAAAAGTTCCTGCTGTCCCAAGAGCAGCTGAGTGCAGAGTACCTGCTTCCAGAAAACGTTCCCACCATCCCTGGAGGAAGCTTGGTGTAGGGTACCTGATCCCAACAAAAGTTCCTACCAGCCCAAAAGGTGGCTGGGAGGAGGGCAGCTGACGTAGGAACTGGTTCCTATCTACCCAGAAGGCAACTGGGGCAATGTGCCTAATCCCAAACAAGTTCTTGCTGGTCCAGAAGGTGTCTAGGGGCATAGTGTCTGGACCCAAAATAAGTTCCTCCTGGTCCAAAAGGTGATTGGGAGCAAGGAATCTAGTTCCAGAGGGAGTTCCTGCTAGCTCAAACAGCAGCTGTGGTCAGGGAGTCTGGTCCCAGACAAAATTCTTCCTGTCTCAAAAGATAACTGGGTGCAGGGTCCTGTTGCATGAGAATAAATCTAATGAAAGGTGTGAAAATTACAATTTATACTGTACATTGAAAACCACAATTCATTACCAGGAGAAAATTAAAGACCTAAATAAATGGTGTAATATACCAGGGCCATAGATAATATATTGGAAGATTCAACATTGTAAAGCTGTCAATTCTCCTCAAATTAAGCCCTATATTCATGTGATTAGAATTAATAGCCCAACATTTTAAAAATGGAAATTGGTAAGCTAGTTCTAAAATTTATATGTGAATAAAAAGTCCACAGGACAATCAAAATCTTGAAGAAGAAGTGGAAAGATGGAGGACTTATACTACCAGATAGAATGTGTGTTTTAAAACTATAGTGATTAAAAAGTATGATATTGGTGCAAGGACATACAATAGAGCAGTAGAACAGAACAGAAAATTTAGAAGCAGATCTAAGCATAAAAAGTTGTAATTTTATCTAAAAAAAGTGATACTGCACTGCTTAATTGGGACATTCATAAAAAAATTTCAATATAGACCACATACCAAAACAAAAAAATCAGTTCCAGATAGATTTGAAATCTAAATTTAAAGGCAAAATAAGAAAACTTAAGAAACTAAACAATGGAGAATATCTTTATGCCCTTGGAATAGGTAAAAATTTCTTACATAGGATAAAAATGCTCTATTAAGGAGAAAGACCAGTAAGAGAGTGGAAGGCAAGCCATGCCACAGAGTGAAAGATAATGCTTTTTAATATATATCAATATATGCATATTATCAATACAAGGGATTTGTATCCAGGATGCATAAAGAATGCTTACAAATCAATAATAATAACAACAATAATAAAAGACAGCAAGTTTTAAAAATAAATGAAAGACTTGAGTAGACACTGAGGAGCATCTTCAAATGGACCATAAACAGAAAAAAAAAAATGTGCTTGACTTAATTAAGAGTTAAAAAAAACCCAAACAACTCACTACTGTAGAGTTGAACCCGACTTATAGCTACCCCCTCCTTGGGATTCTGAGGCAGTATCACTATGGAAGTAGTTTGTCCAACCTTCCTTCTGAGGAGTGGCTGGTGGGTTTGAACTGCCAGCCTTCTGGTTAGCAGTGAAATGCCTTAGGCACTGTGCTACCAGAGCTCCTCAATTAAGAGTTAGGGAAATGCAAATTAAAACCACGGTTTGATACACTCAATACTCACCAGAGTTGAAAACCAGACTGGCAATACCAAGTTTTGGCAAAAACGTAGGGCAAATGGAATTCTCTCACTGCAGGTAGGGCATAAATTTGCACTACACTAACTGTTTTGAAATGTTACCTAAAGCTGAACATATACATATTCTGTAACCCAACATTAACACTGATAAACAAACAAACAAACCAAACTCATTGCCATCAAGTTGAATCCCATTCATAGTGACTCCTCCTTGGGTTTCTGAGGTGGTATCACTACCAAAGTAGATTGCCCAATCTTCTGCATACATATATTCATTAACATACACATACATACAAGAATATTCTGCACAGTAATATTCATATAACCCCAAATTGAAACAACTTAAATATTCAACCACATTTGAACAGATAAATAATTACACCACAATTGTATCCAATGCTGTCTTAGGTCTCTAGTGCTGCTATAAAAGAAATAACGTAACTGGATGGGTTTAACTAATAGGAATTTATTCTCTTATAGTTTAGGAGGTTGTTGTTGTTGTTATGTGCTGTCGAGTCAGACCTG
>NW_006921617.1:5849280-5859403 GCF_000298275.1 Orycteropus afer afer
TATCTTCCTTCCTGAGGAGTGGCTGATGGGTTTGAACCACCAGCCTTCTGGTTAGCAGTCAAGTGCCTTAGCCACTATGCTACCAGAGCTCCCAGTTTAGGAGGCTAGAAGCCCAAATTCAAAGTATTGGCTCTAAGGGCTGAGCAAAGGCCCTTGACCTTGGGCTTCAGCTCTGCCTCTCATTCTAGGCCCACTGAAGCAAGCTAGAGGTTTCTTCTGACTCATGCAGCTGCTGGCTGCTGAGGGTGACGAACCTAATGTCATCAGGTAAAATGGCACAATCCCAAGATTGGTAGGCAACACAGCAGGCCACTGGTTCAAATCTAGGAACTGGAGATGAAGACTTGGCCAAATGCAGGATGCAGACATGTCAAAAAGCTAGAGACTTTCCCAAAGCTCTTCCATACATGCTGGAAGCAGGCCACACCCTAAAGGCAGTGCCCTTTCCACTGATCAACCTCTCACAGCAGATTCCATCATGGAGGTGATTACAATCTCATCATGGAGAATAACTACATTCAGCTGTCAAGCCACTCAAATGCACGCCCCAGTCAAGTTGACACACAACCTTAGCTACTGCACACACAATGGAATATTGTATAGAAGTGAGAATGAGTAAAGTACAACCCTACTCAACAGTCTGGATGAGTCTGACAAAAACAATGTTGAACAAAAGAAACCAGTCACAATAGACACTGAGTGTGATTCCCTTCATACACAGTTTGAAATAAGGCATACCTAAGCCATGGGATTAGCAGCAGGATTGTTGTTAACCCCGGCTGGGCCAGAGAGGAGCTCCTGGGGTTCTGGAATTATTCTATTTACTAATCTGAGTACTGGATACATGGATGTGTTCACCTTGAGAAAAGTCATTATGCTATATATTTATGATTTGTGCAACTTTTGTATGTATGCCAAACTTCAATAAAAAGATAAAGACAGTGAGAAAAAACAAACACAAATGCCTCCAAATACAAGCCTGCAGGGTATCAGAAAGCACTGGAAGAAAGCTAAGGACAATTACTTGCAGGAAGACACTTCACCTAGTCTCTTACTATTGTGAGTCCTGGAGTCAATGGTCACCAGACTTTAGATAGTACAACATGTCAGCAAAACATAATTTGAGCAAGAATTTATGATGTGTCTATGTTTATTTATACATATGGTCACTATGAACATTGGGAAACATAGATTTTTTACATTATAGCCTCCTATGTACATGTTTTGTACAAGATGAACACAGAGACACAGTATAAATGCATGAAGGATGAGATAAACTGTATTCTAAAATTAAGTTTCTTTTCTTCCAATGGTATAAAATCCTGTGCATTTTTGCTACTTAAAAAAAAAAGCATGAGAGGAATGTGATTCAGTATGTCAGATATAATTAGGTCATCACTGCTTTTACCTCATATTGTGTCAGATGATGAGCTTGTACTAGGAATAAAAGTATTCAGCTTAGCCATTTTCTTATTTACTTGTGCTTGTATTATTCATGCTATCTTCAATCTACAGTTTCTTTGAAAGAATCTTTGAAAGCCATTTGTCCATTTTGCAAGGGGTAGTTTAGTTCAAACTTGATAATATAAACCATAAATTCATTTAACTGGACACATGATGTAGACTGTAATTCATGGACATACTTGAAAGTGCCTCTCTGGGGAGCTCCCATTCTTCCTGCAGTGACACATGACATCTGACCAGTGTCAATCCATACACATAATGCAGCTAAAGTAATTTGTATCTCACTTTTAGGAAAACAAAGGTAAAATAGAAGTTCTAATAGTTTCTTTCCACCCCAGTGGATTGTGTCGAGCAGGCCTGGAATGCATGCACTCCACATGGAGACCCTTGGGAGGGTCACAGAGTCTTGCTCACAAATCAGGACCAGAGGTCAGTTCAATTACATCTGAGATTATGAGGAAGTGAAAGGAGGTTGATAGTTCCATGTGAGATACACTGTGTCCTGTCCATAGATTAACAGTGATCAAGGAACTACTACAATACTTTCCACACTACAACTTTATAAGACATAAAGCAAGGTTTTCATGGACAATTTTTTTTCTTTCTCTAAAATTTTAGAGAAAGAACAATGGACTTTTGTTCTAATAGTTCTATCCCTACCTCACTCTGTCCCTACCTCAAAGTTCTTCTCGGGCATGTCACTTTATCTCTCTGGATCCAATATCCTCAACTATAAAATGAGGAATTGGCATAAGTGAACATTGAGGTCCTTTCTAGTTATAATAAGTAAACTTGAAGTCTCCATAACATTCTGTGCTTCTAGTTGAGATTTACTCGAGAAACAGGATCTTTGGCATAATGGATTGGATAAACATAAATCAATGTTTATCCAATCCCACTTCTATGAAATAAGTAGAATTGCTAAATATATAGGGACCAAAGTTGATTAGTGGTTACCAGGAGCAGAATGCAGGTAGAAAGAGGGACTCATTGCCAAAGGGGCACTGAGCTTCTGTTAAGGGTGATGGAAAAATTGGGGAATGGATGGTGGTGATGGTTGCACAGCATGATGAATGTAATCATTGTCATTAAATCGTCCATGTGAAAAGTGTTGGAATGGCAAATGTTTTGTCATATACGTACTCACTACACATACACAAAAAATCCTGAGCCTAAATTATTCCCACCAACAACTGAGTATGGGAAAAGTGACTAAATTTATTATCAACACCTGGAAATAAATACTTGAACTTTTAAGCTTCTTTGACAAGAGCCATGCTTCTCTCGCCTACTAAGTGCAGACTATTAGTTTATAGGTTTTCCCCTCTCTAACCTCATACTTTCAGACAGGCTGGAGAGCTAGCGTTCGTGAGAAGCCAAGAGAATCCGAGGGTGTTGCAGGTCATGCCTGTGGTGGTTTTGTTGTTGCTGTTTAATATTTATGGAGGGCCCAAAGCTGTGTGAGAAGATTTCACAGAGCTTGCTCATGTAATGCCCAAGTTTTATCTGATGAAAACACTTTGCTTGCTCAATCACCAAAGATTTTCTCAAAAAACAAGCTACCTTATTTGAATTTATAAAAACCTGATTAGTGTTCATTCCATTTATAGTCTGGTAACTATTTTCAAATAAAACATCTGGTGTCCAGATATGATGGCACTAAATCACATTTGTACGTGAGAAACTAAAAGAATGTGAAACAACAAATAGCTTCTTTGATCAAGGAGAATGGACCAAGGTAGGTAACTGGGTTCTCTGTTTGTCTCTCTGATGGCCAAAGACTGTTTTGGGAAGTTACTGAAAGGCACATGTGAGAAAAGGTGTCAATGATGATAAAACTTTTGGGATAAAGTATTTCAACAAATCTGTTCTTTTAAACTCAGTTACACTATGGAAAAACAAAACAAAACAAAAAACCCGGAATACATTCAGCTAAATGTTAAAAGAATAATTTAAGCTCTTGCTTCATTTTCCAAAACAACAAGCAGGTACAATAGCTAATAGTGAAAGAGGGAGGCATTTTGGGCTCGAGGCTGTGGTTGAAGTGTTAAGCCTTCTGTCTGGGGCTAACCTGCTATTCTGCTGCTGGGAAACGAGTAGAGGAATGAAAATTTCCATATGGTATGGATTTATTTTTAGGCAAAACAAGGAGATAGTCCTGACTAGTTTTCAAACTGTGCTTTCTCTGCCAAGGACAATGAAGGAGTGGGGATATATGAAGTGTAGGGAGCGGGCAGTTACTGCACTTGTCCCACCCAGGGAAGTTCCACTCTCAATGTTTTACTTACTGGACTTTATTAAGATTTTCCTTAAGACCAAACCCACTTTGGCGGAGTTAGAATCACTCTTGTTAATGAGTAGCCTGAACAGAATGTTGTGCTTGGACACAGGCCTGGAGTGATTAGAGCATCTCTCGTTGAAATTAGTAAAGACTCCCCAAATGCTCTGTGCTTTTTCACGCTGCCATGTTTCTTTCCTTTGACGGAAATTCTTTTCTCCATTTTGTGACTGCTTACTTGCCCTGCAAGCCCCGTCTCATAAAATTTCTAAGTAATTTTCCTTTGGATCCAACTATGGATTGCTTTCTTCCACCAAAAAGAGAGTCAGTGTTTCCTGTCATCACAGGAATGTTAAAATGAGGAATCAATCATTCAATCAATGCCATCTTTTCCAAGTGGAACAACTTTTCCTTAAATGTGGAGATAAATAAATGTGGAGATAAATGGGCATCCTTTCAGATGCCCATTTTACTCAACCTTTTTCCTTTCTTTCAGCCCAGGGAAGAGTGAACTGGCTGTTCTCAGCTTCTAGACATGCTATCACCTTCAGCACTTCACATATTGGAGTTCTGCTCCTGAGAACTTGAGAACTCTGGAACCTAGGAGTTCATTCATTCAACATCCACCTATGGAGTGCCTATTACAGTGATTTAATGTGACCCTGGTAGCCCTTAAAGAACTCACAATCTATAGGGAGAAACAGATACATGAATAAATATTTTTAATGCTAAAAGCAAATGGTAGCAGTATTCATTGAGGCAAATCCCATCTCCCTTGTGTTGTTGTTGTTGTTGTTATGTGCCATCGAGTCAGCCCCGACTCATACCGACCCCTCCTTGGGTTTCCAAGGCAGTATCATTACGGAAGTAGATTGCCCCATCTTACTTCCCAGGAGTGGCTGGTGGGTTTGAACCGCCAGCCTTCTGGTTAGCAGTAAAGTGCCTTAGCCACTGTGCTACCAGAGCTCCCTCCATCTCCCTTATGGGCCAAATACACTTGGAGTCAGAGGTTTTTGGAGCCAAATGAAATGTCTGCTTTTTCTGCTGGAGTGGAGGGGAGCTGGCTTTGGGTGACTGCTACGAAGAAGACTAGGAAAATTCCCTTAATGGCATAATATCATATAGAGTTTCCAAGGGTAGCTGGTTATTTCTCAATCTGAGATTTTTTTTTTTTTTAATTTGGTGAATGAAGGCAATAAAACATCTCAAAATGCTTTTTTCACTCCCAAAGACTCCTAGAGCAATGTGGGTCTTGGAGTGTCTTTCTTTTGAAGTAGAGATGTGATAACACCTAGAAATTGTACCTGGCAGCTAGCACCATCAACTTTATCACAGGCTGGAAAGAAGTTCTGAGACAGGTAGTCCCAGGGGAAGCCCTGGGGCTGATATGGTGACTTCATGAAATTATCTGGGACCCAGGATCCTTTCTAATTTAATATTCTGCCATGCTTAGCCCTGGCTTCTATGCTCAAAGTCACAAAATGATTGCTGAAGATTCAGCTATTATGTCCACATTCCAGTTAGGTAGAATGGGGACAGGTAGAGTGTTAGATGTCTGATGTCCTTTTAAAGGATTCCCCCTGGAAAGCACATCCAGCAGCTTCTGCTGTCATCTTATTGGCCAGAATTTAATCTCAGGCCCTCTCTTAGCTCCCAGGGAGGCTGGGAGATTATCTATCTATCCATCTATCTGTCTGTCTATCTATCTATCTATCTATCTATCTATCTATCTATCTATCTATCATCTATCTATCTATCATCTATCTCCTGGGAATTTTGCTGCTCAGAATAAAATTGGGGTTTTGTATGTAGGAAAGAAGGGGAGAATGGATACTGAGTGGGTAACTGATAGTCTTTGACACAGATGGCTATTTTAGTAGCATCTTTTCTCCTTCATATTCCCTCTTTCATGGCATAAAGTTGGAAATAGGCAATAGGGCAATGGCAGATTTTCTAGTTACTAGAAATGAAGAAGCTATGCAATTCCATTTGGATACTGAACCAGACTCTCCTTATTAATATAACCATTCAACAGACAAATTATTATATTTTAATATGAATATTTTCCCCTCAAGTATCACCAAATTTAATAATACCCAAATTTTGTCTTTATTCCTTAATTTACTCGAGGTATGGAAAAATTTACCTCTCCGTTTAACTGGAGTAATTTTGTGGGCTCTGATTCTTTCAATATTAAAGAATTATTTTATATCAATATAAAGTCATATCTCTTGGTGTTAAAGGCAGTGTCTTTTTAATAAATTTCCCAGGTTCATCTGCAATATGAAATTGTAACTAAATACACAAAACTGAAAATAGTTTTTATATGGAAAGTGGTAGTTGAAAAGGGTTACAAGAGCACTTTCCTGAAACGATCATTGCTTCCATTTCATGTATTTAGAACTGAGACATCAACTGGTTAAGCAATTTGTTCAAAGGCAAAGATGTGTCAGTGATAGAACCAAAAGTAAAACTCAGGATTCCTGAGTCCTAGTCATATAAGGTAAAAATGGAAGAATTTAGTGAATTAACATATGGCTTTAGAGTCTATAGATCACAAATTAATAAAGTCAATATAAATGGAAACTTAATTGGGATACGTGGTTGTTGTCGCAGGCATCACAGCTATTAAACTCTACTTGGAAAAATAACTACATACACATACATATCACTGCTGTTGAGTTGGTTCCTACTCGTAGTGACCCCTGCTTGGGTTTCTGAGGTGTTATCTCTATGGAAGTAGATTGCCCAGTCTTCCTTCCGAGGTGTGGCTGGTGGGTTTGAATCACCAGCCTTCTGGTTAGTCAAATGCCTTAGGCACTAGGGCACCAGAGGTAAGGTCTTAAAAATCAACCATTATTCAGAATTAATAATTACTCATTGAAAATACTAAGTACTTCATTCATTCAGTCACTCATTCTATTACAGAACATTTATAGCATACCTAACTGGGGACCAGGAATTGTGCTAGTGTTAGATGAACAAGCCACATTCTTTACTCTAGAAGACACCATCAAGTGAGCAACACAGATATGTGAACATGTAATATCATTCTACAAATGATATAAAGTAAGTGTAAACAATGCTGAGAGATGGAATGACAGGAGGGAGTAGTAATTCATTTGATAGAGCACTTCAGAAGAAACTTCTAGGGAAGATTGCTCAACAAAGATGCGCATGCCATGGTGAAAAGGGCTAGAAAGGCTCTCTAAACATGGCGGGGGGGGGGTAAGGTTTTAGGGCATCAGGGGACTACCATACTTCTCTAGGGTGATCAACACAAAACTACCAGCTTAATGAAAACTGCCTCGGAGGACAAGACTCAGATGTGCAACAATGGACTTTCTAGAATATTTCATAAAAGAATTAGACTTACCCTCCTGGCCACAGAGCACTAAATAAGTCTCTTCTTATGGAGGCTGTCCCTATACTGATTTTTTTGGGGGCGGGTATAGACCAGGTATGCTTTCTGTGAGCAGGCAGGCTCCCCAAAGGATGTAAGGGAAAGGGATGAACTATGTATACCAATTTCTGTATCCCAGACTTGCTATCAGATATATCCTATTTTTCCAGGGGAAGTTAGAGTCAGGGGTCATAGAGGCAAGATGTGTTATACTAATGGAGATCTCTCCATGTGCTTAGGCACAATTAAAGGCAAAAGCATGCTAAATAAAGTGCTAGCCTTGAACAGGACTGAATATAATTGGAAGAAATCTGAAGGACCAAAAACAAGAAGTTTTTGGTATGGAAGACATCAAACCTGCACATGACTGGAGACAGTGATTAAATCAGTCCCAGTGTACCCATTATTTAGCCTAAACAATTATCTATATTTGCCATATTGTTATTGTTGTTAGGTGTCACCAGTCATTTTTGATCATAGTAATCCTATGTGACAAAGTAGAATTGCTCCATAGGGTTTTCTTGGCTGTAAAGTGTATAGAAAAAGACCACCAGGTCTTTTTCCCCTGCAGAGCTGCTGGTTGAATTCATACCATTAACCTTCTGGTTAGGAGTTGAGCACTTAAACTTTTGTGCCACCAGTGCTCCTTCAATTTGCCAAAGATAGATATTTTTATTTTTAATGATTGAAAGAGTCAAGAAGAGGCATCAGGGTGAACATACTGCCTGTTAATGTGGGAAAACTGAGTGCTGCAGCCTCTTGGTTTATAGAAATATAGACCTATTCCACTCCATGGAAGGGTGTATGTTGCTTCTTTAGGGTGTCTCACGTCTCTGAACATAGAACACTTATGTACTTCCTTTCCACTCCCATTATCCCATCTTTCCCAACCATCTCCACCTCAAGAGATTCTCTAAGGTGGTGAAGTTTGAAATTGATTATCCTGTAGCAGCAAACCCTGTGACAAGGATCTGGTTAGTAGGGACAAGAAAACAATGCTGACTACATATTTTCAGTCATGATCTGGGGGAGAGTAAAAATGTTTATTTTGTTCCACTGACACTAAGGAATCATGAATTCAGAGAGTTGTAAAAGAGAGAGAGAATTCCTAAGCAGTCTCAAAATATACTCTTCAAGATAACTTTAAATGGAAGATCTGTTGAATGAGTCCAGAGCTTGCCACCTCATTTTCATAAAAGACACTATTCCATTGTTAGATTAAAACCTCTATTCCTGTAACTTAGTCCCCTCAGTTGTAGTTTTCTTTTCTAGAACAACACAGAACAATATGACAACCTTATCAAATATTTGCTAACCCTTCAAATATTTGAAGATAGTCAACATTTCTTCCCTTAGCCTTATCTTCTTTTGTTTGAACACAAAATGCTTTCAAATATTTCTGTATTGGGATACTCTCCAGATCATCAAGATGCTGGACTCCTCATTCTGGATGCACTCTAGAGGGTCATTGTACCTCTTAGAATGAGATGCCTGAAACTGGGTACAATTTATTGTATAAATGTTTATTGAGCTTTTTAAAGCACTGTGGGAGCTCTGGTAGCATAGTGGCTAAGACACTTGCCTGAAACCAGACGGTTGGCGGTTCAAACCCACCAGCCACTCCTCGGAAGGAAGGTTGGGCAATCCTACTTCCGTAGTGATACTGCCTCGGAAACCCAAGGAGGGGTCGCTATGAGTCAGGGCTGACTCGACAGCACATAACAACAACAACAACATGAGGAGGATACATTAATAAATAAAACAAAGTCCTTGCCTTCAGGGATCAGAAAGCAGGATTATTGCCTTTGGTCTATAGTTTCTTTTCCTTTATTTTTAACTCCATTTCTTTCTTTCCTTCCTTATCCCCCTTCTCTCTTCTTTCTTTTTTTTTAGTCAATGGCAGGACAGTTTGTATTAAGCTTGTGGCCAAACAGCATGGTAGACATTTCTCACGTAAGTTGTATAAAACTACAATTATTCAGCTATTTCTCTTTTGTATGTGTGTTCTTGGTCTTTTAAACCCAAATTTGAAGTGCTTCTTTTTGTTGTTGTTGTTTTGCACTTACTATTATTAAATTACTGCCTGTCCCAACTATTGAAAGCTTTCTGAATCCACTCATAAGGGGAGCTAACCCATTTAGATTTAAAATGTTGGCAAATTTGATAGACTTTTTCAGTTTAAATCATTAATAAAAATGTTGGGGGTAGAGGTCTGCAATTTTCCTCTAGAAATATCTCTCCAAATGCACACAATATAATTAATTAATATTCCTGGTACTCATCTGTTAAAACACACAAGCAGTAAGACACTACCTCACCCTGTGTTGCCTTCTCCTTTTGACTGACGTTATTCACCACAGAAGAGTTGGATTTATTTCCTCAGCCTCTCCAATCCTTGATTTCTGTTTCTGGCCATGAGGGAGTAATAAGGAGTTAACTTATTTTCCGTAATGTAAATTAGAGAATTGTATGAAATATATGAAACAATTGCTCAGAGACAAAAGGCAATAGACAGCCAAAGACCATGTGGTCTCTCAGAGGAGGGAAACAATGAGGAAAGCACTACAATCTCCTCACTTTCTGCCTAGGAACAATTTTCAGGACATGTTGCTGTTGTTATGTTGCTATTGTTAGGTGCCATCAAGCTGACTCCAATTCATAGTGATCCCATGTACAATAGAATGAAACACTGCCTGGTCCTGCACCATCCTCACAATCCTTTCAATTCTTGAGTCCATTGTTGTAGTCAATCCATCTTACTGATGGTTTTCCCCTTTTTCTCTAGCTCTCTAATTTACCAAGCATGACATCCTTCTCTAGAGATGGGTCCCTTCCAATAACATAACTAAAGTAGATGAGATGAAGTCTAGCCTTTCTTGCTTCTAAGGAACATTCTGGCTGCACATCTTCCAGGACAGATTTGCTTGTTCTTCTGACAGTCCATGGTGTTTTCAGTATTCTTCACCAACACCACAATT
>NW_006921617.1:5860118-5867243 GCF_000298275.1 Orycteropus afer afer
CACAATTAAGTGTTCTGGAATTCCCATTGTTAGCAATGTTAGCCATAATTTGTTATGATCCAAATTGTCAAATGCCTTTGTGTAGTCAATAAAACACAGGTAAACATCATTCTGGTATTCTTTGCATTTAGCCAAGATCCATCTGACTTCAGCAATGGTGTGCCTATTTCCACATCCTCTTGTGCATTGAGCCTGAACTTCTGGAAATTCCTTGTCAATATATTGTTGCAATCCTTGTTGAATTATCTTCAGCAGAATTTTACTTATTTATGATATTAATGGAAGGAGTGATATTGTTCAATAATTTCCACATTCTGTTGGATCACCTCTCTTTGGAAGGGGCACAGGTATGAAACTCTTCCAGTTGGTGGCCAGATACCTATTTTCCAAATATCTTGGCATAAATGAATAAGTGCCTCCAGCACTGCATCTATTTGTTGAAATGTCTTAGTGGGTATTCTGTCAGTTCCTAGAGCCTTGTTTTTCACCAATTCCTTCAGTGCAGCTTAGACTCCTTCCTTCAATACCATTGGTTCTTGAACATATGCTACCTCCTGAAATAGCTGCATGTTGACCCATTCTTTTTGGTACAGTGACTCTCTGTATTCCTTCCCATCTTCTTTTGATGCTTCCTCTGTCATTCAATATTTTGCCCATATAATCCTTCAAAATTGCAACTCAGAGCTTAAATTTTTTTCTTTAGTTCTTTCAACTTGAAAAATACACAGCATGTTCTTTCCTTTTGGTTTTCTAACTCCAGTTCTTTGCACATTTTATTATAATATTTTGTCTTCTTGATTGGTCCTTTGAATTCTTCTGTTCAGCTTTGTTATTTCATCATTTCTTCCATTTGTTATGGCTACTCTTGATTCGAGAGCAAGTGACAGACTGTAAGTACAGAAAAAGGAATCCAAATGGAGCCTGGTAGTTTTACTGGATCAAATAGATGGAGATCAGGGTTTGAGAAGGCTCAAATGCTGGAATTTGCAATGCAGAGTTTTAGAAGACAGAAGGAGCCACATAGAGCAAAAGCTCCAGAAATCTTCAAGGGGGTCCCCTTATGTCTGCGTTCAATATTAGGCTGTCTGTGAGTGGAGTGTATCACCACAAGGCTGAGCAAAGAATAACCAAGGACTTGTAATTTGAACAATGTCTAGTGGGCACAGATGTTGGGGAGACATATGAACTCCAACCAGTGGAGTAGAGAGCCCTTGTGATTTCTTGTGGTATTCAGTGCAGACTGTAGAGGGATTACACTTCAGTTGTTGTTAGGTGCTGTGGAGTTGGTGTTGATTCATAGTGACCCTATGTACAACAGAAGAAACACTGCTTGGTCATGTGTCATCCTCACAATCATCCCCACTGTGTCAATCCATATTGTTGAGGGACTTAGCCTTTATTTCTGACCCTCTACTTTACAAAGTAAAGTCCTTCTCCAGGGAATGGTCTCTCTTGATAACATGACCAAAGTACAAGAGAAAAAACCTGGCCTTTCTTACTTCTAAGGAGAATTCAGGCTGTATTTTTTTAAAACAGATTTGTTTTTTCTTCTAGCAGCCCATAATATACTCAGTATTTGTTGCCAATACTACAATTCAAATGCATTGATTCTTCTGAGGGCTTCCTCATGCATTGTCCAGTTTTCACATGCATATGAGGCTATTGAAAAGACTGTCTTGGATCAGGTACACTTTAGTCTTGAAAGTGACACCTTTGTTCTTTAACATTTTCAAGAGGTCTTTTATAGCAGATTTGCCCAATACAATATGTTGTTTGATTTCTTGACTGTTGCTTCCATGGACATTGATTGTGGATCCAAGTAAAATGAAATCTTTGACAACTTCAATCTTTTCTCCATTTATGATGTTATGTATTGGTCCAGTTGTGAGGATTTTTTTTTTTGTTTGTTTGTTTAAATTGAGATGTAATCCATATTGAAGACTGTAGTCTTTGAACTTCATTAGTAAGTGCTTCAAGTCTTCTTCACTTTCAGCAAGTCATCTGCATATTGCAGGTTGTTAATAAGTCACCCTCTAATCCCAATGTTGCATTCTTCTTCATACAGTCCAGCTTCTTGGATTATTTGTTCAGCATACAGATTAAGTAAGTACAGTGAAAAGATACAACCCTGACATACACCCTTCCTGATTTTAAACCAGGCAGTATTGCCTTGTTCTATTTGAATGACTGCCTCTTGATCCATGTACAAGTTCCTCCTGAGCACAATTCAGTGTTCTGGAATTCCCATTATTCACAATGTTATCCATAACTTGTTATGATCAACATAGTCAAATGCCTTTGCATAGTTAATAAACCACAGGCAAACATCTTTCTGGTATTCTTTGCTTTCAGCCAAAATCCATCAGACATAAGCAATGATATCCCTTTTTCATGCCTTCTTCTGAATTTGTTCTGAATTTCTGGCAGTTCCACGTCTATGTACTGTTGCAAATGTTTTTGAATTATTTTCAGAAAAATTTTATTTGAGCATGATATTGATGATATTGTTTGATAATTTCCACATTCTGTCGAATCACCTTTCTTTGCAATAGGCACAACAGGGATTTCTTCCAGTTGGTTGGCCAAGAGGCTATCTTCCAAAGTTCTTGTCATAAATGAATCCAAGTGAAGCTTGAACTTCTTCCTTCAGTACTATTGGTTCTTGATTATATACTACCTCCTGAAGTGGTTGAACATTGACCAATTCTTTTTGGTATAGTGACTCTGTATATTCCTTTCATTTTCTTTTGGTGCTTCCTGCATCATTCAATATTTTGCATATAGAATCCTTCAATATTTCAACTCAAGGCTTGAATTTTTCTTCAGTTCCTTCATCTTGAGAAATGCTGAGTATGTTCTTCCCTTTTGAATTTCTAACTTCAGGTCTTCACACATTTCATTATAGTACTTTTTATTTTGTATTCTCAAATTGCCCTTTGAAATGTGTTCAGGTCTTTTACTTCATCATTTCTTCCATTCACTTTAGCTACTCTTTGTTCAAGAGCAAGTGTCAGAGTCTCTTATGATATCCACTCTGGTGTTTTCTTCATTTCTGTTCACTTTAGTAGTAGTGTTGGATTCCTGGAGTGAAAGTTACTTAAGACTCACCCAAGGAAATTTTACAAAAGGGCTAAACCTATCTACAAGTAACATAACTGTCAAAATAGAGCCCTGTACTCATTAAAGGGACATATTAAAATCAAGTATGCAGCAATATGAACATTAACAATGCCAGGCATCCAATAAAACCTTCATAGATATGCCAAGAATCAAGAAAATGTGGTCCATAATCATAAGAAAAAACAGTCAATAGAAAAAGACCAGAAATGATAGAGATGATGGAGCTAGCAGATGAGAATGCTAAAACAGCTATTATAATTATGCTAATCTATTTAAAGGAATCATGAATATTATGATGGAAAAAGTACAAGTCACAATAAAGATCAAATGGAACTTCTAGAAACAAAAATGATAATATCAGAAATAAAAATTTCACTGGGTAGAGTTAACAGCAAAATAGATCTTGCAAAAGAAAAGATTAATAAACTTGAGGACATAGCAATAGACTCTATCCATATGAAACAAAGAGAGAAAATTATTTAATTAACAGAGTCTCAGTGATCTGTGGGACAATACCAAGTAGTTGAATCTTTGTGTAATTGGAGCCCCAGAAGAATTAGGGCATGATGGTTTAAAGAACAATGACTAATATTTTTGCAAATTTGATAAAAAAAATAAGTTCACAGGTATGAGAAGTTCAACAAGCACAGGTAGGGTAAACATATGCACACATATACAACACACACAAAGGTACTTCATAATAAAATTGCTAAGATCCAGTGGAAAAGAGAAATTTTAAAAGAAGAGAAAAAAAGACCTGTTGCAAAGACAGGGAAAAATATAAAATATATTGCAGGCTTCCATCAGAAATAAGCCAATTGAAAGCATTTAAAAATAGAATAATATTTTTAAAGTGCATGAATTAGAATTAAAAACATGTCAACCTGTGTTTCCATATCCAGTGAAAATATCCTTAAAAATGAAAGTACAATAAAAACCTTTCCAGACAAGCAAAAGCTGAGGTATTTCATTGACAACAGATCTGCGTTTTAAAAAATGTTAAAGAAAGTTCTTTAGGCAGAAGAAAAACAATACCAGATGGAAAACAAAGAAAAATATGAAGAGCCAGAATGTAAATATAAAAAATGTTTTCTCCTCATTTTTATTCCTGTTTAAAAGAATATGGTCTGTTTACAGCAAAGGTAATAATAGTAATATACTGTGGGTTTATAAAATATGTACAAGTAAAATGTGTGACAACAATAATGCAAAGAACAGGAGGAGAGGAACTGATTCTGAAACCATGTATGAGATGCTATAATTATTTGAAGGTAGACTGTGATAGACTGAGGTTGCATAATGTCAATCTTGGAGCAACCAGTGAAAAAAGTTTAAAAAGCTATAGTAGTTGATTGGAGCCCTAGATGCATAGTGATTAAAGGACTCAGCTGCTAACTGGAGAATTGGTAGTTGGAACCCACCAGCAACACTGCAGGAGAAGGATGTGGCAGTTTGCTTCCATAAAGATTTACAGCCTTGGAAACCTTATGGGGCAGTGCAACTCTGTCCTGCAGGGTCTCTATGAGTTGGAATTGACTTGACAGCAATGAGTTTGAATTTTTATAGAAGTTAATAAAAAAATCATGAAGATAAAATAGAATACTGAAATAATTCTCAATGCACAATCTCCTATTCCTCATATTCCAATACACAGACCTCAGTCACTGTCCATTGATACATTTCATTCTTGTTCTTACTGAATCATTCATCTCTAAATAACCTATTGATGGGTTAGCAGAAATGTTCTACCTTCCTTATGTACCTTTGTCCCCTCTTCCCTGTGATTCCTTCTAGTACACTTTACTTTGGAGTTGGCATACAGTATTCACCACTGCCCCCAGCCAACAGCACCATCCTTTCCCAAAGCACAAAAATCACAGACCTTTCCATTCCCATTGACTAAACCACTCCCATTCTCTTCAAGTAACTCTCTTAAACTACATGTGCTTATTATGAATGAATGAAAAAATGAATGAACTAAATCCTGATTGGGTATTAAGGTGCTTGCTGTTTTTCTAGATATATTTGCTCAGAACTCAAAATCCAGCTCAAATGTGATCTCTTAAACTTTCATGGATCCTTACTTCAGAAAGTCACCTATAAGACTTTTTTTTTTTTCCCTCTGAACTACTCTTTCTGCTTTGTATTAGAGTTATGCATGCAGGGGTAGATTATCTAATAAACAAGGTGAACACAGGCTTACTGTGCTTACTTACTAATGCGTAGTGAAGAGTTTCAAAGATATAGTGAAATCTATGTGAAATTGGTCACTGCAGATCAATTAGTAAGTGAGCACAAATAAGCTCATGATTACATTGCTTAGCAGGTCTCCGTCCCTATCAGGGACTGTAAATTTGAAAAGAGGCTATGATTCTGTAGGAAGGTAGTATGGAAGTGGGAGAGAGAGAGATGCCAGCCATATCTAGAAGGAGAATCTTTGATGTGGTTAAAAAAAAGTGATATTATTCACTACAGTTTAGTAGATAAGCACAAATAAGCCCTCAGTTACCTTACTTACTGGATAACCCAACACTGTATATATGTCTTATACAAGATTTCCCCTATTTCACTTTAAATCCCTTGAGGGTAGTGTCTGCAATTAATAATAATAACATCAACAGCTATAATGATTGAATATGTGGTATGTGCTAGGCACTTTCCTGGGAGCTCTGGTGGCATAGTGCCTAAGGCATTTGACTGCTAACCAGAAGGCTGGTGGTTCAAACCCACCAGTCACTCCTTGGAAGAAAGGGGCAATCTACTTCCCTAGTGATAATGGCTCAGAAACCCAAGGAGGGGTCACTATGAATCGGATCTGATTCGATGGCAGTGAGTTTGAGGCATTTTTTTAAGTCCTTTCTATATATTTAGTTAACCATGATCCAACCCTGAGATATGGGTATTATCATCCTCACTTTACATATGAGGAAAACTAAGACTTAGTTACTTGTCCATTGTCCTACAGCCAGTAAAGCATGGTGATAAGGTTTGAACCACGATTTTTCTACCTCTAAGGTGTGTGACTGCTAACCAGAAGGCTGGCTGTTCAAACCCACCAGCCACTCCTCTGAAGGAAAGTTGGGCAATCTACTTCCATAGTGATACTGCCTTGGAAACACAAGGAGGGGTCGCTATGAGTCGGATCCGACTCCATGGCGGTGAGTTGAATTGCTTCTTAGTGTTTCTGCAGCCCTGTACCTCATACATCTCTGCATTCCTCATAGTGCTTAGAACATACATGGCACTTAGTAAATATTTGTTGAACCAACATATTCAGTCGTGAGTGGGATGAATTTTAACAAGGGCTCTGGCAAATGCAGCTCTGACCCACAAGGTTGTATCTTTTTAAATAAAATAACAAATAGTATTTAGGCTGGGGGTAGACCAGAAAACATTTTCTACTTCCCTCAAATCACACAACTGGGGTCATAGCCTCTTCTACCTAGACCTAATTCTGAGCCTGCTGATGAGATGGCTTCAAACCATCTGTCTTGTAAAGTTAGAACTCCTCAGGAATCCTGCAAGTTCTTGCTTCCAAAATCTTATGAACCTCAGGCAACATGTTAATTATAGTGCACAGATTTGTGCTTTATGAATTTAAATGTTGGGAAAAAAAAAAAAAAGAAAAAGAAAAAACCACCAAAAAACTGTGTAAGTTTGGAAGAAAAAAGAAACAACTCTGAACATCAGGTCATAAGGATTGTTCCTAATGTAATATAAATGTGATGTGATGTAAATGTAATGTAATGTATCATCATTAGCTGAATGTCAGAGTTGAAAGTAATGAGTCATCCTAAAAAGTCTTTGATTCCATTGAGTATATTTATTTATTCTGCATAAGAACTCAACTTTGGTATTTAAATGGACACAGTTTATGGATCTATTATTAATGATACTATTAAAGTCTTCAAGCTGACCAGATTCAACCTTCTGTTTTGATTTGGTTCTTCTTATTTACACTTTATAGATATTATGGCCATATACTTTTTTTCTGTTTTAGCCAGC
>NW_006921617.1:5880090-5885379 GCF_000298275.1 Orycteropus afer afer
CCTCCTCGGAAACCCAAGGAGAGTCACCATGAGTCAGATCTGACCTGACGGCTGTACATTAAAGAAGAACCAAGTAGGAGACCTCGATTTCCCTGATCTCAAAACCTACTACACAGACATGGTAGTCAAAATAATTATAATTCTGGTGCAGTTGGAGGTAAATAGACCAATGGAACAGAACTGAGAACCCAGAAGCAAACTCATCACTATGAATGGCTGATCTTTGACAAAGAGCTGAAACTCATTAAATGAGGAAGAGAGAGTCTCTTTAACAAGTAATACTGGCAATACCAGATATCCATTTGAGCAAAATGAAACAGGATCCATATCTCACACCATACACAAAAACGAACTCAAAATGGGTCAAAGACCTAAATGTACAACCTGAAACTATAAAGACCATGAAAGGAAAAATAGGGACAAACTTAGGGACCCTAATACATGGCTATTTTTGCTAATGAACATAACTAAAAAGGCGCAATCACCAGAGGACAAAATAGAGGACGGGGGTCTCCTAAAAACTAAACATTGACGCCATCAAAAGATTTCACCAAAACAGTAAAAAGAAAACCTACAGATTGAGAAAAAAATTTTGGCAACAACGTATCAGACAAGGTGTCAACCTCTAAAATTTATAGGAAACTCTAGCACCTCAACAACAAAAAGACAAATAATTCAGTTAAAAAATGGGCAGAGGTCATGGACAGCCACTTCACCAAAGAAGACATTCAGACAGCAACAAATACATGAAGAAATGCTCGTGATCATTAGCACTAAAACCAAAAAGAAAAAATAAAAAAACAAAAAACCGAAACTCACTGCCGTCAAGTTGATTCTGACTCATAGAGACCCCCTTTGGGTTTCTGAGGTGGTGGTAAATCTTTACAGAAGTAGATTGCCCAGTCTTCCTTCTGCAGACTGGCTGATGGGTTTGAACTGCCAATCATTAGATGTAAATCAAAACAACAGTGAGACATCATCTCACCCTAGCATTAATAACAAAGTTAAAACAAACAAACAAACAAACAAAAAACCAGAAAACAAGGATTCAGCAAAGTGGCAGGTCACAAGATCAAAATAAAGCTAAGAAAAAACCCTTGCAGCTTATGTTCGGATGTTTTTGCAAGCCTCAGTTCATCCTAGGTTCTAGCCTCCCTTATTGCCAGAGACCACTTTAACATCTCACCTTCATCAGGAGCCTTTTTACACATTTCTTCTGGTAACACTCTTGAAACCCAACTTCAGAAATTCTCTGTATAGGTATGCTGATATTTTTAGCTGTCTACACACCTCCTTTCTTTATGATTGCTATCATTTGTAATGGTATAGTCAGGTTTCATATTAAAATAAGAATATGTTCTCATTCTTAAGCATTATGGTAGCCATAATGGGGTTAATGAGGTTAAAACAAATGTGGGGTATGAAATAATTCTAGTGGCATCAAGAACCAACTCGACTTGGTTAGGAGTCTTTTCAGTTATTTGCTCAACTCACATTTATTAAACACTTACACTGTCCTTCCACATTCCAGCATAGATATGAATTACTTCTACAGTTAGTAATAGTAACACTAGAGATCTTATGCTCTGGTCAAATTAAATGAACATGTCCTAGTCTCCATTTATTCTTCAGCTGTTTTAATTAATTTTATTTATATCCAGTGATTCTTCACTGGATCCATAAAACTTGATCACACTCAAATTGATTCAAATGTGCAAACAGGATATTTCTGCCTCATCTATAGAGTCAGATTATTGAATGGTTTTCTAAACTTGAGTGTTAAGACTGTCTCCAAATCTACCATCTACCCACCAAATGGATTGGCTGGTACTCAAATCATTGACTCAAAGGATTGTATCATTAAAAGAAACTTTAAAAACATCTTGTTCAATTCCTTCGTTTTGAGGATATGCAACCTTAAGAACCAAGAAGTTGAATACTTGGTTCAAGAATAAACAACTGTATGAGCAAATGACCAGAGAAGTTAATGTTTCTCCAGTATGTAGTAAAGGAAAAAAGCTCAGTTGGTGCAGCTGTTAAAGCATTTGGCTGCTAACCAAAGTCAACTGTTCGAACCCACCAGCCATTGTGCAGGAGAATGATGAGGCAGTCTGCTTCTTCAAAGATGTATGACCTTGAAAACCCTATGGCACAGTTCTGCTCTGCCCTAATGGGTCACTGTGAGTTGGAATCAACTCGGTGGCAGTGGGTATGGTTTGGTGTGGTATGTGGCAAAGATGTCCTGACTTCCCACAGACTGTAGTACAAATGTAGCCACAATTCTTTTCCATGTCTGCATTACAATAATTGAGCACCCATTGTTCTTGGAGTTGAGTTCCTTTGATTGGATAATCCTTTCTAACATTTTTGGGAGGCCCCAGGGGATGCTTCAATTCTTCTTCATCTGTCACAGCTGATACTTGCCCTCAGCCAACCACCTTCACCTGTGGTCTGTTGCTTACTGATCTCCCCCAGACCATTGTTATCAGTGTGGGTCACCTCCTGCCATCCCAGGCTCCTTTCTTCTGTAAGATTTCTTCTCACAGCCCAGTACTGCTCTTGTTAGGAATGGGTCCAGTCCTTCTCTTTAATGTCCCACAGTGACAGCTGAAGTCATACACTAATATCTAAGAGATCTTACTGACATCTTGGGGTGATTTGAAAGAAATTACAGCACAGAGAAATTTAAAACCAAATAGTAGGTAAGATACCTCCCAGGATCCCCAGGTTTTTCATGTTTCAAGATAACTTGGAGAGACTTTGTTTTCCTAAGACGACCCTGACTCTGAGAGGAAAGAATCAGGATTCTGTGCAGATTCAGTTTCAATCAAACTCACGAGAGCGTTCAAAGCTAGTCAGGAAATAGGGTTAGACCATTATTCTAGAGCTGTGGTTAAGAAAGATAACTGTCCCAAAATATCACTCTTTCCCAGAACTATGGAAGACATGCATGAGTCTGAATCTTAGGAGTATTTTCTTGATTTCAAATTAAAGCCTAAGGCATACGACTGCTAACCAGAAGGCTGGCGGTTCACACCCACTGCATTCCTCAGAAGGAAAATTGGGCAATCTACTTCCATAGTGATACCACCTACTCGATGGCAGTGAGTTTTGTTTTGTTTTTTTTTCCCAAATATGCCTGAGCGTTACAGACACCTAAACAGCAGTGTAATACCTAGTCCAGACTTGTTTTTGTCAGCAGTGACTTCCCAAGGAGGAGGGTGATCACCAACACAGCTTGTCAGACTCCACTGAGTAAAGATGAAAAGAGTATCTACTTTTTTGCTTCCTCACACCCTGGCCTTCAAAATCTTGCACAGCTTTTTCTTGTTCCAGAAGCTGCTCAAGCGTGTAATAAGTTGAGTTGCAATGAATTGGAACCTCCTGTTTTAGGTGATGTTTCAGCAAGTTGTTTTTCAGCTGGAGCTGGGCCAGGAATATTTTTTTTTCCTCAGACATTGACAGAAAGGCTGAAGCGTTCAGATTTTGTGTGTCATCACCAAGATATTTGTAAGGGTTCTTGTTATGATGCAGAAAATCGTTTTTGGGGATGTTTAAGGAGTAAGTGCAACACAACATAAAACCATAATTTTCCACAGTGTAAGCTGCTTTATATGAATACATAGAGGGGTAGAAGCTTAAGGGAAGAGGAGATATAAGAACACGAGGGAAGCTATACCAAGGGCTTCCCATTTCCTCTATGCAATAGGGTTGCTGAGTTGCTGATATATTCTAATGGAATTATACCTTGCAAGCAAACAACCCTGTAATAATATCAGTAGCTGCTGAGGGGAAATGGATTTTTTTCCTCAAAATATGCATGAAGTTTAGTTTTCTTTACAAATGCTTTCATACTGACTATTGCAGTGTTTGTTTCTGGTGGTAAAATTTCACCAATACATTTCCTGAATTACCTATTCAGTAAGACTTCACCAGACCCAAAGGGCGTTATCACTTTGCTCAGAGGAGGTCAGTACATTACACTTTATTTATTTATTTTTAATAATGCTACAGTGAAGACATTTCACTTATTTTCATTTACTTTATTATTATTATTTTTAATAATGCTACAGTGAAGACATTCATAGGTCCTGCCTAATATGGTTAGATAATCTGTAGCAAAGGTTTAAAACCAAACTGGTTGATTCTAACTCATGGCTACTCCAGTTAGAGTAGAATTGTCTCCATAGAGTTTCCAATGGCTGATTTTTCTCTGAAATAGATTGCCAAGGATTTCTCCTGAGGTACTTAGGGGAGGGCTCAAGCCCTCAAGCTCTAGATTAGTAGCTGAGCTCTTAACTAGTTCGCACCCAGGGACTCCAGCAAAGATCTGGTATCTTGCCCACAGCAGGTTTGGGTAGAGATTGCAAGCAATAAAGAGACAAACAGCAGAAAAGACAAAAAATCAAAGGAGGAAAGAAGACTGTGAAAAGGAGAAAAGAGGACTTAAAGTGTGAAAAGGAAATAATGGTAAAAGAAAAGCAGGAGTTACAGAAAGAGGAAATAAATTTTAAAAAGTGAAAGAAAAGTAACAAATGCAAAGAGAAATAAAGAAAAAATGAAGCAAACATAGGATTTCAAAACAGCCAGGCACTGGGATTGCCAGCTGTGGACTTTATTTTTCCACCCAACCGAGGAGCCTCATTGGTGGGTCTAAACCTGTAGGGCCGTTCCCACCCAGCTGGGGGCTGCCTAGGTTCAGGTTCCAGGACACTTTGATGTGTGTTCATGAGTCTGAATGCTCCTGTCTTTGGGCTTTTAGAAAAGCCCTGTTTCAGATGCAATTCTTACCCTCAGGGTCGTGGCCAGCAGAACAGAAGGGGCCTCAGCATGCCACTGGCCTCCATGTGTGGGCGAGCTGCTCACCACGCTCCAGCTGGTTCCTTGAATCCTGGGCACAGCTGTTGAGACAGCAGCTTATAATTCACCCAGAAGGCTTCCTAAATTGATCCAACTAGGTGATGACCTAATCTACCTGGGGACAGCTGTTATTTCTGGAACCACATAGGAAGGGAGATGCTGTGGATGCTGTATTTTTGTCATGACAGAAGAATTTTTTCTCTCCCACACATGAATACATACTCTTACTCATATACTTCAACATCTAGAGAGCCACACGGGGAAACTGCACCAATATTCTTGCAATAGTGAAAGTTTCTATGGCAAAATATTGAATATGCAGGAAACATCAGAAGAAGATGGAAGAAGTACACAGAGTCGCTGTACCAAAAAGAATTGGTCCATGTGCATCCATTTCAGGAGGTGGCATGTGATTAAGAACCAATGATA
>NW_006921617.1:5885479-5886002 GCF_000298275.1 Orycteropus afer afer
GGCAAAATATTGAATATGCAGGAAACATCAGAAGAAGATGGAAGAAGTACACAGAGTCGCTGTACCAAAAAGAATTGGTCCATGTGCATCCATTTCAGGAGGTGGCATGTGATTAAGAACCAATGATACTGAAGGAAGAAGTTGAAGCTGCACTGAAGGGGGAAAAAAAAAAAACCAAAAAACAAGCTTCCAGGAATTGATGGAACAACCATTGAGATATTTCATGGCAAATGTGATGGCCTATTATTTCCATGATTACATTTCATTAAATGGCAAATATGAAGGGATTTTGCAGATGAAATTGAGGTCCCTATTCAGTTGATGTGTTGACTTTATTTTCATCGAAAGGGAGATTATTGTAGGTGGGCCTGACCTAATTAGGTGAACCCTTATAAAAAGAGGGTCTAGATATTAGAGACGGAAGAAGTCAGAGACTCTCTCCCAATGGCCTCGGAGAAGCAAGCTTCTATAAGTTCTAGAGGTACGAGGAAATGAACGACCTTTTTATTAACCATGTGCGCTT
>NW_006921617.1:5886722-5888066 GCF_000298275.1 Orycteropus afer afer
CTTTCAAAGAAAAAGTCAAAGCATGCCAGAGTTAAAAAAGGAAGGGGGAGCTGAGGTTATGTATTTCCCAGACAAAAAAGCACACTCCAACGAAGAAATTCACCGAGTAGTTTGTTGAGGCGCAAAGTCAGAGTTTTTTAAGTGATAGAAAGAGAGTTTCTTGGTGATTATGCTCCATAATAAAAGCAATGCTATTCTGGATAGGATGGAATGAGTCCATCCATAAGTGTTGCAGGATTGACTAAAACAAGTCCTCCATTTATTGATCAGGAAAATGTCTTCCTTTAGATAAGAAAGTCCGGTGGTGTAAGGGTGAAGAGCTTGGCTGCCAACTGAAAGGTTGGTGGTTCAAACTCAGCCAGTGGCAGAGGTGGCAGAAAGACCTAGCAATCTGCTCTCATACTGATGACAGCCTAGAGAAACCTATGAAGCAGTTCTACTCCATCACAAGGGGTTACTGAGAGTTGAAATTCACTCAATGGCACACAGAAACAAAGGATCTGAGGCACAAGGTTCTCAAATGTCACTGTCCTTTAATAGCATTAGCTTGATAGTAAAGCAGCTGTAAAACAGTGCTCAATTTTCATGTCACTCTGGCAAACATGAATACCATTAGGACTTTTCCCTCAGCACCACAGATCCTTATTGGATGGCTGTAGTGTAGCCAACACTGTCCCTACTGCTGGCGATACAGTGGGGGACAAAAGAAACAGAGTCTGGCCTCATGGTGCTGCTTTCATTCTAGCCAGGAATAGAGATAATAAATAGAAATCCACCACGCAGCATTGGGATTAGTGCATCTGCTCTGTGGAGCCCTGGCTGTGTAAGGTGAATGTGATGCTGGACCAGGCAGAATGCAGTGGACGTTTGCACAATGATCCTATCCAGGTGAGAGAGATGGTGGCCTTGGAGAGGCACACGGTAGTGTATGCAGACAGAAATACTTGGTAATGACTGATTTACAATAACTCATGGTAGTTGCTGAGGAAAGGTGGCACGAGGAGATTCAAGTAACCTGCATAAGCAGCAGAGGGGTTTGTGGATGAGAAGGAAGAGCCCTGGGGGAAGTCAAATCAGATGCAGCTCCCCGCTGCCTTAGTCACACAAACACTGGGCTCCTGTCTTCTTGCTGGACTGTGCCCACAGACAGGGCTCTGTTGCTGCCGGCTTCCAGGTGTTTGCTTGGTAGAAACTGTTTGAAGTCTTAAAATTCAGTTTGAATGGAAACAATTTCCCCAGTAGCAGAAATCACAGTGAAGGTTTCTTTTCTGACAATAGAACAACAAATGCTATACACTGCTACTTAAATTTTCATAATGGTATTTAATAAAAACAAGAAATTAA
>NW_006921617.1:5888626-5895006 GCF_000298275.1 Orycteropus afer afer
CCAAGTCTCTGCCTGAACTCTTACCTGTGTCAGGGACATTTCAGTCTTCCCTGATATCCCTTCCATTTGCAGTAGCTTTAATCATTAGAAAGTGCTTCCTTATGTTGAGCCTTTTCCTGTCTTTCTGAAATGTCCACTCATTCCTCCTGGTTCTTTCTTTGGAAGATGACTTTTACTTACAAACTAGAAGGTATAAGAACAAAGTACTGTTATTGCCTTCATAGCTGGATCTACGTTTTATTAACAAACCAGGAAGCCTTTGAACAGGGTGGAAGAAGAATGATTAGGGTTGGAGTTAAATGCTTAAATTTCTAAATTGTCTTAGAAGTCTCATCAAATTAAATGGAATCTGTGGTGTTAAATAACAGCAAAAGGAGCTTAGATCAGTCAAAAGGAGCTGGAATGGGATTTTACTTTTCATTCCCAAGGTGGTTGTCAGTTAACATTGTTACTGAGGGGAGCTGAGGTCAGTGTCAGAGGATTACATTCAGGGCTCCCAACCCCAAAAAAAGTTTTGAAAGAAATCTTTTCCCTTTTGTTTAATACAAAATAAACAAATGTCCCACTGAGATGAGCCTCCTCCCACCCCAGCCCCCCTACAATGCAGAAGCTGCTGGGACAGAATTTGTTGCAATGGCTCAGAGAGATATCTCTGAGAAATTGTAGATTTCATAGGCTAGACATTGATGGTAGCAAAGCTGGAATGGTAAGGGGTACACAATAATAACCTATTGCAGCAGACTGCAAAGAGTCTCCCGTTTTCCCCTCTCTGTCTCTAATCTAGTCTTATTTATGGCATGAGTGTTCTTCTTAGAAAACATAGGAAGACTAGCACTTTGTTGATTTATATCATAGGAAACAACTCACTGAAAGAAGCCAATGGCGTGAGGTCTGTGCATGTGTTTGAATGTGTTTTTACAAAGAG
This sequence comes from Orycteropus afer afer, assembly GCF_000298275.1. Lineage (NCBI taxonomy): Eukaryota > Metazoa > Chordata > Mammalia > Tubulidentata > Orycteropodidae > Orycteropus > Orycteropus afer. Next base: position 5,889,552 of record NW_006921617.1, read on the forward strand.
AGGGAGACTGAAAAGATGGAAGAGAAGGAAAGGAGGGTGAAGAAAGAAGGGGAGGTGAGGAGAGAGAGAAATGCGGCTGAGGAATCATATTTATAAAGTTTTTTTCCTCTTAATTTATTGTGGTTTCCAAGTGATTCAATTTATTTCAGCAGAAAATCGGTCAGATAATATTATATACACTTATATATGTGTATATGAATATATGCCTATAATGTGTGTATGTGTTTACATGTTCATGTGTATTTGTATATGATATGCACATATTAGCTATAGTGGTAGGGATGGTGGGGTGGTAGTGTTGTGTTTAGGACTAGGTTGGTTTTTCATAGCTATATGACAATGTTTTTGTAAAACATTGGCCAATGGTTTTGTTTGTTTGTTTGTTCAATCTTTTCTTCCAGGGAAAGTCTAGGTATTGAGTTACCATGTATCACCACACATTTTAAACCACTTGCTTGCATGTATTCAGAAGACCAGAGGTATTGTGACTGAGCAATGTCAATTCTCTTAAACGCTACAAGCTACAGAAAAGAGGCATTCTCCCTTCATGGGGAATTGGTGTGTGTGTCAATTGTCCTACTTACCTTGACCTTCATGTTAGGTGAGGTTTTTATTACCATTTAAACAAAGATGCTGCAGATAAACCACTTTATCTTCAAAGATCTTAGGAAGAACCATAAGGTAAAGTATTTTGCCCCCCAATATAAATGCATCTCTCCTACAATTTATTGGCCGATGTATCTAGGTGACAATAGATTTCTAAATTGAGTATTCTGCCTGAGGAATGGCCTCTGGTGTACATTAAGACCTGTATTGTAATAACCACACCTCTCCATTTGTGAGAATGTACTCTCCTGATTATATTATGCATCAATCTTTAGGACAATTGTCAGACTATAGCTTGCTAGCTGAGCAGTCAGAATAAATGGATGTTTCTTGGCACAGACCTAACAGTCAAAGAAAATCTTTGAAGGCATCTATGAGAGAGGCATCTGGTCCTTTTAGGATTAATACTCTGGTCTTTTTCTTTAAGTGCCACCTTCATTGAAGACATGCATCCCTTCCTACCTCTTGTTGCTGGGTTTTGTTGCTGTTGGGTGTCAAAAATGTCAGAGTCATGGATTTTGGTGTTAGCAAATTTCCCTAGGAACTCCCTCTCTCCCCTGTTATCCCTGTTTGATCAGTTTCTCCCTACCTTCCTGCTTCCTTCCTTCTTTCTACAAATATTAATTGAATGATTAATATGTGCCAGGTGCTGTGCTAGGTGATGACATCCAGTGAATAAAGAAAACAGTTCTTGCCTTCTTTGAGCCGACAAAAAAGTGGGACACTGGCTTAACTTGCCAGCCGTTATCTCTCAGTCAGATTCTAAACTTATCCTCAGGCCCTGGGCCCCCACAGCCATAAAAAACTGTCACTGGACACAGCTGGATAATCTCAGACATCTGTATGCTAGTGAGATAATGGGTATGTGTGTTACTCTCTCAGGAATCACATTTTTATTTCTAACAAGACCATCCACCCTAAAAGCATGGTTAGTCTGACTGTAGAGCATTAAAGATAAGTATTGAGAGCCTACTTCTTTGGCGTAGTCTACAGTCCTTTGTTAAAAGCAGCATTATTTTCGAATCCCAAGAAAATGCTTAACAGTGTCTGAAATCTGTTCCATTTTTGATAATTTTTTTAAATGATTCTCTTTTATATCCCTGTTTGACTTAGTGATATGTTTTTATTTCTTTTTTTAAGTGGTTGCTATAGAGTTTATAAACTCAAAATCCACTGCCCTCAAGTTGGTTCCAACCCATAGAGAACCTGTGGGATAGAATAAAATTGCCCCATAGGGTTTCCAAGACTGTAAATCTTTGTAGAAACAGACTGCCTGATCTTTCTCCCATGAGTGGCTAGTGGGTTCAAACAGCCTACCTTTGGGTTAGGAGCCAAATGCTCAACCACTGCACCACTAGGGCTCCCATAGAGTTTATTGCCTGTATCTTTATCACAGTTCACCTCCATATAGAGAGTCCCCAGGTGGTGCGAATGGTTAAGATGCTTGGCTGTTAACCAAAAGGCACTTGACCACCAAGAGGCACCTGGAAAGAAAGGCGTGGCAGCCTACTTCTGAAAAATCAGTCTCTGACAAACCCATGGAACCCAGCTGTACTCTGACATCCATGGGATCACCATGAGTTGGCATCAACTCATGGAAACTGACCAATATTTTACAGTCCTTCCCCATGTCTCTTGTGCTACTCTTGTCATACACTTTAGTTCTCTATATATTATAAACCCCATAATATAAGGTTATTATTTTTGGCTTGAGCAATTAATTATCTTTTAAAGAATTTAAAAGATGAGACAATTGTCTTTTATATTTGTCCACAAATTTATCATTTCAGGTGCTCTTTAGTCCTTGGTGTAGATCCAAATTTCAACCTAGTGTAATTTCCTTCTGATTGAAAATTTTCCTTTAACTTTTTTTTTTTGGTAGTGCAAGTCTACTGGTGATGAATTCTTACAGCTTTTGTCTGATAAATTCTTTATTTTTAAAAGATCTTTTTACTGAGTATAGAAGTCCATGTTGACGCTGTTTTCTGTCAGCACTTATAAGATTTCTTTCCGTTGTCTTCTCATTTGCATGGTTTCCAACAAACCTACTCCAGTTCTTATTTTTGTTTCTCTGTAGGTAAGTTTGTTTTTCCTTTGCTTGATTTTAAGATTTTTCCTTTTATTACTAGTTTCAGTTATTTGATTATGATGTTGTTGTTAGGTGCTGTCAAGTCAGTTCTGATTCAGTGAGCCTAAGTACAACAGAATGAAACACAGGCTGGTCCTGCCCCATCCTCATAATCATTGCTATGTTTGAGCCCATTGTTCCAGCTGCGGCATACATCCACCATGTTGAGGCTCTTCCTCTTTTTCATTGACCCTAAACTTTACCAAACATGATGTATTCCTCCAGGGACTGGTCCCTCCTGATAACATATCCAAAGTACAGGAGACGAAGTCTTGCCACACTTGCTTCCAAAGAGCTTTCTGGCTGTACTTCTTCCAAGACAGATTTGTTTGTTCTTTTGGCACTCCATGGTATACTCCAGTGTAATTTTCTTTCTATTTATCCTCATTGGTAGAATCATTGCCCTTTTTGTATCTCTAAGTTTATAATCTATCATCATTGTTGTGGATGGAATTGTGTCCCCTCAAACTATGTGTTTTAAGTCCCAACTTCTATACCTATGGTTTAGGTTTCTATACCCATAGACTTGTATACCATTTGGGAACAGGTTTTCTTTGTCATGTTAATTAGGCAGTATTAGTGTGGGGCAAGTCTTAATAAGTCAATTATTTTAATGAAATGTGCAAAAACATGGAGTTGGAAAGCCAAAAGGGGAGAACATGCTTGGCATTTCTCAAGCTGAAAGAACTGAAGAGGAAATTTAAGCCTTGAGTTACAATATTGAAAGAGTCTATGGGCACTACATTGAATGATGCAGGAAACATCAAAAGAAGATGGAAGGAATACACAGAGTCACTGTACCAAAAAAAATTGATGTTCATCCATTTCAGGAGGTGGCATATGATCAAGAACCAGTGGTACTGAAGGAAGAAGTCAAAGCTGCACTGAGGGAAGTGATGAAAAACAATGCTCCAGGAATTGACGAGATACTCGGATAGATGTTTCAACAAATGGCTGCTGCACTAGAGGCACTCACTCGGCTATGCCAGGAGATTTGGAAGAAAACTACCTGGCAACTGACTGGAAAAGATCCATATTTGTACCTGTTCCAAAGAAAGGTGATCCCACAGAATGTGGAAATTATTGAAAAATATCATTAATATCACATGCAAGTAAGATCTTACTGAAGATAATTCAAAAATGGTTGCAGCAGTATATTGACAGAGAATTTCCAGAAATGCAAGCTGGATTCAGAAGAGGACGTAGAATGAGGGATATCATTGCTGATGTCAGATGGATCTTGGCTAAAAGCAAAGAATACCAGAAAGATGTTTACTTGTGTTTTATTGACTATGCAAAAGCATTCAATCGTGTGAATCATAACAAATTATAGATAACATTGAGAAGAATGGAAATTTCAGAACACTTAATTGTGCTCATGATGAACTTGTTCATAGTCCAGAAGGCTGGCATTTGAACAGAACAAGGGCACACTGCATGGTTTAAAATCAAGAAGGGAGTGCATCAGGGTTGTATCCTTTCATCATACTTATTCAATCTATATGCTGAACAAATAATCTGAGAAGCTGGACTATATGAAGAAGAACGTGGCATCAGGATTGGAGAAAGACTCATTAAAAACCTACCTTATGCAGATGACACAACTTTGCTTGCTGAAAGTGAGGATGACTTGAAACACTTCCTGATAGAGATTGAAGACTACAGTCTGCAGGATGGATTACATCTCAATAGAAAGAAAACAAAAATCCTCACAACGGGACCAATAAGCAGCATTATGATAAATGGAGAAAAGATTGAAGTTGTGAAAAACTTCATTTTTTGGCTCTACAATCAACACCAATGGAAGCAGCAGTCAAGATATCAGACATTGTATAGCATTGGGCAAATCTGCTGCAAATGACCTCTTTCAAGTGCTGAAAAGCAAAGATGTTTCCTCAAAAACTAAGGTGCCCTTGACACAAGCCATGGTATTTTCAATTGCCTCATATGCATGTGAGAGATGGACAATGAAAAAGGAAGATCAAAGAAGAGTTGATGCTTTGAAGTTGTGGTGTTGGTGAAGAATGCTGAAAGTGCCATGGACTGCTAAAAGAACTAACAAATCCATCCTGGAAGAAGTGCAGTCAGAATGCTCCTTGAAAGTGAGAATGGCCAGCCTTTGTCTCACCTACTTTGGTCATGTTGTAAGAAGGGACCATTCCCTGGAGAGGGATATCATACTTGGCAAAGTGGAGGGACAATGTAAAAAAGGGAATGCCCTCAATGAGATGGATGGACACAGTGGCTGCAATGATGGGCTCAGGTGTAGCAAGGATCATGGGGCTGGCACAGGACTGGGCAGTGTATCATTCTACTGTCCATGAGGTTGCTACGAGTTGGAGATGACTCGATGACACCTAACAACAAAAACAACAAGTGTTAAGTCAATATCTCTTGAGATATAAAAGAGCAGATTAAGCAAGCAAGCAAGCAGAGATAGGGGAAGATAGATGCCAGGCCACGTGGAGCTCACCAAGGAAACTGAGGAACAGAAGCTGAGAAGAGATGGGACTCTTTCCCAAACTTATATATAGAGAAAAACTTCCCTTGGAACTGGTGACCTGAATTCAGACTTCTAGACTCCTAAACTGTGAAAAATTAAATTTCTGTTCATTAAAGCCACTCACTTATGGTTATTTCTGTTATGGCAGCACTAGATAATAAGACAATCAGATTTGGAAAATATTTGCTCACATTTCTTCTCTCTTCGAATATTTTTCT
>NW_006921617.1:5897533-5898794 GCF_000298275.1 Orycteropus afer afer
TTTTTTTGGCTTTAACAAACAAGGATTTATTCTCTTACAGTTCAGGAGGCTAGTAGTCTGAGTTCAAAGTGCCAGCTCTAGGGGCTGGGTGGAGGCTCCTTGACCTTGAGCTCTGCCTCTTGCTTCCAGCCCACTGAAACTGGAGGCTTCTCTTAATTCAGACAGCTGCTGGATGCAGAGGCTGACAAATCCAAGGTGGACAAGTCAAATGGCACAGTACCCAAATTATCAAGCAACAAGGCAGGCCACCAGTTCAAGTCCAAAAACATTCACAAGATCAGCAAACTACATGGCAGGCCACTGAGATGAAGACTCGGCCAAATGAAGGATCCAGATGAGCCAAAAAGCTGGAGACCTTTCTCAAAGCTTCTTCTTTACATACCAGAAGTAGACCACATCCTACTCAGCTGCTCAGAGTAGATCCCACGATGGAGTTGATTACCAGTCTCATCATGGGTAATAACTACATCTGGCTGCCCAGCCACTCAACACCAGCCCCAACCAACTTGGCATATAACCTTAACTACCACAATGAGTAAGGCCTTAGGAGGGCTAGGCTTGATTTTTATTGAGATTACTTGGATTTGCACTAGCAACTTATTTAAGACAACTCAGCAAGGAGCTCTGGTAGCATAGTGCCTAAGGCATCTGACTGCTAACTAGAAGGTTGGTGGTTCAAACCCACCAGCCACTCTGCAGAAGCAAGACTGGGCAATCTACTTCTTTTTTTTTAATTTATTGTGATTTGAGTGAAGATTTACAGAGAAAATTCACTTTCCATACAGCAGTTCACATATACTTTGTCTCATGTCATTGACCACAGTTTACCACAATGCAACAGCTCCCCTCCCACTTCCTCCCCATAGTTACCTCTTTGCAGTGACCATCCCTCCGTATTCTCCTGCGCCTTGAGCTGTCTCCCTGTGCATAAGCAGCCGTTCCTTTTCCCATGATTGTTCTTTCCAGGGGGTGTGTCTATTTGAGGTAAATGTTTAACTCACATACCTGTACATTGTTTGGCTAGCAACAACAGGTGAGGGCTCAATTCCAGACCTGAAGGGCAGCTAGGAGCCATAGTCTCAGTGGTTCCACCAGACACTATAGGACCAGCAAACCTGGTCCTCACTTTCTTTTTTTTTTCTCCTCCAAATGATTTTGAGTTTTTTTCCACATTGTTCTCCCTCTCTATCCAGGATCTCCTACATCCCTTCCAAGTGGATGACAGTGGTAGCTGGGCACCATCTAGTTCTTCTGGTCTCAT
>NW_006921617.1:5898894-5899918 GCF_000298275.1 Orycteropus afer afer
TTTTTTATGAGTTTTTTATTGTCTCTGTTAAATGTCTAAAGGCAATTATTCCATATATTTTATTTAGATTTCTTTTGTTTATGGTAGAAGGGTAATCTATGTAGCAATTAATCCTTCAAGGGAGGTGAAACTATATATTCCATTTAAAAACCTGTGGCAGATGCTGTCAGTTGTGATGAAATAACAATTTGACTTTCCTCTGAGTGTAACAGGACACTATCATAGAAGTTTTAGTAAATCAGTGCACTAAGAAAATAGGTATCAGATGTCACTATGAGTTGGATGACTTATCTACCTATGATATTCGATAAAAATGAAGTGACCAAAGATCAGTTACTTGATTCTTAAGATCCTCACTCATGTGTGGATATATAGAAACCCATAGTTGAGGTTGAGAGAGGTTTTCTGAGAGGTCTTTCTAGAGGGGGCTAATAGTATGCTATAAGCCCCAGCTTCACCAGGAAAAGCAGTAGAAGGTATTTCCTTCTCATTCAGCCTAGTGAGACAGCATTAGTGTGACTAGTTATATAGTTTGATATATATTTTTTAAACTCTGGGGACCTTGTGGACCATCTGAGAAAACACGAGGAAAGAATGGCTTTGTAGCTATTGATGGACAAGCTAAAAGAGAGGTGGCTATACTACCAGGACTGTTTTCTCAGAATGTGTCATGGTAAAGAACTTATGCATGCTTTCTGTGGGCCAGATCTGGCACAATAATGAGAGAATGGAGGGGAAGCAGAATTTAAAGCAAAACTAGTTATGACTATACCATGTTGTTGTTGTTAGGTGCCATCGAGTCACTTCTGACTCACAGTGACCCCATGCACAGCAGAACAAAACACCATCCGATCCCGTGCCAGCTCCATGATCCTCGTTATACTTGAGCCCATTGTTGCAGCCACCGTGCCAATCCATCTCGTCAAAGCCCTTCCCCTCTTTCATTGACCCTCCACCTTACCAAGCATGACATCCTTCTCCAGGGAATGGTCCCCTCTGACAACATGACCAAAGTAGGTGAGAC
>NW_006921617.1:5900623-5905609 GCF_000298275.1 Orycteropus afer afer
GTAGTGATACTGCCTCGGAAACCCAAGGAGGGGTCGCTATGAGTCAGGTCCGACTCAATGGCACATAACAACAACAACAATAGTTGTGAAGACTGTCAATGAGCTTAGCCCTTAGAGGTGACTGAAGCTCATTTCCTTTGCCATATCTACTTTTTTTCTGATTCTCTTGAAGTGTGAGAGAGGTCAGGGAATGGTGCTCACTCCTAAACAATGAAATGTAAAGTTGGATGGGATGTTACTGGAAAATTATTTCTTCCTAATAAAAGTGAAATATGAGAGAGGAAAACTCATCAACAACACTTCTTGCCTTTTCTTCTTGCTTTGAACTTGGTTGAGTTTAGACTAGTGGCAGCCATCTTGTGACCACGAGGCAATAAGTCATAAAAAGTTGGCATGCTGACATGGGCAGGAGTAGTGACTGCAAGGTTGAGTTCTTGGTACAAGAGTGGCATCAGTACTGGCAATTTCAATTTCCTCATGCAGAAGAGGGCTCATTGCCAACCTAAGGTCTTGGGCTCACTGATCATTGCAATGGAGGTGATTTTCTTATCAGACCATTTCAGGGCTTTGTTTGGGGTATGTTTCCTGGAAGGTAGCCTTAAGCTTCATTTTCTACTTCTTCCACAATTTAAAAGCTATTCAAAATCCTTATAGCAATATTATTTTCTAATTAGTCAGTGAGAGTGTCAACTTCTTTCACTTGCATCTTAGAACAATGAATGATATAAAGCCCTGAAATGTTTTCATTATTTTGGTCATTCTGATCAAGTGCCAAGTGTCATACCTTATGCTAAGAAGTCCAAGACTCAGGACCTGAACTAAGCTAACCTTCTTGGTGTGTAGGGAGTTTAGTTAGCATACTGAATCAGCAGCAGCAGCAGAGTCAGGGAAACCGTCTTTTTGAGATGTCTCAAGAGACACGAAGTGATAAATGGCTCTTTGCTTACCGTTTGGCTAATTCTGATTTTGTGCCACTTATAAGCAGCTGTTGGGGTGGCCTCAGGTTCTAAACAAAGCAAATGTCCAGTGCAGCCACTGAGACTATGCCCTTTCCCAGCATAGTACATTACAATGTGGAATTTTAATCTTTTATGCTTGTAGCTTTCAATGGTATATGGAACATGGTTAACATAACCCTTGTGGTAGTTGCCCACATAGCAACTGTGACTTTGCCATGCTTTTGAATTATTTTTATGTGTGTGAATTTATTTGTACATCTTCCTTCTTACAAGGTAGTAGAAATAGCTTAACTGTCCTGACATTTGTGGGTTGGAGCCAAGAGATGTTCTTTTGGCAGTTGGCCAGTAGTCAGATCATCACTGTCCTGGATGGTTGATTAGTGGCAGGGATCAGATGGCCATGGGGCTGATGATGGTGGAAAAAGGCTAGTACTGAGGGAGGTAGTAAAGTGACAGTGAGGGAAACCAAGTCTCCTAATCAGATTAGCTTTTCTGATCATGGACTGAGAGTGCCCCCTGTAACTAGTACTTTCTATACCTTTGGGCCTGTTGGCTCTGGCACTTGGCTCTGAGGAGGCAGGTTTGGAAGTAGAGTGTGATATTATGGTGAGAGGTCTTTGATGCGGTGGGTCTCACAAAGCCACCCCACCTGGATGATATCAGGGCTGTATCCTGTGCTTCAACAGTGACTGCCCATTCATTTTATTGTTTATTATTGTTGCCAAAGTGGTTTGCTTTCTTTTCTTTCACACGTTTCTGAATTGACTGAGCATGGCATTTGGAATAAAGCCCTCAAGATACATCCTGTTAGTGAGAGAGCTTTGTTTTTTTAAAAAATGTTGTTGAAATTATAACCTTAAACAATAGGGTAACATTCATACATGGAGGCCCCATTAAATTATTATTTTTTAATAGTGAAAATGTTTCTGAAATTGACTGGTGCAATGTATACATGCTGAGTACTCACTGTATTATTACTTTTTGGCGGTGGGTGGGGCTGAGAAAATGGAATAAAATGATACCAAAATCTCAGCGGTGCAGGATAGGGTCACAAAACACATACTTACAGGTGTTTTTTTTTTTTTTTTTTTAAGATCCAGAAATATAGTGGTGAGGGAGGTTTATCTGAGAAAGTTCATGGAAGGAACATGGAAGCTAAATTATTATTATTGACATAAGAGTAATTTTAAAAAAAGAAATCACACAGTCAGTGCTTAGAATATGTAAGGTGCTTTTTATCCAGAGCTGCCCTCTTTCCATCTTTGCACACATTTAAGAGTTTGCTTATTCTAGTGAATGGCTTTAAAATATTAAAATCTTCTTGAATAGGTACCCTAGGGTCATGGGCACCTGGTTAAGATGGGACTAAAATGGACAAAGGTCACATTTCTGACCCAAACTCTTAAGATTGTCAGCTGTATTTCTCAGCCTCCTTTGCTGTCCCCAGTCAGTGCCATGCTCCCGAGTGGGAAGACTCAACCTGATAAATCACATGCTACACCTCCAATCACCAGAGTGGATAAAGGGGGAACAGATGGAAGGAAACCGTGGAAGGCCCTCTGTCACAACTGGCCAGGTGCCATCACCTGGACACTTTGCACTCCTTGCCGAGAGGCTGTTCCCGTCCTGCCTGTGTAACGGGCTGGCCATTCTCTGAGCTTTCCAAAGCAAGATGCAGCATTGAGCCATGTTGTCATGGTTACTTAGCCATGTCCCCAGAGTTGTGACATCAGTGTCTCCAAGGGGCAAGAGCTCTACCTCATGAATATGCATGTGCTCGGCAGGTGCCTGGCCACATCTGAGCATCCTACCATAGTTTTAATATAAAACAGAGCACTAAGGAGGGAAAGGTGACATAGAGAATGAAAGTAAATATGACAGGAGGGCATATTATTAAATGAATGAAGGAATGAATGGACTCATTGGCTGAACTGGGAGAAACTTGAAGGATTAATGCTAAACTCAAGTTCCCAGCTTTAAATTAGCCATCTGCTTGGTCACACTAGGCTCTCACTTACATTTTCAAAGTGTTATACTTTTTAGATGACTTCCACACATAATATCTTACCTGGCTCTCAACAACCCCATGGTAAAGTGTGGCAGGAAATAGCATCAATGTACTCCATATGAGAAAACGGAGTCCCAGAGAAGGGAATTCATTTGGAAAATTCATACAATTAGTACCAGGGCTGACACTTACCAAAAACAACAACAAAAAAAGCAAACTGTTGCCATTAAGTCTATTCTGAGTCATTGAAACTCCATGTGCATCAGAGTAGACTGTAAACAATGGGATTTCCAGTGGCTGAGTTTTTGGAGACAGATGGCCAGGACTTTCTTCTGAGGTGCACCTGGGTGGATTTGAACCACCAACCTTTTATAATATCCAAGTGTGTTAACCATTTGCACCACGCAGGGCCTCTAACAAGAATGATAACTAGAAATCAATTATCTAAACTCCCAGTTCAAGGCTATTTTCTGTTTCTACTGTGTGCAACCTTTTAGAAACTGCCAAGTCTCTGAAAGCAGTGGGTTTTCGGGGAGCAGTATGAAATGATCTCCTCAGCTAGGCTGTGAGTTCTTCAAAAGTACAGATAGCATCTTAATCATCTTTGTATCTGCAGTATCTCACACATAGTAGTTACTTCACGAATATCAAACTGAGTAACAGTTCATGTCTGAGGGACTATGGGGTTTCATAAAATGTCAGGCAATTTATTGTTCTGCATTGCAAATGTGCTAATGCCAAATTAGAAGTTAATATTTCCCAGAATAAACCAGAGATATATAAAGAGTGGCACTCTGGTGGAGCAGTGCCTAAGGCATTTGACTGCCAACCACAAGGGTGGTGGTTCAAACCTACCAGCTGCTCAGCAGCAGGAAGATAGGGCAATCTACTTTCATAAAGATTTACCACGTTGGAAACCCAATGGGGGTCACTGTGAGTAGGAATCAACTTGATGGCAGTGAGTGTGGTTTGGTTTATGTAAAGAGCAGGTGATTTAGGGGAACACATCCAGTTAATGCAACACAATTTTAAGTGGACATAGCCCCAGCCCCAGACTGATAATCTGCTTCATACAGTCTTTCTGTGACCATGTCAGTTACCAAAACCCCACCCATCTACACAGGACAATGTGCATGAGCCATGTGCTCAGGTGCACATGGCAACACAGGGAGTAGAAAACCCAGTTGGTACAAGATGGCTTAGTGCCATGTAATTGTTGCATAAAGGAAATCCAGCAGTTTTTCACAAGTTATTTAACAGTTGAAGTGACTAAGCGGGAAGCATGAAGGGTAGACTAAACCAGGGACATTTCCTAAGTCTGTGGCACATAGAGTACTATTCATTGAAGAATTCACTCCTCTTATGTGAGGGCAGCTGTGGCATCAGGCCACCCACTAGCCCTATGCTGAGAGGATGGCATTTCCAATGCTTCAGGGATGGGTTTCTAACAGATAGATCTCCTTTGTTGCCATTAGGTCTCCGAGTTAGTAACAACATTAACAAGTGTTTGTGGCAGAGATTCTGAAGGCTAAGAGAAGCTTTCTGTTGTCCTTTTTCCCTCATATTCCCTGTGGGAATATCCACACTAAGGGAAAAGTGGTTCATATTTTGTTTCTTTTCTATGAGAGGTGGCAGATATGCTGTTTTCACACGGTGTTTATATCTAAACCCCAAATGAAGCTGCCACGAGGCAGGTCCTGCCTTGTTATTCTAGCTACCTATAGCTGCATAACAACTACCTCAAAATTTGATAGCTCAGAACAACAACTAATTTATTATACCTCATAATTTTGTGGGTCAAGAATTCAGGCAAGGCTTGGCTGGGCGATTCTTCTGCTCAAGTGACACTGATTGAGACCAGTGGTGATAATGGCTGAATAAGACAGCTTTTCTCACATGCCTGGAGCTTTGGTGGGGATGCCTGGGAGACAGGACTCAGCTGGGAGTGTTGACTGAAGTACCTTCCTGGTGCTTTTCCAGGTTGACCATGTCAGAGTTGTCTGACTTTTTTTTTTTTTT
>NW_006921617.1:5907772-5913665 GCF_000298275.1 Orycteropus afer afer
AGTTTAGAACAGTCCATTCTATCTTTTCAGATTTCTTAACTTCCTCACCATTTAGAAATTCTGTGACTACGCAGTCATTTCCCCTCTTTTTGTTTGTTGTTGTCCTCACTTGCCAATTGATGTCTCTGGTTCCCTGTTTGCAATCTTGTAAGCTTCTAGTTTTGGAGGCTAGAAGTCTGAGTTCAAAGTGCCAGCTCTAGGGGCTGAGTGAAAGCCCCTTGACCTTGGGCTTCAGCTCTGTCTCTTGCTCCCAGCCCACTGAAGCTGGAGGCTTCTCTTAACTCAGATAGCTGCTGGCTGCTGAGGCTGATAAACCCAAGGTCACCAAGTAAAACAGAATTATCAAGCAACATGACAGGCCACTATTTTAAGTCCAGAAATAGTCTCAAGAACAGCAGACAACATGGTAGGCCACTGAGGTGAAGACTCAGCCAAATGCAGGATCTGGATTGCCAAAAATCTCAAGAGCTTTCTCAAAGCATCTCCTTATATACTGGAAGCAGACCAAGTCCTAAGGCAGAACTCAGCTGCTCAGATTCCACCATAGAGCTGACTACCAGCTTCATCATGAGGAATAACTACACCCAGCTGCCCAGCTACTCAACCAGGCCCAGCCAAGGTGACACATAACCTTATTACCACACAGTACTTTTTAACTCATTCAGCGTTTACTGAATACATATTATGCCAGGCACAGTATTGGACTGGGAAAGGAGAAGGAGGAGATGAGACCCTCACCCTGGAAGGAAGGGAGAAGACACAAAGATTAGGTGAATAGAACCAATAAAACCAATCACTTTTCTTCCTTCTTTTCCTTATGTTTTCCCTCTCTTGATGAAAGCAAGAAGCAGCAATATCTGTCCCTTGAATGCAGCTCCTTCATGTGCACCTAGGAAACCCTCATATCTTCTGAGCAGTGGGAGGCTCTCGAGAACCAGGCAGTTACCTGTACTTGGCAGGAGTGCTGTGCCACTCTCTCCCACCCCAACTCCCCAACAGTAGCAATATTACCTTTGATATGATTGATAGACATCCACCTAATGTCTGGAAATCAGTGGCAAGGTCAGAACTAGAGAGAAATTTGAAAATAAGTGGTATCTCAATAACATTTAAAGCCACGGGCTCAATGAGTTAATTTAAAGAGAGGCTGTATCTGTGTAACTGTGGAAGTCTGGACTAAGTCCTTGGGCATTCTAGTATATAGGTTGAGCAAAGAAGAAGAGCAAATGGAGGTCAGCACAGTGAAGGAGGAGGACACCCAAGAGACTGTGTTGACAAAGCAAAATAAGATTGTGTCAAGAAATGTGTGGTCACCTGTGCCACATTGTCACATGCTGCTGTGAGGCAGAAGATGGATACAGAAGAGTAGTGACTGGCCTCTTAAAAGCTTGAAAGCAGCAATCTGGATACAACAAAGAGTCTCTCTTTGTCCATAGCAAAGAAGAATGATGAAAACCAAAGACACAAGGAAACAAGTAGTCCAAGGGACTAGTGGACCATGTAAACCTCAGCCTACAAGACCATGAGACCAGAACTAGATGGTGCCTAGCTACCACTGTGAACCACTCAGAAAGGGGTCAGTACAGGATATCCTGGATGGAGTGGGAGAGGGATGTGGAACAGAACTCAAAATCATAAGAAAGACCAGGTTTTTTGGTCTGATAGAGACTGGTAAAGCCCCTCAAATGGTGGCCCCTAGTCACCATTTAGGCCTGGAATTGAACTCATTCCCTTGCCTTCCAGCCAAATAATAGACAGGTATATAAGGTGAACATTTACACTAGGTAGGTATACTCCTTAGAACAATCAATCATGTTAGATCAGAAGGGCAATATTCATACAGGGATTTAGTTCAGAGAGCAGGAATGCATAGAAAAGAAGGACACAGGGAAAAGGTAACCACAGGGAGGAAGTGGGAAGAGAGCTGTTACATTAAGGGGATTGCAACCAATGTCATGTAACAAAATGTGTAAGAACTGCCGTATGGAAAATGAATTTGCTCTGTAAACTTCCACCCAAATCACAATAAAAAAGAAATAAAAAGAAAGCTGTGGTCACCTGTGTCACATTGTCAAGTGCTGCTGTGAGGCAGAAGTTGGAGACAGAAAAGTGATCCTCACTGTCATCAAGTTGATTTTGACTAATAGCGACCTTGTGTTGTTGTTATGTGCTGTTGAGTTGTCTCCGACTCATAGCAACCCCTCCTTGGGTTTCTGAGATGGCATCTCTATGGAAGTAGATTGTCCAACCTTCCTTCTGAGGAGTGGCTGGTGGGTTTGAACTACCAATCTTTTGATTAGCAGCTGAGTGCCTTAACCACTATGCCACCAAGCCTCTTTGACATCTTTAGAGACCATTATTCTGCCTACGCACTTTTCCTTCACTGTGTATTAATGAGATAAACCAAACTCACTACCATTGAGTTGATTCCCACTCATAGCGACCCCCTTTGGGTTCCCTAGGTCCCCTAGGGAAGTGGATTGCCCAGTCTTCCTTCTGCAGAGTGGCTGGTGGGTTTACATCTCCCACCTTCTGGTTAGCAGTCAAATGCCTTAGGCACTATGCCACCAGAGCTCCTTATTAATGAAATAGTAGTATATTAATATATTTTAAGGTATACTTTTTAAATAAAGTACTAACTGAAAAATAACTTTGAGATACATATATATTTCCATTCAGCAATCCATACACATTCTGTTTTGTGACATTCACTGCAATCCCCACAAAGCAGCAATGTTCTTCCCATTTCCTCCCTGTGCCCACACCTTCCTTTTGTCCTTCCTTCCCATCCCCTTCTGCCTTTCTTGCTCTATCCCTGAGATCTTCTTGATCTCATATGGTTGATTGTTCTAATAAGTGCATACCTCCCTAGTATTACTGTTCACCTTATAGGGCTGTCAATTGATTGGCTGAAAGATGAGCCATGGGGGTTGAGTTCAATTCCTGGCTTGAATGGGACTTAAGGGCCATATTCTCAGGGGTTCCACCAGTCTTCATCTGACCATTAAGCCTGGACTTTTTTATGATTTTGAATTTTCTTCCACATTTTTCTCCCACTTTATCTGGGACCTCCTGTTGTGATCCCCTTCAGAGTAGTCAGCAGTGTTAGTCAGGCACTTCTGGCCTCAGGGTCATGGAGGCTGGGGTTCACATGGTCCAGTAGTCCTTTGGACTAATTGTTTCACTGTATCATTAATTTCTTCACTCTTCTTTGCTCCAGACTGGGAGAGACCAATAGTTGTACCTTAGATGGCCATTCACAAGCTTTTAAGACCCCTGTTGCTACTCACCAAAGTAGGATGTAGAACATTGTCTGTGTGGACTAAGTTATGTCAGTTGACCTTAGTGTCCCCCAAAACTATGGTCCTGAGCTCCCATGCCTGGTGACTCATTTCCTCAAGGTGTTTGGTTATAACTAAGAAATTTTCATCACTTTATCCCCTGTAGGCTCTTCTACATTCATGGATATACTGGCAGCACATATAAATACATAGGTAGAGATATCCTCTGTCAAACCTGTGTAGGTGTAGTCCATTCTCCTTCCCACTCTGTTCAGCTTGAGGGTCTATGTATCCACTTGTTGATTATTGTTATTACTATTATTACAGGATTATGTCTCTAATAGTGCTTACCTTTGTTGCCTTTAAATCTTGTGCTCCCTCTGTCTCTTCCACTGCCTTGATCACTTTGTGCTGACCTCCTTCCATTGTATATTATCTTTACCTTCATCTGAGTTAAAACCTGTCTACCCTCTAGTTAGGGATTTACCCTCCATATTCCTCCCACTCCTGGTAAACTTCAAAAAATGATTCTGTATGAAAACTTTTTCTTAATTTTTTCTGTAGTGGTCTCATACAATATTTGTTTTTTTTGTGATTAATTTCATTCACCGTAATGTCTTCTAGTTTCATCCATGTTTTGAACTGTTTTGCAAATTCATTGTTATTCTTTAATGTTATACTATTATATTGTGTATATGTGCCATAGTTTGTTTATCCATTCATCATTTGATGGGCACCTAGGCGGTTTCCCTCTTTTTGCTGTTATGCATAATGCTGGGGTGAATATGGGTGGGCATATATCTGTTCATGTCACAGCTCTTATTTCTCTAGGATATATATCTAGTAGTGGGATTGTTGGATCATATGGTATTTCTATTTCCAACTTCTTAGAGAAGTGCCACATCACTTTCCACAGTGATGGCACAATTTTACAGTCCCAGCAGCAATGTATGAGAGTTCCATCTCTCTACACCCTCACCAGCATTTGTTGTTTTCTGTTTTTTTAAACTTTGCTGTTAATGCTGAGGTGAAATTATATTTCATCATTGTTTTGAGTTGCATCTCTCTAATGGCTAATGATCTCAAGCATTTCTTCATGTGTTTGTTGGTTGCCTGAATGTGTTCTTTGGTGAAATGTCTGTTCATGTCCTTGGCCCATTTTTAAGTGGATCATTTGTCTTTTTCTTGTTGAGGTGTTGAAGTTTTCTGTAAATTGTAGAGATTAGTTGCTTGTCTGCTATATCACTGGCAAATTTCTCTCCCAGTCTGTAGGTTCTCTTTTTACTTTTTTGGTGAAGTCTTTTGATAAGCATAAATGTTTAATTTTTAGGTGGTCCCAGTCATCTAGTTAGTCTTCTTCTTTTTGTGCAATTTTAATTATGCATGATAGTATATTTTTGCTATGTATTAGGGCCCTTAACTTTGTCCCTACTTTTTCTTTCATGGTCTTTAAAGTTTCAGGTTTCACATTTAGGTCTTTGATTCATTTTGAGTTAGTTTTTATGTATGTTGTGAGATATGAATCCTGTTTCATTTTTCTGCAAGTGGTTATCAGTTTTGCCAGCCTCATTTGTTAAAGGGACTATATCTTCCCATTTAATGGGTTTGGGCCCTTTGTCAAATATCAGGATCCATAGGGGGATGGATTTACTTCTGGGTTCTCAATTTTTTTCCATTGGTCTATATGTTTGCCATTGTACCAATACTGGGCTTTTTTGATTACTGTAGCTGTATAGCAGGTTGTTCTTCTTTAGTAGTGCTTTGCTTATCCAGGGTCTCTTTCCTTTCCATATAACACTGGTATTTAGTTTTTCCATCTCTTTGAAGAATGATGATGGACTCTAGATCAGAATTGCATTACATCTGTAGATTGCTTTAGGTCCAAAACCAAACCAAACTCACTGCCATCGAATTGGTCCTGACTCATAGCAACCCCTCTATGGGTTTCTGAGGCAGTGTCTCTACGGAAGTAGATTGCCCAGTATTCAGTGTTCAGTCTTCCTAACTTAGGAAGAACCTAGCTTCTTCCATTTATTTATGTCTCTTTTGGTTTCTTGAATTGGTTGTGTGTGTGTGTGTGTGTGTGTGTGTCTGGTTAGATTTATTCCTAAGTAGTTAAGTGGTTTAGGAGCTGTTTCCAACAGTGAAGGGTGACAAACTTGTCTGTCTGTATGTCCTACTATGGTGATGTGTTGCTGTGAGTCTTGAGGCTGTGCCACTGGTGTTTCAAACCCAGTGGGATGTACATGGTTCACAGGTATGAGCTTGGCTTGCAGACTGAGACAGACTAGGAAGAAGGAAGAGGCCATCCACTTGTCAAAGAATTGGCCAAGGAAAATCTTATGAATAGCAGAGAAACATTGTCTGATACATTACTGTGCAAGTTTATGAATAGTCTGGAAACACTGTCCAATACAGAGTAGGAAGATGAGTCACTTAGCTTAGAAAGCTCTCAAAGTAAGACTGGGCAAGAGCTGCATTATCAGAGTAAAATCAGCCTTACTCACATGGATAAGGTAGAGCTTTTGAGACCTCCATTTGCTGAAGTGGCACCACTCAAATTGAGGAGAAACAGCAGCAAACATCCATTAATAATTGGAACATGGAATGTA
>NW_006921617.1:5914480-5915043 GCF_000298275.1 Orycteropus afer afer
AGAGCTGAACAGAAGATTTCAAAGAGCAGCTCGAACAGACAAAGCCAATTACTATAATGAAATGTGCAAAGACCTGGAGTTAGAAAACCAAAAGGCAGAAATACGCTTGGCATTTCTCAAGCTGAAAGAATTGAAGAAAAAATTTAAATGAAGAAAAAATTTAAACCTCGAGTTGCAATATTGAGAGATTCTATGGGCAAAATATTTAATGATGCAGGAAACATCAAGAGAAGAAGGCAGGAATACACAGAGTCACTGTACCAAAAAGAACTGATGGATCTTCTTCCATTTCAGGAAGTGGCATATGCTCTAGAACCAATGGTACTGAAGGAGGAAGTCGAAGCTTCAATGAAGGAATTGGCAAAGAACAAGGCTCTGGGAATTGACAGAATACCCACTGAGATCTTTCAACAAATGGATGCCCCATTGGAGGCACTCACTCGGTATGCCAAGAAATTTGGAAGACATCTACCTGGCCAACTGACTGGAAGAGATCCATATTTGTACCCATTCCAAAGAAAGGTGATCTCACAGAATGTGAAAATTACAGAACAATATCATTA
>NW_006921617.1:5920657-5933767 GCF_000298275.1 Orycteropus afer afer
GACATTCTTTGAGGGATTGGAACCCTGGTGTGCGGACTACAAACTTCCGTGAGTGAGCAGCCCACCACTCGGCCTGGAGATCTTGGATTCATCTTTTGTTGGAGTCAACAACCAGTGTACTGCCTGCCAGCCTTGAATTTCTTGGCCCCCTGCGCTGCCAGCCCGAAGTTTCCTCCAGGGACTTTGGACTTGCCAGCTTCTATACATTTGTGAGCCGTTTTCCAAAGATAAATTTCTCTCTCTCTCTCTCTCTCTCTGTATGTATATATACACTTGTTGGTTTTTGTGTTTCTCTAGAGAACCCAATCTAACACAGGGAATGTTTTTAGTCTCTCTCCATGGAGAATTATGTTGCCTGTTGATTTTGTGAATACACCCTTAATTACATTAATGAATTTCCCTTCTAGTCCTATTTTGCTGAGTGTTTTAACCAAGAATGTGTCAGATTTTGTCAAATGCCTTTTCTGCTTTGATTGATATGATCATGTGTTTTTTTTCCTTTATTTACATGGTGGGTTACTTTGGTTGTTTTCTAATGTTGAGCTATCCCTTCATTCCTGGTATAGATCTCACTTGGTCATGATGTCTTATTATTATTGATATGTTGTTGGATTCTGTTGGCTAGGATTTTGTTGAGAATTTTTCCTTCAATCTTCATAAGTAATATTGGTCTGTAATTCTCTTTTTTCAGAAGCTGTGGTGGCATAGTGCCTAAGACATTTGACTACTAACCAGAAGGCTGATGGTTCAAGCCCACCAACCACTCCTCAGAAGGATGGTTGGGCAATCTATTTCTGTAGAGATACTGCCTCCAAAACCCAAGGGGGGGGGGTAGCTTGCTTCATGGAATGAGTTTGGTAGTATTCTATCCTGTTCTATATTCTGGAATAGTTTGAGTAGTATTGGCGTCAGCTCTTTTCTGAATGGTAGAATTTGCCAGTGAAGCTGTTATAAGGGCCAGGACATTTTCTTTGTTGGAAGGTTTTTCTTTTTTTATGATCAGTTCAGTATTTTTCTTTTGTGATTAGTGTGTTCAAATTTTGTACCTCAGATTACATTAGTTTGTGTAAGTAGCATGTTTCTAGAAATGTTTCCATTTTTTTCTAGGTTTTCAAATTTGTTGGTGTATAGTTCTTCATACTGTTCTACATAGTATCCTTTTTATTTTAGTAAATTCTGTTGTGACATTACCTTTTTCATGTCTTATTTGTGTTATTTGCATCTTCTCATTCTTCTCCTTTGTTGAATTTGCCATAGGTTTGTCCATTTTATTAATTGTTTCAAAGAACCAAATTCTAGTCTTGTTGCTGTTTATCAGTTTATTTATGCTTGAATCCTTATTATTTCCTTTCTTCTGGTAACTGCAGGTTTTTTTTTTTTTTTTTTGCTGTTCTTTTTCTAATTGTTGGAGATGTTGAGTTAAGGTGTTGATCCTTTCTTCTCTTTTGATATATGTGTTGATTGCTATAAACTGTCCTCTGAGTTCTGCTTTTGTTGTGACCCAAAGACTTTGGTATGGAGTGTTTTCCTTCTCATTTGATTCAAGAATTTTTTTTTTAATTATTATTTCATTTTTATTTATCCTGTTACCTAGTAATTTTTAAGCAGAATGTTATTCAGTTTCATATTTGATTTGTTTTCCTTGATCTTCCTGTTCTTTATTTCTAATTTTATAGCATTGTGATCTAAGAAAATGCTTTGCAGTGTTTCTGCCTCTATTGAGGCATGCTTTATGGCCTAGCATATGGTTTATTCTGGAGAAAATTCCACGTGCATTGGGAAAGAAAGTATATTGTGCTGTTGTTGGGTGGAGTTTCCGTACACATCTATGATGTCAAGTAGCTTAATAATGTTTAGAGCTCTGTATCTTTGTTGAGTTTCTTTTTAGTTGTTCTATCTTTCATCACGGAAGGAAGATGGAGCAATCTACTTCCGTAGTGATACTGCCTCGGAAACCCAAGGAGGGGTTGCTATGAGTCGGGGCTGACTCGACGGCACAGAACAACAACAACAACATCCTTCATCAAAAATGGTGTATTAAAGTCTCCTGCTGTTATTGTGGAGTTGTCTATTTCTCTTTTCAGTTCTGTTTAAGTTTTATTTATTTATTTTCAAGGTCTTTCAATGGGTCCATAGGTGTTTATTTTAGTTATATCCTCTTATTTGATTGACATTTTAATCATTATATAAAGTCTTTCCTTATCTCTTTTGCTGGTCATTGCCTTAAATTCTATTTCATCAGAAATTAATATTGCCACTCCTACTCTTTTTTAGTTGCCATTTGGCTTATATATGTTTTTCCACCCTTACATTTTTTAGCTTATTTTTGTCTTTGTGTCTAAGGTGTGTCTCT
Source organism: Orycteropus afer afer (assembly GCF_000298275.1). Classification (NCBI taxonomy): domain Eukaryota; kingdom Metazoa; phylum Chordata; class Mammalia; order Tubulidentata; family Orycteropodidae; genus Orycteropus; species Orycteropus afer. Next base: position 5,923,011 of record NW_006921617.1, read on the forward strand.
TGTCTCTTGTAGATAGCATATTGATGGGTCATGTTTTCTTACCCATCTGTTAACTCTTTTTCTCTCTATTGGTGCATTTAATCTATTTACATGTAGTGTCATTATTGATAGGTGTAAACTTACTGTTGCCATTTTGCTGTGTATGTGTGTGTATGTCTGTGGTGTTGATGGATACTTTGTTCAGTATATTTTTCTGTGTTGAGATTGTTTATGGATTTTCTTATTTCCATTGATGCTATTTTTTGTGTTCACTGAGATCTTATAGTTTTCTTCTTTTTGGTGAGAAGGTTTATTTATTTATTTATTGAGGTTACCCTGTAATTTATTATTATCTTCCCATATTTAAAGCAGTCTGTTCTATCTTTATATAGTTTTTGGCTTCCTCTCCATTTGGAAGTTCTATATCATTTATTCTCTCCTTTTGCTCTATAATTTTCATCATTTACAAATTGACATCTCTGATTCCCTATTTTCAGTTTGCAGGTTTATTTTATTTTTTGATACTTCTATATTTGGATTGATTTCCAGGCAATGTTGTCACATGTTTTAATCTGCAGTTGTTGCCTGTTATTGTTGGTTCTCTGAAGGACCCCCTTTAGTATTTCTGGTAAGATTGGGCTGGTTTTTGCAAATTCTCTTAATTTCTGTTTGTCTGAGAATGTCTTAATTTCACCATTATACTCGAGAGACAATTTTGGTGGATTAATGATTCTTAGTTGGTAATTTTTTTCTGTCAGAGTTTTATATGTCATCCCATTGCTTTTTTGCCTACATGCTTTCTGCCAAGAAATTAGAGCATAGTCTTATTGGTTCACCTTTGTAGGTGACTTCTGGTTTTTCCCCAGCTGCTCCAGGATTCTTTCTTTATCTTTGGTTTTGGAAAGTTTGATTATGTATGTCTTGGTGGTTTTCTTTAGGGATCTATCCTACTTGGGATTTGTTGAATTTCTTGAATGCATGTCTTGTCTTTCATGATATTAAGGATGTTTCCTTCCAACAAATCTTCAACAATTTTTTTTTTTTTTTTTTGGTCTCCTCTTGTTGGATTTCCAACCATATGTAAGTTATTCTTCTTGATGGTGATTCTTAGGCTTTCTTCATGTTGTTTTTCATTCTTTTTCTGATCATTCCTCAAATAGATTAGTATTATAAGAACTTCAATCTCACTAATTCTGTGTTCCATTGATTTGATTCTACTTCTTTACTCTTCCGATGTGTTATCTATTTCTGAAATTTTAGTATTAATCTTCTGAATTTCTATTTGCTGTTTTTGTGTGGTTTCTAATTTTCCTTTTGTCAATTTGTTCTTGTATTTTTATTTTTATTTTTTAATTCTTCTAGAGTTTTGTCTATGTTTTCCTTAATTTTATCAGAGTTTTCCTTAAACTTTGTCTCAATATACTGAGGGTACCTAAATATAATTCTTCTGAATTCCTCATTGGGTAATTCCACTGGCATTTCTTCCTCTGGAAGATTTTCTGGCCCTGAATTTTGGTCACTTGTTTGAGCCTCTTTGTCCTGTTTTGTTGTATGATTTGAAGTTGTCTGTTGTCTCTGAGACATTGTAGTCTTCTGTAGTAATTTGTTGATTGTATGTTGGTTTACTTCATCCTGATTTTTTGTTTTGTTCTGTTTTAATATATACAGGTAACATGGTGGACAAATTATTCTGGCTACTTATTTGGGAGCATTGTGGTGCTCACCCCCTGTCTCTGGGTAGATTTGGTAGCAGATGGGAGTGTGGGTATGAGTCTCTGATCACTGATCATGCAGGGAAGCTGAGGGCAGGCTGGGCAGGTACTGGCAACTGTCTCTCCTTTGTCTAGCAGTGCTGAGGCAGGTGGTGGTACTCACCCAGAGGGTGGAACAGCAAGTGTGCAGGGGTATAATTATGTAGGGTCACTGGCTCCCAACTCTCTGGTCGCCTGATCACTGATGTGGGTGCTGGTGGAGTCTGGGCAAGTAGAGTCAGTTATCTGGTTCCTGCTCTATTTGGAATGCTGCTTGCAGTAATTCAAAATAGATGCATTGTGTCAGTTGGCAGCTTAGAACTCCTTGTTTACAGTTTTTGTTCAGTCTCTTCCTCTCGTCAGCATTTGATCTACTTCTTTTTCTTTTCCTTTGAAGCTCTGGGATTCAGGATTGTCATGAGTAGCCATTTGCCTTGTTTTTGTTTGTTTGTTTGTTTGAGTCTTTGTTGCAGAGGGTCTGGATGGTGTACCTGCCTAGTCTACCATCTTGCAACTTTGCTCCTGTCATATATTTTTACAAATCATAAGTAGTAAGTAAGAAACACTGGAATATTTTCAAATGACTGTGACACAATTTTGAGCTAGATTTTGGGAAGATCCAGATGGGATTCTCTTAATGAGAAATGGTCAAAAGTAGCCCTTTTTTTTTTTTTTTTTTTTTAGCAGAATGAGGAAACTTTCACAATTTAAACTATGATTAACAGAACTATAAACCTCTACCAAGTCACAATTTTTCCTTCAGGGAAATTCCCTGGAGCTCTCTGTTGTTAGGTCCATCAAGTTAGTTCCAATTCATAGCAACCCTATGTACATAGAACAGAATGCTGCCCACTTCCACAGCATCCTCACAGTTGTTGCCATGCTTGAGCCCGTTGTAAAAGCCACTGTGTCAATCCATCTCATTGAAGGTCTTCTCCTTTTTTTTTTTTTTTTTTGCTGATTTTCTACTTCACCAAGCATGATATCCTTCTCCAGGGACTAGTCCCTTCTGACAATATGACCAAAGTATGAGAGACAGAGTCTGACCATTCTCACTTCTAAGGAGCATTCCAGCTGTACTTCCTCCAAGACAGATTTTTTTCCTTCTTCTGGCAGCCACAGTACATTCAGTATTCTTCTCCAATACTAGAGCTCAGATGCATCCATTTTTGTACTGACTTATTTATTCATTTTCCATCGCTCACATGCATTTTGAAGCTATTGAAAGTATCATGACTTGGATCAGGCACACCTTAATCTTCAAAGTGACATCATTGCTCTTTAACATTTTAAAGAAGTCTTTTGCAGTAGATTTCCCCAATGCAATATGTCATTTGATTTACTGACTGCTGCTTACACAGCCATTGATTGTGGGGTCATGTAAAATTAAATCCCTGGCAATTTCAATCTTCTCTCCATTTATCATGATGTTGCTTATTAGTCTAGTTGTGAGGATTTTTTGTTTTCTTTATGTTGAGGTGTAATCCATTCTGAAGACTATAGTCTTTGCTCTTTATCAGTAAGTGCTTCAAGTCATCTCCATCTTCAGCAAGCAAGATCGTGTCATCTGCATATAGCAGATTGTCAGTGAGTCTTTCTCCAATCCTGATGCTGCATTCTTCTTCATATAGTCCAGCTTCCCAGATTATTTGCTCAGCATAAAGATTGAATAAGTGTGATGAAAGAATACAGTGCTGATTCTTCCCTTTCCTGATTTTAAACCATGCAATATCCAGTTGTTCTGTTCAAACTACTGCCTCTTGGTCTATGTACCGGTTCCTCAGGAACATAATTAGGTGTTCTGGGATTCCCATTCTTTGTAAAGTTATCTATAGCTTGTGATGATCCACACAGCTGAATGCCTTTGCATAGTCAATAAAACACATGTAAATATCTTTCTGGTATTCCTTGCTTTCACCTAAGAACTATATGACATTAGCTATGGTATACCTCCTTCCATGTCCTCTTCTGAATCTGGCTTGAATTTCTGGCTGTTTCTTGTCAATATATTGCTGCAACCAATTTTGAGTTATCATCAGCAAAAGTTTACTTTCAGGTTATATTAATGATATTATTTAATAATTTCCACATTCTGTTGGATCTCTTTTCATTGGAATGAGCACAAATATGGATCTTTTCCAGTTGGTTGACCAGATAGCTGTCTTTCAAATTTCTTGGCATAAACTAATGAGCATCTCCAGCACTGTATTTGTTTGTTGAAACATCTCAATGGGTATTCTGTTAATTCCGGGAGCCTTGTTTTTCACCAATACCTTCAGTGCAGCTTGGACCTCTTCCTTCAATACCATTAGTTCTTGATCATATGCTATCTTCTGAAGTGGTTGAAACATTGACCAGTTCTTTGGGGTACAGTGACACTGCATATTCCTCCCATTTTGTTTTGATGCTTCCTGTATCGTTCAATATTTTCCCCATACAAGCTTTCAATATTGCAGCTTGAGGATTGAATAATTTTTTCTTCAGTTCTTTCAGCTTGAGAAATGCCAAATGTATTCTTCATTTTTGGTTTTCTAACTCTGGGTCTTTGCACATTTCATTATAATACTTTATCTTTTTGAGCTGCCTTTTGAAACCTTCTATTCAGCTCTTTTACTTCATCATTTCTTCCATTTGCTTTAGGTACTCTATGTTCAAGAGCAAGTATCAGAGTCTCTTCTGATATCCATTTTGGTCTTTCTTTCTTTCTTGTGTTTTTAAGAACCTTTTGCTTTCTTCATGTATGATGTCCTTGATGGCATTGCACAAGACTTCTGGTCTTCAGTCATGGGTGTTTAACATGTCAGATCTATTCTTCAAATGGTCTCTAAATTCAGGTGGGATATGCTAAAATTTGTATTTTGGCTGTTGTGAATGTGGTTTAATTTTCTTTAGCTTCATCTTAGACTTGCATGAGTAAGTGGTAGTTGGTTCCACAGTTGGACCTGTCCTTGTTCTGCATGTGGATATCGAGCTTCTTCATTGTCTCCTTCCACAGATGTAGTCGATTTGATTCCTGTGTATTCCTTCTGACTAGGTCTGTGGATTGACCCACCATTTATGTTGTAAAAAAGATATTTGGAATGAGTAAATCATTGGTCTTGCAAAATTCTATCATACAATCTCCAGGGTCATTTCTGTCACCAAGGCCATATTTTCTAACTACCGATGCTGTTTCTTTGTTTCCAATCTTTTCATCCCAATCACTAGTAATTATCAATACATCTTGATTGCATGTTTGGTCAATTTCACACTGCAGAAGTTGATAAAAATTTTAATTTTCCCCATCTTTGGCTTTAGTGGTTGGTATGTGAATTTGAATAATAGTTGCATTAACTGGTATTCCTTGTAGTTGTGTGGATATTCTCCTGTCAATGACAGCATTTTATTTCAGGATAGAACTTGAAATGTTCTTTTTGATGATGATTGTGATACCCTTTCTTTTCAAGTTTTTATTCCATATGACAAATAGTAGACCATATGCTTTTCCTATTCAAAATGGCCAGTACTTGTCTATTTCAGCTAGCTAATGCCTAGGAGGGAGCTCTGGTGGTGTAGTGGTTAAGGCATTTGACTGCTAACCAGAAGGTTGGAAGTAGATTGGGAAATCTACTTCCATAGTAATACTGCCTTGTAAACCCAAGGAGGGGTCGCTATGAGTTGGATCCAACTCGTGGGCAGTGAGATTTTTTTTAGTCATGCCTAGGATATTGATCTTTATTTGTTCCATTTCATTTTTCACAACTTCCAATTTTCCTAGATTCATACTTCATATATTTCATGCTCCTATTATTAATGGATGTTTGCAGCTATTTCTTCTAATTTTGAGTTGTGCCACATCAGCAAATGAAGCTCCAGATATTTTCTCCATCTATGTCATTAAATTTGACTCTACCTTGAGGTGACATCTTTTCTCTTGTTGTATTTTGAATGCCTTCCAATCTGAGGGGCTCATCTTCTGGCACTATATCAGACAGTGTTTCCCTGCAATTCATAAGGTTTTCAGAGGCCATTTTTCCAGAAGTGGATCTAGCCACATCCTCCTTCGTTGTCTGTGTTACTCTGGAAGCTCCACTGAAACCAGTCCACCTTTGGTGACCCTGCCAATATATAAAATACTGTGACAGAATTTCCAGCATCATAGCAACTCACAAGGCACCACAGGATGACAAACTGAAAGACAGGTAGTGGGAAGTTCTCCAGATAGATTAAAGAGCTATTCTTATGGTGTTTTCTTCATAGTTCCTTTGGCAAGGAGCCCATGGTTTTAACAACCCATATCTGGGTGTTTGCTCCAAAAAACAGTTGTATACATCTGTTTTTTGTATACATCTATATGTTTCTGGCTTTCAGTGTGTCATCTGGTGCATGCTTTTTTGGTGCACAGGACAAAGTTCTTTGGAAGGGAGGCTTTATCATACCTACATGTACCTCAGAAGGGAGATCAGCGTTCAGGCAAGCCAGCGACTTACAACTGGTCACATGGTTGCTTGAATTATGAGGAGAGATATATGGAGAAAGGAATAGTCAATTTTCACTTACTGAGCTATACCAAGGCTACATTCACTTATTCAGCAAGTACAGGCTAGCCAATTACTGTGCCAGACCCTTTATTAGACAATGGCAATAAACAGGAATAAAATCCAGTCCCTGCCCTGAACAAGACAAGTCAAAGCTAAGATAGATGTGTCTGAATCCAGGAAACATTATGTAAAGGATACATAGTCAATTTTCTGTTTTTTTTCCCTTTTTGTGGAATAAAATAGATGTACAGAAAATTGTACAAATCATAAATGTAGAGCTCAATGAGTTTTCAGAAATTGAGCAATCAATATAAGCAATAAGCAGATCAGAAAACAGAACATTACCAGCACAGTGGTGTATTTATCTTTTCAATTCCTACTGTCACTATTTTGCACTGCCTAGATGGTACTGGACTTTGGTGGGGTTGATGGATCTGGATCCCACTGTCAGTGAATGAATGATATGGTGTGTCCTTCCTGCTCTGGAAGTTATTTCAGTATCATTCTTTGCATACTGATATTCAGCTATAGGTTCTGTTTGAAAGAGAACTTCCAGCTTTCTTACCTAGAAGTCATGACTATCCCCAAACATGGCAGAAAATAGGCCAACAAATATTCATTTCACTCACTTTATGTGCAAAAATGCATTGTGGAATGTAACATTCTTAAAGACCAATGCCTAACAATCTTTAAGAACAATCTACGTTAGGAACAGAATATATACAATAGGAGATAGCTAAAGATTTTTATAGTATATATTATATATATAAAACAAAAAAAATACTATGTCAACATTTTTTACATGTACAATTGTACAATTCAGTGACATTAATTCCATTCATTGTGTTGTACAAACACACCACTGTCTGTTTCCAAATTTTTCATCACCCTTCAGAGAAGCTCAATGTCCCCTAATCAGTGACGTGTTCCTTCCTCTTCCCTTCCACCTCTGGTAACCATTAATAATTTTGTACACTTGCCTATTCTAGCTATTTCATATAAATAGGATCATACAGCATTTGTCCTTTTATTATTGACTTACTCTACTCACCCTGGAGTTTCCAAGTTTCATCAATGTTGCAACATGAATCAGGATATAATTTCTCTTTAAAATGATAGAATATTTTTGAATATTATTTGATTGTGTGAATGTACCACATTTTATTTATCAATTTGAGATAGTTAACATTATGAAGCAATATATTTATGATATGATTAAAAGGCTTAAACCATTGTTTTAGGGGATCCTGGAGTCCCTGGAGTCCCTGGTAGGAGCTCTGGTAGCATAGTGCCTAAGGCATTTGACTGCTAACCAGAAGGCTGGAAGTTCAAACCTACCAGCCATTCTGTAGAAGGGAGACTGGGCAATCTACTTCTGTAAAAATGTATTGCCTTGGAAACCCAGTGGGGGTCACTATGATTCGGGATCAACTTGATGGCAGTGAGGTGTTTTTTTTTTTTTTTCTTTTTGAGTCCCTGGGTTCTGCAAATGGTCAATGCTCTTGGCTGCTAACCTGAACTTGGATGTTCAAATCCACCCAGAGGCACCTCAGAGGAAAGGTTATTGGTCTACTTTTGAAAAATGAGCCTTGAAAACCCTATGGAGTACTATTTTATTGTGATATACATGGGATCAAAATGAATCAGAATCAACTCAAATAACTAATTTTTCCAAGGGTTCTACTGAGGCCCCTCAGGTGCTGTACAAGGGCCATGTGGTTAAAGGGTCTGTAGGGAGAGTATGGCTCTGATTCCCCACTCCTGACACAAACAGAGCAGCTCGCCTTTATCTGTTTCATGCACTGGGATTATGAGTAAAGGAGTTGAAAGAAAAGAGACTGTCGGTAAGGAAATCTCTAACTGCACAGGTGTGAACTGTGGCTGCCCTGGCACTCAGGAGGGAGAGTTCACAGTGCCTGGGCTGGAGCCTGGAATGCCTAGAGTGCAGCTGGGAAGGAGAACTGTGCATCCTAATGAGGAGGCCCAAGGAACTGGAAAGAGACTTTGTGAGGCCTTTCAGGGCTACTGGATAGATGCAAACTTCCTATCTTCAAATGCCTATCAAGCCAATGAAACCAATATAATAAAAATAAAAATAAAAATAACGAGTTGCTATTGAGTCAGCCTTGACTTATGGCGACCCCATGTGTGTCAGAGTTCAGTTACGCTCTTAGAGTTTCCAGTGGCTGATTTTTCTTAAGCAGATTGCCAGGTCTTTCTTCCAAAGTGCCTCTGGGTGAATTGAAACTTCTAACCTTTTGGTTAGCAACCGAATATGCAAACATTAACCATTTGCACCACCCAGGGACTTCAGGTAGGGACTCCAGGTAGGGAACATTAGTTAATAAGTGAGGTGTGAGGAATGAGGATTGCAGCATGCTAAATGTTCTTGCCTTAAAAGGGGCACTGCCATCCAGTCTAGCTGGTTGTGGTTCTGTTAGAATTTTGGCTGAGTGAGGCTAGATCTTCAGACATTTCAAGAGATACTGGAAATCCAGATTTTCATGGGCAAATATTCTGATTTTGAAAGACTTGGCTCATCTTGTTAAGAACATGGTGCCTAGAGCAAGCATATCCCCTGGGCTGCTACCTTGTGAATGAGTGAGCAAAACTGGAAAGGCACTGGGTGGCTCCTTTTTAGGCTATGACTAGGGAGAAACATGGAGTCAGGCCAAACTCCAGATCAGAGGATGAGGCTGCATCCTGGTTTGCCAAGTGTTTTCCCCTAAACTTTGAAACGGGGTAGACACATTCTCATTCTCAAGATAGCATGAGTGACTGTGGAAAAGCATACAATAGGTACCTTTCATAACAAATAATTTGAAACTGCTATGGAAAAAACAAGCTCCCTTCCTTTTCCTGAGTCTCGTGTTCTTGTATTTGTGACTGCAACTAAGGATAAGTGGCATTTTCCTCTGTGACCTGGTGTTTCATTCTTTGCTAGCTCCCCATATCAACATCACTTCCCAAGGTATTGTTTTGTGGCTCTTTTTTTTTCCACAAATATTGATGAACTCAGGCAATTTATGAAAACATTACTGAGAACTTCTGATTACTCGCACACCATTTTACCTGTCTGAGCGAGAACAACCAAGGCCTCAGAAGGTCTGAAGTGAAAAAGTCTTGATATTCCTTTTAGGAAGCGATAAGTGACCACCTCTGCTCCTCGCAGCCTATTATTTGGTACAACCTGAATGAAATTCAAATGGTGGCTGCAACTATGTTGGAGATTAAAGTGTTAATTTCTTGGTTCTAGAATCCTCATTTTTGATGATGGTGCTTTATAAAGACTGTAATCACATAGAATGATGAAATTTGTTTTGCTTTTTCACACAAGGTCCACTTAGATGTCATCTAACATGACCCCATCTGCTTGAATAATTTCTTTTAGAAAGGTCAGTACTAGGCTTGTCCCTATGAGGTGGAGGTTAGAGATGTCCCAAATGTCCAATTTTTCCAAACTGCCGTACCACTCCATCATCTCTGACATCAATTCCTCCTCCTCTCCTCAGTAATCTCCCTCCTGTCTTAGGGTTCCGTATTTCACTATAACAGCTCACAGAACTCACTAACTCCCAAGGAAATGGCTCACTTGGTGGTGGTGGAGGCTGGGAAGCTGGCAGAGTGGCTAGTCCCAGGTCTATTGGTATGTGTGGAGGATTCTCCCAACTTGCAGGGGTTGATGAACTCAAACTGGAGGGTTAGATGACAGGTGTTGTCTCAAGTCCAGGGGTGAGGTGATGATGAACAAAATGTAGAACTGGAGAAAGAGAACAAACTTTCCTAGAAAATTCCTATATATACCCTCAAGGTAGTGAGGGTGAAGCTAAGGGTGGTGACTTGAGTCACACCCTCCAACAAGGTGGGATTTAAGATACATCCTACCTTGAACAGACATAGAGAATAGGATTTACAATACATCACAGAATGGTGGACGATGGCTAGAAGGGCCATATTAAGCAATTCACTGCACTGCACCATCCATCATATCTGTAAGTGTGCTTAGAGGTGCAGCTAAAGTATGGCAGGTATGACATGTGCCCTGGGTACCACTTGAAGCAGGACACCACTGAGCGTTTCTATTAACCAAAGCAATTTTCATCACCAGCTGTGAAAGATCATTCAACAAGTTAAAAGTAATATTTTCATATTTGAGAGCCTTGGTGGGTCAAGGCAGACTGCTTGATGTTTCTCTGCTGGGTATAAAAAGAAGAAACTGAAAAAGTGAACTTGAACTCATCATAGCCCAATTTTCACCAGTGAAAGGAAGGAAGGTGCAGTTGTAATTTTAATGCAGTGCCATATTGTGTTAAGTAAAAGATTAATGAGTTTGAGTTGTATTTTTGTGCTGGTATTATGATAAGGTTACTAAAAGGTGGGTGTCAGATGTTTGGACAGAGGTGCAATTTCAATGCTTGCCATGGGTGCTTTTTTCCATAGATAACCTTCTGAGTGTACTGCATTAAAGCTCCAGATTAAAAACAGAACAATGACAATATCTACCTCT
>NW_006921617.1:5941994-5968356 GCF_000298275.1 Orycteropus afer afer
TCTTTGTTGAAGAGGGTCTGTGCAATCCTTCTGCCTAGTCCGCCATCTTGCCCCGCCTCCCATTGGCTGATTTTTGGAAGTAAATCGCCAGGCCTTTTATCTTAGTCTGTCTTAATCTAGAAGCACCACTGAAACTTGTGTACTACGAATGACGCTGCTGGTATTTGAAATGCTGATGGTATAGTTTCCAGCATCACAGCAACATGGAAAATACCACATAAGACAAACTGACAGGTGGTGGAACGTCCGTTTAGGCATAATTTTCATTTGTTCCAATCTAGTCCACCTCCACACCTCTTCCAGGCTGCCTGGATCCTCCATATTGGCAGTAGGGCTTAGTTAGTCTCGCCTCTGCCTAGCACATGGAGGGAGTCATATGCCACTGTCAGCAGACTATTCTCAACTGTGATGGTCTCATGTCTGCTGACACCCATCTAGGTTGGATCACTCATTTCCTTACCAGAACTGTGAGACATCATTAGGTAATAGCTCTTGATAACAGGAATGCTTGAAGGCTGGGAGAGTGAAATATGTGAATTCATATTCAGTTTTAATAAACTGAAGTAATTAGTCAGTTGAAATGCAATAGAAAGTGACAGCCTATGACATATAAAAGACTGCCAACTGACAAAGACAGAGCTGTTCTTCATCGCTGTAATATCTGTTTCTTCATCAACACTGAATTCTTCAATCTTTTGGCATTTCAATTACATTGGAAAACGAATTTATAAAATTTGCACATCTATGCTTTTCTCTCTTGTTCTCCTGAAAACTTGAAAAGAAACTCTTCATGCATGTCCCCTGTTTCCCCAAGCTGCATGTATGCTAGGATTTAACAAGATTTCTAAGAGTTGTGTGTGTTTTGAATATCAACAGTACATAGCAGATGCTAAGGAAGTACATACATCTGAAATAGAAGAACAAAATAAACGGGGAGGGAGATTATAGAATATAAGCTCTATGAGGGCAGGGACTTTGTCCATCTTGTCCATGGATTGATCCCCACCTAAAATAGTGCCTGAAACATAACCCATTACCATTGACTGCATTCCAACTCATGGTGCTCACACGTTTCAGAATAGAACTGCACTCCATAGGTTTTAAATGAATGTACTCTTACAGAAGTACCTTTTAGGCCAGGCCTTTCATTTGGGGCACCCCTGGGTGGATTCATACTGCCAACCTTCTGGTTAGTAGCTGAGAACAGTCTGTCTGTGCCATCCAGGGACCTCCCTGAAAAGTACGGTTCAATAAAATTGGTTGCATCGACTAATTAATGTTGTTGTTATGTGCCATCAAGTTGGACCCAACTCATAGCAACCCCTCCTTGGGTTTCCGAGGCAGTATCACTACGGAAGTAGATTGCCCCATCTTCTGAGGAGTGGCTGGGGGGTTTGAACCACCAGCCTTCTGGTTAGCAGTCAAGTGCCTTAGGCACTAAGCTACCAGAGCTCCCTGACTAATTAATAGGAGAAGCTATTTAAGGGATTAACATGAGAAATATGGGCTGCTTTGGAACGTGGAGCTGAGCAAAGCTGAGCACCTTTCAGCAAATTTCAGTTAAGCTTATGCTGTCAGATGACTCTTTATTATTTGTTTATTTATTATTTTTTAATGCATTTTATTGAAATATAATTTATGTGCGGTGAAATACACAAAACTAAAGTGACATGGGTCGATGCATTTTTTTTTTTTTTTTTTTAGTGTTCCCTCCCCCCCCCCCCCCCCCCTGGCAACCAACAAAGAAAGTTTCCTTCCATATAGAAACTTTCCTTGACTTTTTACGATAATGAACTAATACTATATTTGTCCTTCTGTGATTGATTTATTTCACTCAGCATAATGTCCTCCAAGTTCATCCATGTTATGTGGTGTTTTGCAGACTACATTATTCTTTAGTGCTGCATAGCATTCCATTATGTGTATGTACCATAGTTTGGTCATCCACTCTTCTGCTGATGGGCACATAGGTTGTTTCCGTCTTTGTGTTATTGTAAATAGTGCTGTGATGAACATGAGTGTGCATGTATCTGTTCCTGTCCTGGCTCTCACCTCTCTAGGATATATATCTAGTAATGGAATTGCTGGGTCAAATGGTATCTCCAATTCCAACTTTCTAAGGAATCGCCATATTGCTTTCCACAGTGGTTGTATCACTTCACAGTCCCACCAGCAGTGTATGAGAATCCCAATCTCTCCACATCCCTGCCAGCATTTGCTATTTTCTGTCTTGTTGACCCTTCCCATCAGTGCTGGGTGAGATGGTATCTCATTGTTGTTTTGACTTACATCTCTCTGATGGCCAATGATTGTGAGCATCTCTTCATGTATTAGCTGACCACCTGAATATCCTCCTTGGTGAAGTGTCTATTAATGTCTTCTGCTCATTTTTCAATTGGATTGTTAATTCCTTTGGCGTTGAGGCATTGGAGTTTTCTATAAATCTTAGAGATAAATCCTTTGCCAGGTAAGTAATTATCGGCAAAATGAATTTGTTGCTGTCACTTTTTTTATGTGCTTTTTCATGGTGGCAATTTCTTTGTGCTATATAATTTTCTATGCTGAGCTCGTTTTGTTTATGAATCGTGTTTTCACTTCCTTCATTGCTATTGTTTTAGTATTTGCTAAATATTTGTGTTGGTCCTCTTTTTTATTTTGATATGAAGGTTTATCATTTTTATTTGCATTTACCCTGTGATATATAGTTTTCTTCCCAAGTTTAGAACAATCCGTTCTATCTTATAGTTGTCTTGACATCCCTACCATCTAGAAGTTCTGTAATGACACAGTTTTTTCCTTCTTTTTGGTTTGTGTTTGTCCTCATTTGTCAATTGATGTCTCTGGTTCCCTGTTTACAATCTTGTAGGCTTATTTACTTTGGATATTTCCATAGCTGGGTTGGTTTCTGGGTTATATCATCATGTGTGTTAATGGTCAGTTGTTGTTGGTTCTTGTTGCTTGTCTGTCCAAAGGACTCCCTTTAGCATCTCTTGTAAGGTTGGTCTGGTCTTAACAAATTTCCTTAATTTCTGCTTATCTGGAAATGTCCTAATTTAACCATCATATCTGAAGGTCAATTTTGCTGGGTACATAATTCTTGCTTGGAAATTTTTCTTTCAGGGTTTTATATATACCATCTCATTGTCTTCTCACCTGCATGGTTTCTGCTAAGAAATCCAAGCTTAGTCTTATTGTTTGCCCCTTGTAGGTAACTTTTTGTTTTTCCTATGTTGCTCTCATGATTCTTTCTTTGTCTTTGGTTTTAGTGAGTTTGATGATGATATGTCTTGGTGATTTTCTTTTGGGGTCTATCCTATTTAGGGTTTGTTGGACTTTCTGAATGGATATGTTCTCATCTTTCATCATATCAGGGAAGTTCTCTTCCAACAAATCTTGGACAATTTTCTCAGTGGTTTTATTTTTCTCTTCTTGTTCTGGAATTCCAATTATACATAGGTTATTCCTTTTGATGGTATCCCACATGAACCTTAGGCTTTCTTCATTTTGTTTTGATCTTTTTTTCTGATTGATCCCTTTCCAAAGAAATATTCAGGTATTTGTCTTCAATATCACTAATTCTGTCTTCCATTGATTCAATTCTGCTCCTTTGCCCATTCAATGTCTTATCTATTTCTGACAATTTAGTATTAATCTTCTGGATTTCTATCTGTAGATTTAGAATCATTTCTAATTTTTCATTTAATTTGTCATTTTGTTATTATATTTTCTTGCAAAATTGTTCTAGGGTTTTCTCTGTGTTTCCCTTGATCTGTCTCTCAATCCTTTGAAGATACCTAAATATAATTCTTTTGAATTCCTTATCAGGGAGTTCCAAAGCTGTGTCTTCCTCAGGGATGTATTTTCAGTCTGTATCCTGGTCCCTTGTTTCTCCTGCTTTATCTTGCTTCTTTGTGTGAACTGTGATGCACTATTGTCTCCAGGGCATTGTGAACTTTTGTGTTTATATTTACTTGGTGATTGTATGTTGGAGTGACTTGCCCATGATTTTCCTTTTCTTTGTATATTACCTATACAGTCAGGGTACTGTGCTGTGCTCCTCTGTTCATTAGTTGACAGCACTTATACACTCACCACCTATCTCCTTTACTGTTGTCAGCCTCTTGTATGTCCCTGCCTACCTTGGCAAACAGAGCCTATTCTTAGGTCCCTCAAATCCGAATGAGAATGCTATTACTTTAAAATCCAAAATGGTTGTAACTTGTAATGATTCAAAATGACTTCACCCTTAGTCACTTTAAATATCAAAAATGGCTGCCACTTATAAACATTCAAAATGGCTGTGCCTTCAATCACTTTAAATATCCAAAATGGCTGCCATGTGTAAACAATCAAAATGGCTGTGCCCTCTAGACAGCAGAAAGTCAATGGCTCAGGTTGTCTCCTTCCTTGCTATTTCCCTTCCTAGTCATAGCCCACCCCAGGGCAGTCGTCCCTGCAGCCCTTGGAGACCAGGGCTGATCTTTAGGTCAATTCTCAGGTTCCAACACCACTTGGAAATATTCAGGCTGTTGGTCCCGTCAGAGTAGCTGACAGTCCACAGCTCTGACTATCTCTGTGCTCACTGTTTTCATTCAGGTTTTTCCACTAGTTGGTACCTAATCCATTTCTGTAGAGTTCCTTTCAAAGCTCAGGGCTCCAGGATTATCTTCTGTATCTGTCAATTGGTTTTTCTTTTCTTTGTTGAAGAGGGTCTGTGGCTTGTGTGCCTATTCCTCCACCTTACTGGAAGTCCTCCTATCAGATGACTTTTTATGTTCTGCATTCCTTCTTGGTATCAACATGAGACAATATGAGCATAGTAGTGTTTAGCAATAGCTATTAGCTATAATGATTGTGGGAAATGGCACTTTTGGGGTGAGGACCTGCTGAATGTGGAACCACTGTGGGTCTTTAGTGAATGTCGCATGGCTTTTCACCATTCATCTTTCAGTTCATTGTACTGTGGTGGGTTGCATGTTGCTATGAAGGTGGAAGCTCTGCCATGGGTATTTCAAATACCAGTCTGTGCTTGAAACCTCAGGCAGGTTTCAGTGGACCTTCCAGACTAAGACACACTAGGAATAAGGCCTACTTCCAAAAAGTAGTAAATTAAAACCCTATGGCATACTGGTACAATGACAGACACATAGACTAATGGAAAAGTTCAAGAACCCAGAAGTAAATCCATCCATATATGGACAGCCGGTCCATGACAAAGGATTGAAGTATTGCAAAAAACGGCAAGGAGGCCACATGTTCTGACCTCCTCTAATCCCACAAGAGGAAGACAGAATTACTATCAATAGCCCAAGGCCTATTCCTGAGAGGCCAGACATGCTACCTCCCTCCAGTCTTTTCTCCAACCCTTCCTCCCAAAGCACCCACCACCTCTCTCCTGGGTTCGATAATTCACTGCAGTGGCCACACAGAACTCACGGATTACGGGGTTTATTAGGGAAGCACCAGGCTACAACTCAAGTTCAGGAGGAATGCTCAGTCTCTCTCCCAGCCCACCATCCCTCACCCAGCAGTGCGTGTCCCTTGGTGTCTCGCTCAGCAATGCGCGTCTCTTGTGTCTCTTTCCCAGCAGCGTGTGTCTCTTTCAGCAGCACGTTTTCCTCAACCAGCAGTCAGAGAGAGAGTTCTGCCTCCAGGAGGCCTCCTTTTGAGCCTGGAAGGGTGGTCAAACTAGCCAATCACAGCATCAGAATTCTAAGCATGTGAGAGAGAGTGGCAACCTCCCAGAACAACAGAAATACTCCAGGTGGATAACTTCAGCAGTCAGGAGCTCCTCAGTTGCTCATAGAAAATCCCACCTTGGCGTTTACAAAGACTTATGGGTAGAAAAGCCACACTAAGTAATTTACTATACCACAAGTATATTCAATGGGGAAGAGACAGTCTCTTTAACAAATTGTGCTGACAAAGCTGGATATTCATTTGCAGAAAAATGAAACAGGATCCATATCTCACATTATACACAAAAAACAAACTCAAAATGAATCAAAGACATAAATACTAAAATAAAAGTATAAAATTCCTGGAATATAACACAAGGACAAAGGTAGACATACTAATTTTTTTTTGGCATAAGTACACTATCAAACACAATTAAAAAAACACAAACAACAGAAGATCAACTAATTAACTGAGACATCCTAAAAATTAAATATTTGTGCTCATCAAAAGACTTTACAAAGTAAAATAAAGTAAAAAGATTAAAAAGAGAAGCTATAGACTGGGGGAAAAATGATAATGATGTATCTGTCAAGGGTCTAATCTCTCAAATAAATAGAAAACTTCAATAGCTCAACAATAAAATGACAAACAACCCAATCAAAAAATGAGCAAAAGACATGAACAGACATTTCACCAAAGAGGACATTCAAGTAACTAACAAACACGTGAAGAGATGCTTGGGATCATTAGCCATTAGAGAGATACAAATCAAAACAATGAGATACCATCTTACCCTTGCCAAAATGGCACTCAAAAAAAAAAAAAAAAAGAACCAGGAAACAAATGCTTGTGAGGTTGTGGGGAGATAGGAGCTCTTACACACTGCACGTAGGTTTGTGAAATGGTACAATCAATGCCTCTCAATGCAGGACTGCCACACATCTTCAATGTGTTAAAAAAAAAAAAAGAAAATCAGTATCTGCAAAGCACAATAAAGTGAATCCCAATAAAATGAGGTATGCCAGTATAATGTCCTTTGTATCTTATAATGGATTTTGCTTTAAAGTCTATTGACCAGAGATTATTATTGCTGTTCTTGCTCTTTTTTGGTTAGTATTTGCTTGATATATATTTTTTTCCATCCTTTGATTTTTAATCTATTTATATTTTTGTGTCTAAGATGTGTCTTTTGTAGGCAATGCATTGATTGATCATACTACTTTATCCATTCTGCTCCCTCTCTGTCCCTTGACTGGTGCATTTAGACCATTTCCATTCAATGTGGTTATTGTAGGTATGAATTAACTGCTGCTATTTTGGTATGCTTTTTTTTGTTTGTTTGTTTGAGGGTGTTAGTAGTTTCTTTGTTCCCCTTAGTCTTCTAGCTTTTTGAGGAAGCACCATACGTTTATTCAAAAGCAAAGATGAGAAGGTGAGGAGGGGCAGGGAAATTGGATGGATGGAAACAGGGAGGGCAGAGTGGAAATGGAGAGAGTGCTGACACATTACAGAGATTGTAACCAATGTCAGAGAATAGTTTGTATATGAATTGTTGAATGGGAATCTAATTTGCTGAGTAAACTTTCACCTAAAATGCAATAAAATATTCACAAAAGAAAAAAACTCTATGGATAAGAATTGAATAGTATCCAACTAGACTCAAATATGCCAATAATCATAAAGATGGCACAAGATTAGACAGTGTTTCCTTCTGTTGTTCATAAGGTCACCATGAGTCAGAGCCAACTTGATGGCAACTAACAACAACAACCCATAACTTTGGGACCTAAAATATTGTGATGTAGAGGATTAGCGTATCCCACACTTTTCAAGCTGGAAAGTATCTTAAGAAAGATCATTTTATTCTTTAGGTAAGGAAAAGAGAAATCAGTGATTTAAGTACCAAAAAACCAAAACTAAACCCACTGCCATTGAGTGGATTCTGACTCATAATGACCCTCATTGGGTTTCCAAGGTGGTAAATCTTTACAGAAGTAGATTGCCCAGTCTTCTTTCATGGAGTGGCTGGTGGGATTGAACCACCAACCTTCTGGTTAGCAGTCAAATGCCTTAGGCACTGTGCTACTAAAGCTCCTTTGAACTAAGTACACACTCTTCCAATTCCAGGAAAGAGAATGTGGGCAGTGGTAAAATGACACCCCAGGCCCTCAGACACACAGGGAAACTTCGGCTGTGTAAGTGAGATGAATATGTTTCTGATGAAGGCCTCTTCATCATCGTTTAACCCTAGATACCTGATGTTGCCATTCAAGCCAGACCTTCTCACTAGTGGATAATAACTGCATTTGGGCAAAAAGGAAAAGGCAAATTGACAAACAAGAATTAACTTTTTCTCTTTAAGCAATCAAGTGGTTAAAGCCTTGGCTTGTGACCAGTTTTACCACACCTATGGCATGCATCGGGGTCCAGTGGGACTCAGCTTTATCTTGAGAGAGTCTGTGAGGGGTTTGTTTTTCACAGGGGCTTTAGCCTACAGTTAAGTGCAAACACCTGCTGAAGTACTGGTAATTAGTAGGTAATTAGTAGTTAATGTTCTTAGAATTTAAAAAGAAAGCTTACATAAGTAATTACTTACTATTTCTTATAATGTGTTGCTTTTCTTGAGATTTCATATCCCCAGAACATTTGCCAAGTTCCTAGGTTCCTCCACATACTAAATTGTTTATTAATTACACACGTATATTGCTTTCAGGGAAAAAAAAAAAAGAAAATACATTAAATGTTGGAAATAGGAATGAGTTATCTTTTAAATTACAGCAGAGAACACATTCAAAATTGCAAAATTTGTGACTGGTAACAGCTCTGGAAGGTGGCTTTGATTTAAAAAAAAGAAAAGAAAGAAAGAAAATTGGATGTCACTGGGAAGGAAGAGGGAGAAAGAGTGTCCAAGACCATTTAATAAAACACGAAGTGTTAAATACGTTTCACAGAAGGGTTCTTTTCATGTCAGCAGACGCTCATCTATGCCATGGCTTGTCAGAAAGACCGCCAGGGCTCCCATTCTTAGGGGTGAGCACTGCCAAGCCAGGCTAAGTGGCTCTAACAATCTCGGCTCTCTCGGTGACTGAAGTAGAGGGACATTGGAACACATTAATTAGTGAACTGTAACTGTATTTTCAAAGGATTTCTGCCTTAGAATTTTAAAGCAGAATTCCAACTCCTAAACCCTGGAGGCGCTGCATGCCAACTGGAAATGGGCATTAGTTCATTTACTATGTGCAGAGGCCAGAGCTTTGAGGATTCGATCTGAAATATGTTCTTCCCCCTGAGTCACCTCAGCATACTCAGCTAAGTAAACTTACAAGTTCAGGTTTCTCATGTTTAAAATAGAACTTACTTTTAAGCCCCTTTTCTCTTTCCTTGCCCCACCCCTGTACACAAATGGGCCTCATAGGAATGTCAGTTTGTGGGGGTGGTGTTTTCGGTAGTTGTCCTTGACTCGGTGCTGACTCATGGTGACCTTATGTCCAGCAGAATGAAACGTTGCTTGGTCCTGCACCCCCTTCACCATCATGTTCCAGTCCATTGTTGCCATCATTGTGTATGTTGAGTGCCTTGTACTTACTCTACGGGACTCATCTTCCAGCACTGTATTAAATAGTTTGCTGTGAGCCATAGGGCTTTCAATGACTCATTTTTGGAAGTAGATCATCAAGCCCTTCTTCCTAGTCTGTCTTACTCTGGAAGGTCTGCTGAAAGCCCTCAACCCTGGTGATCCTGCTGGCATTTGAAATACTGGTGGTATAGCTTCCAGCATTGCAGCAACATGTGAGCTACCACAGCATGACAACAGACAGGTGGGTGGTGGATATTTTATGAATCCCCTTTTAATACCTTGGGAAGCAATCCCCAATCATGTGTGTATTCACCACAGCCTTTATCTAATATACACATGGAAAAATAAGAGCTATGTGAGAAATATATGTTTCAGTTATTGTTTTTTCACAATAGGGCTTCATTACTTTTTCAGCTAGTCACTGGTTGTCTCTATAGAATTCCAAGTTAGAAGAACTCTTTGAGAAATGAAAGCAAGATATTTTAATGGAATGGGAGCAACTGAAAATTTAAATGAAGATTCTGGAACCCAGAGAACTCCGAATAGAGCCTCCACCAACCCAAAGTGCTTGAACACGTTTTTTCCTGTTAGGAGACTACTTGTAACAATTGTGCAAAGAAGCAGAGGGAATGAAGGAAAAATTGAGAATACAGAGAAAATAGATCCCGAGCTGGCAGACATTTTTTAATCAATTGTCCCTCTCAATATTTGGGAGACTAATCTCAGATAAAAGAGAATCTCTCCTTTAAAATACTGTCATAGAAGAACTATTTTAACGTTCTTCTTTTTGAAGATTTTTTGAAAAATATGTAACTAATAATACATTTAATATCTACTATTTTTATTCCATTTTACCTTGGACATCTTCAATGGAAAAAGATCACCCTTTAAATTCTTCACAACAATTTTTATTTCTTCTCTCACCTTCAAGTAAAAGAATTTTCCTTCCTTAGACTTTCCTCATATATCTTATTTTTCAAATCTTAGTGTAACTTGTATGTGTATGTTGTATGTGTAGACACACATATGTGTGTGAATGTATGTGTGTGGTTATGCTATTTTTATCATTGTTCTCTGTTTCCTGTGACTAATCACCACTTGCCTTAAACATTTACTTGTTTATTGACTGTTTCTCTCCCACTAGATAGTAAGCCCCATGACAGCAGAGATTTGGAGTATATTACATGTATCAGTATATATTCAGTGCCTCACCCGGACTGGTATGTACTAGCCTGTTGCCATTGAGTTGGTTCTGACTCAGGGAGATCCCATGTGTTACAGAATAGAACTGCTCCATAGAATTTTTCTTGGCTGTAATCATTACAGAAGCAGTTCTTCAGGACTTTCTCCTGCAGAGTTGCTAGGTGGTTTGAACTGCCAACCTTTAGGTTAATAGTTTAATGCAAACTGCTTGCACCATCCAGGATCTTGGCACATATTACACACACACACACACACACACACACACACTGCTGTTGAGTTAGACCCGACTCATAGTGACCCCTCCTTGGGTTTCCAAGGCGATATCACTATGGAAGTGGATTGCCCAACCTTCCGAGTAGGGGCTGAGGGGTTTGAACCTCCAGCTTTCTGGTTAGCAGTCAAATGCCTTAGGCACTATGCCACCAGAGCTCCATATTAGGAATCCAATTATACTGGTTAAATGTATAACAGATGTACGAATGAACAGTGTTTGAGACTGTGCCTCAGCACTGATTATAACAATGATATCATAGGGATCCTATATTCATTGTTAGTTGCTTAACTGGCAGTGAAAATTTAGGATGTGACAGTCAGGCTCTCAACACTTCTCTGCCATGTCTGAATCTTGTAAATCACTCTGTATCCTCCGTGCTGCCAGTGGCTTTTCCAATTACTGCACTTGTCTAAATGACTCCATTTTGTTGGGTCTGACCATTTGTCAGTGCACCAAGGACATTTGCTAACTGAACCTCATTCTCCAGAAGCTGACTACTGCTATTGACATACTTATGATGTCACATGAAACCTTTTGTGGTTGACCAATCTGAAACCTTTGATTTCTAGAATATCAATTCCTAATGCATTGATAAGTATGCAAAATGAGTCAGAATCAAAAATCATGTATTACACCTATGACTTTCTTCTCTCTTTGCCAGGGTCTAATGATATCATTATGTGGATATTCTCCCAAGTGTAATAAATATAACAGTCTCTGTGCAGAACTTAGACAAATTGATAAAAAAAAAAAAAAAGAGCAATAGATAAGGGTGCATTCATCATTAATAAACTATTTTCAAAAGAGGAAATAAAATATAAATATATAGGGGAAATGGTTAATTTCACAGGTAATTGAAGAACTGCAAGTTAAAATGATGTGAGATATTTTTGCCTGTCAAAGTAGCAGAGATACAAAGATTTTCTGCTTTCTTCATTCTTTGTGAGTTGTTTTGTTTTTCAGTTTCTTTTATTTTTCCTTTTGTGGTCAATAAATTTCTCCCCTTTCCTTTCTTATTTCTTTTGGAATTAATTTTTGGGAACTTAAAATCTTGATTTTAGAATATACCTTTTCTAAATGTCCTTAACATTTCTGCCTCCTTTAAAACTCTTTTTTTTGTTGTTGCTATTCTTTCAACCTATTTATGTTTGATTTTTTTACATGATGGCTTTTCTAGTTTTCTTGTAATCCTTAGTGATATGCCCAGACCAGAGTAAATCACCAGACCATAGAGCTAGCATGCAGTTCTCTATAACTCATGATTCGTTCTGTAAGTATGCAATAAGTTGTTGTTGTTGTTGTGTGCCGTCGAGTTGGACTTGACTCATAGCGACTCTTCCTTGAGTTTCTGAGGAAGTATCACTATGGAAGTAGATTGCCCCATCTTCCTTCCTTCTGGTTAGCAGTCAAATGCCTTAGGCACTATGCTACCAGAGCTCCCATGCAATGTGTAAGGCATGCATATTTTCCTTGCCGATAGTCAGTTTTCTGAATGAACTGCTTGAGAATTGTATATTAGACATATACTTGTTCTAGAATGGGAGCCAGCAGAATTCCAATTTTTAACGTGTCATGTGATGAAGGGTTTGGCCAGAAGATTCAATAGGCAAAAATGGCTCAAGCCCTGGGTAGATAGAATGTAGACATGAACAAAGGCACCAAGGAGCCACATTTCCCTGTCAGGAGAGGGACTATGTGCCCTCTAGATCTTCAACTTTTGTCTAACTGTAGTGCTACAAATGCAAGTTTCAAAGAAAGAACCTAGGCCTCTAGCTCTCTGGTATAGTAGCTATCTGTATTTTTACTGGGCTGAGGCTGCCTGAGTTTACGACACTCAAGAGTATTACAAGGACCAGAGGAGTTTCACGCTGTGGCTGGTGCTGTTTACTCAAAGCCATCTTAGAAGTTCATTGAAGCAGGGCCAGTTCTTTTCTATACAGGGTGCCTGGGGCAGGGGGGTGATCACAAACATTGATTGGGATCAGACAAACTCGCACAGACATGAACAATATAGATACAATCACGTCCAGATTTAGAGCAAAATGCTGCATCATGTTCATGCCCAAATTAATACACTAGGCTTCCTTCATTTCTTTTAATGGAGAACAATAGTAGCTCTTTTTGCTGCCTTGTTCCCAGTGAAATAGTCCATGTATAGAGTTTCCCTTTTCAGCAGCAGTTGTGTCTACAAATGCTATTCTCAAAACGACAGCTATTCTCAAAGCCACCAGGCGTGCTATTGCCCGAACAAAGAGGTGCATTAAAAGAGTCTTGACAATTTCAGCTCCTAGAAACACAGGGGTCACAAATCTGCCAAGTTGAAAGAAAACAAATCACTAGGGCAAGACATTTTATTTAGTTCTAAATAGCACCTAGCACATGGACAGCATTCAAAAGCATTAATACAGCCATAATGCAAATCAACATGGGCCTGCAGGCCAAGAGCTGAAAGAAATTAGGCTAAACCCTGAAGAAATCAGACCATGGGCAAAAAGGAATTTTGATAAAATTATCAAACATTATTCACTAATATGGCAGGCAGTCAACCGTGTACAGTTATACTGGGGTGAATTACAAAGGAAGTCAGTGCTTATAGGTAAAAACTTAAAGTATAATGAAGGAGACAGGACAAACACAAGTAATATAAACAAAAGGGGCAGACACCATTATACCGCAGGCAAAAACAATGTCAGCTTGACAGAGCTAGAAAAGAGAATCCTGACTATTTAAGGAGGTAGGGTGGTTGCTGGAAGCTTGAAGGGAAGATTTTTATGTTGAAAGGAGCTAGTTCTGCTTCTTTTAATAGTGCACCACTGAAAATATGTAGGTGATGCCGGACTCAGCTTAGATTGATTTAAAGTGAAAAGGTAACCATACTTGTTACCACTGTGGGTTCTGACCACCACCTGTCTCTCAGCTTGCTTGTGTGTTGCTATGATGCTGGAAGCAAAGCCAATAGTATTTCAAATACTAACAGGCTTACCCAGGATGGACAGGTTTTGGCAGCACTTCTAGACTAAGAAAAACTAGAAAGAAAAGCCTGGGGATCCACTTCTGAAAAATGAATCAATGAAAACCCTATGGGTCACAATAGAACATTGCCTGTGATAGTCCTGGCAGATGAGCTCCAACCTATGGAGCCCATAAGTTGGAAGGCACTCAAAATACACAGCAGCCATAGTAATGGACTTGAACATACCGACAATCATGAAGATAGTGCAGGACCAGACAACACTTTGTTCTGTTGTACATGGGTCACTAGGACTCAGAGTTGACTTGACAGCGACTAACAATAGTAGGTTCTGAAATTGATTCAAGGATCTATTAGCCTAGAATTCTGAGTCTGCTTAGGTGCATTCTTTCCTCCATTTTTTAAAAAACTATTATTTCAACTAAAGTATTGACAATTTACAGCCTGTTGGATATGATGCTAAATGCTGGAATGAACAGAAAATAAGTGATAATCTGTGTTCTCAAGAAAGTCAAAGTCTATGGGGTCTTAAAAGTTTGTCAGCAGCCACCTAGATGCAATTATGGATCTCTCCTTGTCCAGAGCAAAGAAAAATGAAGAAAAGCAAAGATACATGGAAATAATTAGTCCAAGAGATTAGTAGACCATATACTCTCCTCAGCCTATTTAACCATGAGACCAGAAGAACTAGATGGTGCCCAGCTACCACTGTCAACCACTTGAAGGGGGATTGTTACAGGAGATCCTGGATAGAATGGGAGAAAAATGTGGATCAAAACTCAAAACATAAAAAAAGACCAGGTTTGCTGGCCTAATAGAGCTTGGTGAGACCCTTGAAACTGTGGCCCCTAGTTACCCTTCAAGTCTGGAACTGAACTCACTCTTGTGGCTTCCAGCCAAACAATAGACAGGCATAAGGGGTGAACATTTACATCAGGTAGATATACTCCTTGGATATTTGTATATGGAAGTCATGGGAGAACAAAAGGGCAGTGTTTGCAGGGGAGACAGCTGGGGGGGGGGAGTGTGCAGGAGGGAAGGGCACAGGGAAGGGGTAACTATGGGGAGGAAGTGAGAAGAGAGCTGTCAAATTGTGGGGAATTGCAGTCAATGTCACAAGACAAAATGTGTATGAACTGCTGTATGGAAAATGAATTTTCTCTGTAAACTTTTACCCAAATCACAATAAAAATTAAAAAAAAAAAAATGTCAAAGTCTAATAGATGAAAAAGATGTGGAAAATAAATTATCATAATGTAACACAGAAATTCTAGAGGTGTGTAGTGTGCTGGTGAGCCCAGAGAAGAGAGGGATGGTCTCTGCTCAGAGAATTAGGGAAGGCTATGTTCTCTGGGAGCTCTGGTAGCGTAGTGCCTAAGGCACTTGACTGCTAACCAGAAGGCTGGTGGTTCAAGCCCACCAGCCACTCCTTAGAAGGAAGGTTGGGCAATCTACTTCCATAGTGATACTGCCTTGGAAACCCAAGGAGGGGTTGCTATGAGTCAGGTGTGACTCAACGGCACATAACAACAACAACAACATGTTCTCTGGTGAGGCTTGTCAGCCAGATAAAGAGAACTGAGAGATGAGGAGTTGAAAGATCATGGTAGACTTTCCCTTTGTCTGCCCAGAGTCCAGGGTGAGGAGTCACATAGGCAGGTTAGGGACACACTGTTAAGAGCTTTAAAAGTCTGTTAGGGGATTTGGCTTGGCAGTGTAAACAATGAGGAGTCCCAGAAGATTTTCAAAAGAAGAAGGACATGGCTAGTTCTGTGCATTAGAATGATACGTAGCTCAAGGTAATAACTCAATGGAACAATATATGGCAGACTGACTGCCATATAGGTGGATCAAAAACCACCAAAACCAAACTCACTGCTGTCGAGTTGGATCTGACTTCTGAACCCTTCTTGGGTTTCTGGAGCAGTATCACTATGGAAGTAGATTGCCCGATTGGAAGTAAATTGCCCTATCTTCCTGCTGAGGAGTGCTGGTGGGTTTGAACTGCCAGCTTTCTGGTTAATAGTCAAATGCCTTAGGCGCTAAGCCACCAGAGCTCCTATACAGGTGGATACTGTTTGATAATTTTATTGAAATTCCTTTTAACACATGGTGTGATTTCTTTAGGGTTGAACCTAATTTCTTTCAGCCTCTGGCTTGTAGGTCCATGCTGATTTGTCTTATGGCTGTATTAATGCTTTCGTATGCCATTCATGCACCAGGTGCTGTTTAGAACTAAATAAAATGTCTTGCACTAGTGATTTAGTTTCTTTCAGCTTGGCAGATTTGTGGCCCCTGTACTTCTAGGAGCTGCTTCCCCGAAACGTCACCCATGGTGGAAGCCATGAAGAGTGTTCTGGTTACCTAGTGCCACTCTGACAGGCACAATACCACAAATGGTATGGCCTTAACAAACAGGAGTTTATTCTCTCACAGTTTGGAGGCTTTAAGTCCAAGTTCAAAGTGCCAGGCTCTAGGGCCTGAGTGAAAGCCCTTCAGCCTTGGGGTCCAGCTCTGCCTCCTACTCCCAGCCCACTGAAGCTAGAGGCATTTCTCCACTCAGAGAGCTGCTGGCTGCTGAGGCTGACAAGCCAAAGTTGACAAGTAAAAAGGCACAGTCCCAATATTACCAAATCACACGGCAGGCCATTAATTTAAGTCCATTGTAAGTCCAAGGTCGGCAGAGCATGGCAGGCTGCTGAACAATGACACGGCCACATGTAGGGTCCAAGCATGCCTTAAGCTAGAGACCATTCCCCAAGGTTTCTGCTTATATACAGGAAGCAGACCACATTCCCTAAGGCAGCTACTCAGCTGCTCACAGTAGATTCTACCATGGAGTTGATTACCAGTCTCATCATGGAGAATACTACATCCAGCTGCCCAGTCACTCAACCAGGCCCAGTCAAGCTGACACACAAACTGAACTATCCCAAAGAGAAAGGCCTGAAACTCTCCCTCCCCTCTCCTTGCACGATCTAGGAGAGGAGCCTGCTCCTCTAGGTTTAGGGGAACCTCCCCTTTTCATGGTCTTGGTGGGGAGAGGAGGTGGTGTACTTGTGAAGGGCTAATTGCCTGCATTGCTATTCTGTCTTCTGGGGAAAAAGCTTTGATGTCTATAAAGGGCACCCAGTAGCTATTCCTACAGTCACTTAAAAAAATCTAAAAACATTAAAAATAAACACTAATGTGATGGTGCTTACTGCATGCCAGATTATATTCTAAATCCTTTATATAGTAATTCATTTAACCTCTTACCAGAACACTATGAGGTTGGTACTATTATCATGAAGAAATTGAGGTACAGAGAAATAAAGTCACGCTACTCATAGACAATTCAAGTCCAGACAGTCTGTGCTCTTAACCACTTAGCTATACTCTAAAAGTCATCTAATTCTACTTTATGTCGGAGATACGTATTACCGTGACAACTTCTTTACAAACTTGACCACGTCTAGATATACTCCTTCCCAAACTGTGTGTTCCAGAGTTGGACAGCTCAATTTATTGTGAAGTTTTTCCAGTGAGTGAAGCAGTAATCTGCTTCCCTGAAATATCAGTCCTTTTTATTGATTCAGTTTCTGGAGCTATTCAGAACTGGCCTCATCCTTCTCAATGACAGTCCTTCAAGTATTTGAAAGATGCTATCATGTCACAAGCTCCCTGAGTCTCCTTTTCTGAGAACTATTTACCCCCTTATGAAACTGGAGCCTCTCTTCTTGACGGGCACCTGTATTTCCAAGCCCCTTTTAGAACATCTTTCCCAGAATGGAATGTAATTGCATGGACTGACCAGAATAAAGACCACCTTCCCTCTTGTCCAGGGTGTTTTCTTCTTTTAATGGAATCTAAGATCCAGGCCTAATGTCTGGGATTTGGTCAGCTGGGCTGTGATGGGCTTTCTTGGCCCAGGTAGATACCACAAGATGAGATATAAGTGAGTGAAATGAGGAATGAAGGCGATTAGATACAAGAAAGAAGTAGTATTTAAAGCCCATGATGAGAAATGTAATCTGATGGAGAAGCAACTGGGGCTCACAGAAGTGTTCTGAGAAAGTGAGCAAAGCAACTCCGAAGTTCTTTGCGCCAGTGGCATTCACATCAACTCATGAGCATTCTAACATTGGTAAAGTTGGACAGAGGGCTGTGAGCATTTAGTGGAGAGGGCTGTGAGCATTTGTGGGCCTGTAAAAGGTTTTTGGCTGATAGATTTGTTTTGCCCTATCAGTAGGATAGTAATTAATAAATGATAATGAGACTGATCTGGAAAGGTGTATTGATATTTGGGTTCAGGTAGTGGGTTGGAGGAAGACATTGTATATTCTGTTCCTGGATTTGCTATGTGGTTTGGGGTAGGTCAATTTGCTTTCTCCATTTCCCCTATCACACTCATTTGTTGGTAAAGTACTTTGTACTTCTTAAATAAGAAATGCTATAAATCATTTAAAGACTTATTTGCTGAATTTTAAAAAACTTACAGAAGGCAAACTCAGGATTGATGAACTTGTAAAGGTAAACTAATCTGCCACTTTCAAGTAGAATCACACCAAAAACTTTCTAAGCAGATAGATCATATGGATTGTAATCATGTGGATGGTATAAAAGACAAGGAGGAGAAGAAAGAGGAGGAAAAGAAAAGGTTGATGATGATAATGATGATGACAAAACATTTCTTGAACCCGGTATCACATGCTACATATTTCCTAAAGCAGTTCCTCATTTAATCTTCCCAGCAACTCTGTAAGGAAGATAGATTTATTTTCCCTGTTTTAGAATTAGAAAACTAAGACTCAGAGAGACAAATACGTTATATGAGGTGATGAATTAGAAAGGATGGAGCTAGGATGTAAATCCCAAACTGGAAGATTCTCAAGATTAAGCTTTTACAAACTATGATAGAATTTTCCAAACTTACTTGTGCTGAGGATCCCCTGTAGTGCCTGCCTATTAAAAACATTGAGTCCAAAATCTCTTCACTGGAAATTCTAATTCTTTGGTCAAGGGTGGGGCATGGAAATCTGGTCTTTAAAGAAATACCCAAGTTATATTTATAATGAGGCATGTTGAGGTAGTCATACTGTACAATAAGAATTGGCAAAGATTTTCTTAAAAAGCCAAATCATAATATTTTAGAGTTTGTGAGCCAGCAGTCTCTGTCATAAGTGCTCTGCTGTTGTAGCACAAAAGCAGCCTTAGACAATACGTAGATGAGTGAGCCTGGCTGTGTTCCAATAAGACTTTTTTTAGAGAAAGAGTCAGTGGGCCAGATTTGGCTTGTGGGTTATAATTTACCACCCCTTCTATGTATGTTCTCTAGAGGAATCATTTAATACTTTCCTTAAGGCCATCTAAAGTACACTCCAGTGTTGGACCTGCATATAAAGTTCTATTCAGACCTAGAATTTTGGAGTACAACTTTAGCCTATTTTCCCTTCTTCTTGTTTTGAGAACTTATACTATAGCTGTGAATGCCTAAGGCATTTGACAGCTAACCAGAAATTTGGTGGTTCAAACCCACCAGCCACTCTGTGGAAGATGGGGCAAGCTGTTTCTATAAAGATTTACTGCCTCGGAAACCCAATGGCAGTGGCTATGAGTAGGAACTGACTCAATGCCAGTGAGTTTGGTTTTTGTGTGTGTGTGTGTGTGTGACTTTAAGGGAAAACTCTGGTCCATGAGACTCTATTCCATGGGTAGCCAGGGCCTCACTCAATCACTCCCTTTACAGTTTACAAAGATGTATCTTTTCACCTTTGTGTCTGACACAGATACATAATTAAAAGGAGCTCTGGTTGCATAGTGGATAAAGTGCTTGACTGCTAACCAGGTCAGTGGTCATAATTAGTACTTAATAAATATTTACCAAATTGAACATAGCATATAAACTAAAATGAAAAAAGGAGGCTATTTATTAATCACAAATCATGTACTAGACACTGTGGTGGGTAGGATTTTCAGGTAGAAATAGCCACCAGAGAGTTGGAAATGCATGCCTGGCATTTAAAAAGGAGATGAAAGTTTCAGATTTGAGATTACTACTCCTCGGAAGGAAGGTTGGGCAATCTCCTTCCGTAGTGATACTGCCTCGGAAACCCAAAGAGGGTAGCTACGAATCAGGTCCAACTTGATGGCATATAACAACAACAACAACATGGGCTAGTATGGTAAGTTAGAAGAGAAGAGGGTAGTGAGGGAGGCAGGCCAAAAACAATCAGGACAAAAGTCTGACGTGGAGAGGTGAGAAAGGTAGGATGAAAACCCTTACTGAACGTCAGAAGTAAAATAAGAAAGTGTCAAGAAGCTGTTCATTGGTGTAATCTGTAGAGAAATCTAATAGGATGAGCACTGAATATTGGGAAGGAAGACATTTGTTCATTTGAGAAGTTTCTCTGGAAAAATTGTGAATAGGCCAAGTTGCTATGAATAGAGTCATTAAAGATAGGAAATACGTGAAAGAATTCAGCGCAGATTAGCATTGCTGATCTTGCAGGTGTTACAATTCTTGGTGATGATAACATTCAGGGTGTGTGGGTGAGTGGAATGATTCGGAAGCGATAACATTGTTTGGAGTTGAGGCAAGATGGGTAAGGGAAGGTGTAAAGAGAAAAACTGTAATCCTGTTGCCATAGGTCTTTCAGACAGTAGAAAGGTGTCCTGGAGATCAGAAGGGGAGAATGGGGAAAATATAGTACCTGAAGTAATTTTGGATTTCAGAAGAGAAGGCTCTATTAAATACTATGCCAGAACAATGAACCAGAAATGGTAGCCATATATAAAAACTTATTGCTTGGACCTGGCCTCCCACTACAAGTCTCTGGGCCTGGAAAGTTCATGATGGATTTCTTTGATTTGCCTTATTTCCTACCACCTGAGGCTATAACTAGATAACACTCCCTGTCCAATGCTTTTTTAAAGCTAAAACAAAACAAAATAACATCACCATCATTATCAACAACAACAAAATATCTTCCACTTTTGGAAAACTCCAGTTACGTATTAGAAGTTGTTTTCTCCAAAGACATATTATCCCAGGGAGATATTATTTGTTATCTTCTTACAGTGGCAATTTTACTACTTGAAGGGGGTTCTGAGAAATTGGAAAGACACCAATGTGAGCAACCTTGAATAGTTAAGCGTCAAGTCACATACCTTGCTAGCAAGGTCAGTGACTGGAATTGTTTGTAGGACTAAGAAATCTTGTAAGAATCTGATGGAACTAAAGGAATAACAAATTGTAAGAGCTGTTAGAAACAGAAGATCTTCAGATAAACTTTATGCTGATAAGGAATGAGCTAGGTTTATTATATTCATTATCT
Organism: Orycteropus afer afer; assembly: GCF_000298275.1. Taxonomy (NCBI): domain Eukaryota; kingdom Metazoa; phylum Chordata; class Mammalia; order Tubulidentata; family Orycteropodidae; genus Orycteropus; species Orycteropus afer. The sequence goes on from NW_006921617.1 coordinate 5,963,015, forward strand.
ATCATTTGTATCGGGGCTTGGAGGCTGCTTTTTGCTTGGGTGTGGCTCTATATTAAGGCAGGGGCCTGAGGTAGACAGGCCAGGGCTTGGAGGCTGCTTTTCGCTTGGATGTGGCTCTATGTTAAGGCAGGGACCTAAGTTGGCAGGTCTGAGGCTTGGAGGCTGCGTTTCACCTGGGTGTGGCTGTTTATTAAGGCTGGGGACTGAGGTAGGTGAGTCCGGGTCTTGGAGGCTGCTTTTCACTTGGCTGTGGCTCTATGTGAAGGCCGGTGCCTCAGGTAGGCAGATGCAGAGGGGTTAGGAACAACTAAGGGAGGCAAACTTGTCTGTCAGTTTGTTGTCCTGTGGTGGCTTACGTGTTACTGTGAGGCTGGAGGCTATGCCACCGTATTGCAAAATGCCAGGAGGGTTACTCATGGTGGAGAGGTCTCATTGGAGCTTCTGGGTTTAGACAGACTCAGAAGAAGGAAAAGGCCATCTACTTCTCAAAGAATTGGCCAGTGTAAACCTTATGAATAACAGTGAAATACTGTCTGATATATTACTGGAAAACTTTATGAACAGCCCTGAAACGTTGTCCAACATAGTGTCAGAAGATGATCCCATCAGGTTGGAAGACACTCAAAATTTGACTGGGGAAGAAGTGACTCCTCAGAATAGAGATGACCTTAACGACATGGATAGAGTAAAGCTTTCGGGACCTCCATTAGCTGATGTGGCATAACTCAAAATTAGCAGAAACAGATGCAAACATCCATCAATAATTGGAACATGGTGTGGTAGTTCAGCTTGTGTGTCAACTTGGCTGGGCCTGGTTGAGTGGCTGGGCATCTTGATATAGTATTCCCCATGATGAGATTGGTAGTCAACTCCATGGTGGAATCTACTGTGAGCAGCTGAGTAGCTGTCTTAGTGAATATGGTCTGCTTCTTGTATACAAGCAGAAACCTTGGGGAATGGTTTCTAGCTTATGGCATGCTTGAACCCTGCATGTAGCTGTGTCATTGTTCAGCAGCCTGCCATGCTCTGCCAACCTTGGTACTTTTGATGGACTTGAATTAATGGCCTGCCATGTAGTTTGGTAACATTGGGACTGTGCCATTTTATTTGTTGACCTTGGGCTTGTTAGCCTCAGTAGCCAGTAGCTGCCTGAGTGAAGAGATGCCTCTAGCTTCAGTGGACCAGGAGCAAGAGGCAGAGCTGAAGCCCAAGGTCGAGTGGCTTTCACCCATCCCCTGGAGCCTGGCACTTAGAACTCAGATTTCCAGCCTCCTGAACTGTAAGAGAATAAAGTCCTGCTTATTAAGGCCATCCCATTTGTGGTATATTCTTGTCAGAGTGGCACTAGGTGACCAGAACACATGGAATGTATGAAGTATGAATCTAGAAAAATTGGAAGTTGTCAAAAATGAAATGGAATGCATAAAGATGAATATTTTAGGCATTAGTGAGCCGAAATGGACTGGTTTTGGTCATTTTGAATCAGAAAACCATATGGTCTACTATGCCGGGAATGACAATTTGAAGAGGAATGGTTTGGTGCTCATCATCACAAAGACTGTTTCAAGATCTGTCTTGAAAGTCAATGCTGTCAGTGATAGGATAATATCCCTACACCTACAAGGAAGACCAGTTAATATTACTATTATCCAAATTTACGCACCTATCACCAAAGCCAAAGATGAGGATATTGACTATTTCTACCAACTTCTGAAGTCTGAAATTGATTGAACATGCAATCAAGATGTGTTGATTATCACTGGTGACTGGAATGAAAAAGTTGGAAACAAAGAAGAGTTACTGGTAGTTGGAAAATATGGCCTTGGCAATAGAAATAATGCTGGAGATTGTATGATAGAATTTTGTAAGACCAATGACTTATTCATGGCAAATACTTTTTTTCAACAACACAAGCAAGGACTATACATGTGAACTTCACCAGATGGAATACACAGGAATCAGATTGACTACATCTGTGGCAAGAGGCGATGGAGAAGTTCAATATCTTTGGCCAAAACCAGGCCAGGAGCTAATTTTGGAACAGACAATCAATTGCTCATATGCATGTTCAAGTTGAAGTTGAAGACAATTAAAACAAGTCCATGAGAGCCAAAATGTGACCTTGATGATATCCCTCCTGAATTTAGAGACCATTTAAAGAATAGATTTGATGCACTGAACACCAATGACCAAAAATCAGGAATTATGGGATGACATCAATGATATCATCCATGAAGAAAGCAAGAGGTCATTAAAAAGACAAGAAAGGAAGAAAAAACCAAAATGAATGTCAGAAGAGACTCTGAAACGTGCCCTTGAGCAGAAGTACCTAAAGCAAATGAAAGAAATGAAAAGATAAAAGAGGTGAACAGAAGATTTCAAAGAGCAGCTCGAGCAGACAACGCCAATTAGTATAATGAAATGTGCAAAGACCTGGAATTAGAGAACCAAAAGGGAAGAACATTCTCAGCATTTCTCAAGCTGAAAGAACTGAGGAAAAAAAATTAAGCCTCGAGTTGTAATATTGAAAGACTCTATGGGAAAAATATTGAATGATGTAGGAAACATCAAAAGAAGGCGGAAGGAATACACAGAGTCACTGTACCAAAAGAATTGGTTGATGTCCATCCATTTCAAGAGGTGGCATATGATCAAGAACCAATGGTATTGAAGGAAGAATTTGAAGCTACACTGAAGGTATTGGCAAACAACAAGTCTCCAGGAATTGACAGAATATCCACTGAGATGTTTCAACAAACGTATGTGCCCCATTGGAGGCAGTTATGCCAAGAGATTTGGAGGACCAACTGATTGGAAGAGACCCATATTTGTACCCATTCCAAAGAAAGGTGATCTCACAGAATTTGGAAATTATTGAACAATATCATTAATATCACATGCAAGTAAAATCTTACTGAAGATAATTAAAAAATGGTTGTAGCAGTATATTAACAGAGAACTTCCAGAAATGCAAGCTGGATTCAGAAGAGGATGTGGAATGAGGCATATCATTGCTGATGTCTGATGGATCTTAGCTGAAAGCAAAGAATACCAGAAAGATGTTTACTTATGTTTTATTGACTATGCAAAAGCATTTGATTTTGTGGATCATAAAAAATTATGGATAACATTGAAAAGAATGGGATTTCCAGAACACTTAATTATATTCATGAGAAACCTGTAGATAGACCAGGAGGCTGTCATTCAAACAGAACAAGGGGATACTGCATGGTTCAAAATCAAGAAGGGAGTGTGTCAAGGTTGTATCCTTTCACCATACTTATTCAACTTGTATATATATTGAGCAAATAATCTGAAAAGCTGGATTACATGAAGAAGAAAGTAGCATCAGGATTGGAGGAAGACTCATTAACAACTTGCGATACACAGATGACACAACTTTTCTTGCTGAAAGTAAGGATGGCTTGAAGCACTTACTGATGAAGATTAAAGACTACAGTGTGCAGTATGGATTATACTTCAATATAAATAAAAAAAAATCCTCAGAACTGGTCCAATAAACAGCTTCATGGTAGATGGAGAAAACATTGAAGTTGTCAAGAATTTTATATTACTTGGCTCTACAATCCACACCAATGGAAGCAGCAGTCAAGACATCAGATGGTATATTGCATTGGGCAAATCTGTTGCAAAGGATGTCTGTCTTTCAAGTGATGAAGAGCAAAGATATCTCCTTGAAGACTAAAGTGTGCCTAACCCAAGGCATGGTATTTTCAATTGCCTCTCATGCATGTGAGAGCTGGACAATGAATAGGAAGATCAAAGAAGAGTTGATAATTTTGAGTTGTGGTGTTGGAGAAGAATGCTAAGAGTACCATGGTCTGCAAAAAAGGACTAACAAATCTGTTCTGGAGGAAGTGCAGCCAGAATGCTCCTTGGAAGCAAGAATTGTCAGACTTTGTCTCACCTACTTTGATCATGTTTTCAGAAGGAACCATTCCCTGGAGAAGGATATCATGCTTGGTAAAGTGGAGGGTCAATGAAGAAGGGGAAGGCCCTCAACAATATGGGTAGACACAGTGGCTGCAATGATAGGTGAGGTATAGCAAGGATCATGAGGCTGGCACAAAACCAGGCAGTGTTTCGTTCTGCTGTGCATAGGGTTGCTATGAGTTGCTATGACTCGACGGCACCTAACAACAACAAGAACATCTATATCTGTCTGTCATCTATATCTATCTATGTATACATTTATGTAGGCATCTATATATTTATTTTCTACCTATTATCGATCATCTACCTATCCATCTATCATTTACCACTTACATGTGTGGAAGGGACTGGAACCATCAATTAGCCTGGGAAGGCAGCCAGAATGATAGCTGAGGACTGATAGACTAAAGAAGAGATGAGGTGGTGGGAATGGGATTCAAAGAGGAAGCCCTGGAGAACTATGGCAGTTCCTATAACAGCTTGTAGGTACTCATCGATGATACTGGTATTAATTTCTAGAGAGAGTTGTGGACATGTTGCTTCAGTTTTCAGTAGTCAACATGGTGGGGCCACAATTGTTGGCAGAAGTAAGCACCTTGTCAGAGCTTGTTAAGGTCATTAGGTACTGGAAACCAACAACCACAGCTTCACACAGTACACTTTCACAGCCCCAACACTTAGCTTCTTCAGCTCTCTGTTGAGAATTTTAGTTGTCTCTGCAATAAATATGGACTCCCACAATTTTTGCTAAAATCAGAGTAGTATAATCTTAATTCCAAGGCTTTTTGTTTTCTTTTGTTTTTGGCCTGGAATTCTTATTTCTCTTTATTCCATGTACAACTTAATAAAGAAGATATTGTCACCATTTCCCACATGATCAAGTGTCATATGGCAAATAGCAGTTACTAAATTACCAATCTTCCCCACTTCTGTAATTAATCCTTTTACTAGGCTTATTTCCTAACCTTAAAATAATCTCTACTTTAGTCAACTACCAACATTTAGTATTGTGGGGGAGATGAGTGTCAGAATACCCGATAAGCAAGGTAATCACGAGCTTACTTGTACATAATTACTAATCTGTTTTGTGATTAATTTCACATTTTTTTCACCACATCAAAGATTCTTCTTCTAGGTATGGCTGGCATCTCTCCCAACCCCACAGCACCTTCCTAAAGAATCAAAGCTTCTTTTCAAATTTACAAACCCTGACAGGGCAGTACCCATTAAGCAAGGTAAATATGGGTTGCTCTATGCGGGATTGTGCTTAGTCTCAGGGAGCGAGGTAAGCACTGGCGGGCTTGTGCTTACTCACTGATCTGCACTGAGCACTTTCCCTTGTTACCCTCCTGAGAGGGACCGGGTCTCCGGGAGCAAGGTAAGCACGG
>NW_006921617.1:5971671-5975631 GCF_000298275.1 Orycteropus afer afer
CCTTCAACGAGATGGATTGATACAGTGGCTGCGATGATGGGCTCGAGTATAGCAGGGATTGTGGGGCTGGTGCGGGATCAGGCAGTGTTTCGTTCTGCTGTGCATGGGGTCGCTATGAGTCGGAAACGACTCGACGGCACTTAACAACAACAACAACATGCTTACTAAAACGTGTGAAACTCTTCACTACATATTAGTAACACAAATAAACCTGATTTACCTTGCCTTGTTGGGTACTCTGACGGTCATCTCCCCCACAGTACTGAATGTTGATCTCCCTGGGCGAGACTGAAAAGAAGCAAAACACATTGTTTTCACTCTTGAAGGTCTCTAACAATGCAGTGCTTGATGTATGGATACTTGATGCACATAAAAAAAAGACATAAGCTACAGAAAGAAAATTAAACAAGTGAAAAATCAATATAGCTGCATGAAAGGAACTAATGAAATCAATATACATTTGTTTGCTTGTATTCAAAGGAAATGAAGGAATGCAAGTCATCCCCAGGCTTACAGGTGGGAAGCCTCTATTGAAGTGAACTTTGAACAGAGCCCTGGGGTGGGTGTCTGGGCTGGCAGTGGTGAGGGTGGCTGGCCAGTGTGGGCTTGGGGGTGCATACCAGAAATTTGAGAATTGATGGTATTTATACATTTTTGGAGAGGGGAGTGGTAATTTATTTGAGCTAATTTATTTGAGAACGCAATCAATTAGCTACTTTGACGAATCTTGTTTTAAATGTACCTAATTTGCTCTCATGATCTTTAAAACACTTAGGCACTTTATTTCTTACAGTTGAAGAAAAGATTGGAGTTGTTTTTTCATTCCCCTATGCTGAACAGAAGGCGTTCTGGTGGCATAGTGCCTAAAATATTTGACTGCTAACCAGGAGGTTGGTGGTTCAAAGTCACCAGCCACTTCATGGAAGAAGACTGAGTAATCTATTTTTGTAAAGATTTACTGCCTCAGAAACCCAAAGGGGGTCACTATGAGTCAGAATTGACTGGATTGTGGTGAGTTTGGTTTGGTTTATGCTGAACAGATGTTAGCAGAGCTTCCAGACTAACACAGACTGGAAGAAGGACCTGGTGATCTACTTCCTACAATCAGCCAATGAAAATCCTGTGGATCACATGGACTTGGCATAGGACCAGGTAGCATGTGTTTCCTTGTATATGAGATTGCCATGAATCAGGGCTGATTTGACAGCAGCTAATAAGAACAACAGGGTCTGCTGGCTTCATTTGAAAACGTGCTTCTCATCTTTTCCAAACAGCTAGGATGATGTTTTGGAAGTTATGGTGTAGTACCTGTATTGCACTTAAGGAATTTCTGCTTCTATGATTTGAGTGCATTATCTTCCTCCCAAGACTCCATGAGGTTAATGAAATGATTCCTTCACCTGTAGAAGGTGCTTTGAGGGCAACAGTCTTGTCTTTTCAGCTCCGTGTTCCTCACTGTGGCCAGCACAACACCTTGTATATAGCAGGTATTCCTTGCTGCACAACTGCCAATTCTATTTGCCTTTTCTGATTTTCCAAGGCAGGAAAAAATGATAACTTTATGCTCTTATACTGAGTAGATCATTGATGTTGTTAGTTGCCCTGGAGTTGACTCTGACTCATAGAGATCCCATGTATAATAGAACAGAACCTTGCCAAGTCCTATACCTCATGATTGTTGATATACTCAAGTTCATTGTTGTGGTCACTGTTGTGACACATAGGGTTTTCATTGGCTAATTTTGGGAAGTAGATTGCCAAGCTTTGTTCCTAGTCTGTATTAGTGTGGAAGCTCTGCTGAACCCTTTCCACCATGGGTGACCTGGTGGTATTTGAAATATGGTATAGCTTCCAGTGTCAAAGCAACATGCAAGTTTCTACAGTATGAAAAAGTGATAGGTGGTGGCAGCAGATCATAGGTTCATCCTATTTATGGAAAAAGAGAGAGATAAGTCCTCTCTGAGATTTTCAAGAGGATTATGTACATTATACACTGAAGTATAAGTTTGACCAACTCTATCTTAACACTGGCAGTTTTTAAGTTGCTATTATTGGTCCTGTAATTTTTAAAGCATTGCATAGAGCTTTAGCTGTTTGATTCCCATTGACTTCCAGCTATTGTGCATTCACATAATGGAAGCAGTTTGTCCATATGAATAAAACATCATTAAGGTGTACGTATAAGTACCATTTAAGAAAAAATAGAGAAAGTAAAGCATATTTATATAAAAAAAGCAAAACAGAGAGGCAAAGGGACCAATTTTCTGGTTAACAATAGGTTCTCACCTAAGTGAATGTCTCAAACCATTCCCCCAGATCAGATTTGGGGGAGGGGGCACTGTGTCCCACACACCCAGAGGAAGGGCAAGCAAAAGCAAGATCACCCACACGATATTTTTCTTACAATGAGATTTTTCACTTTTTGCTCTTTTTAATTGATTTTAAAGAAGGAGATGGCTGCAGGAACCTCAGGACCTCCTCTTTAAGCTCCCTGAGCATGAGTTAAAAGCTGGCAGCCCCAGCTGGCTTTCCTCTGTCCCTAACAACTCTTGCTGAAATTAATGTGGTGCAAGCAGGGACCAGGGCTGCCAGTTGTCCAAAGACAAATCATTGGTTTTAAGAAAAATCCCCTTTTTAATGATTCACAGCTGAATTTGGATTTAAACTCAGCTCAACAAGCAAACGAAACAAAGAGCTATTAGAGAGGTTGGGTTTGGAGCTGCCAATTTGCTGCAAGTTCTGGAAGTCTCCAGTGTCCACAAGGTTCTAAGGTTTTTGGCACCATAGCACTGGAGCATATTGAACTGAAGAAAGGACAATGATCACAGGTGACATTGTGACTAGAATGTGCTTTTAGTGATTCTGAATATCTCCTGCTTTTGTCTTGGAAGATCCAGGTTTCATTTCTTTCTCAGTGTACTTCTACAGAATACTTAGTAGACACAGTGCATATTGCCATGTGCTATACAGGTTACAGAGACAGTTAAAACATGACCTGTGTCCTGAAGGAGCTTCATGTCCACCTAGGAAATAAGGAATATACACATAGAAAATACAGTCTATACACAAAATTCTCAATCCTGGCTGTGTGTTAGAGTCACCTGATAAACTTAACACACATGGGCACACACAACCACCACCATCACCACCACCACCAACAACAATAAAGACAGCCATGAAACAACTGGCTCCATCCCAGACCTCATATTGAATCAGAATCAATGGGGGTGGGTGTCTGAAAATTTGTAGTTTCAAAAATTCTTCTGGTTGGTTCCAGGATGTATGAACCAGGTATGGGAGCCACTAAGCCAGATGGCAAATGTTTCAGGTAAGAGATATGGGTAGGCTCCCAGTGGTGAGCAAATATGTCCCAGAAGAAATAGGGGTAGCCTCACACATACAGCTGCTCAGCCCTATAGACCTGAAAGACCATGGAACTGAACCAAAGTAGAGCTCCCCAATTAAATACCCTCATATCCTCTCCTCTTGTACTATGCTGGAATTCACCTCAGGATGTTAGAGTTAAGTGAGAGGTAGGGCACGAAGGCATGTAGTAAGACTGTAATGAGAAAACCAAGCTCAAAACTGCATGTAGAATTGTGTATTTGCTAGTTGTCATCAAGTCAATTCTGACTCCCCATGTGTATCAGAGAACAACTGTGCACAACAGGGTTTTCAGTGGTTTATATTTCAGAAGTAGATTACCAGGCCTTTCTTCCAAGGTGTCCTGAGTGGACTGGAGTTCTAACTTGTCAGTTGGTAGCCGAGTGTACCATCTGGCCTTAGGGTGACAGCCCTAGTCTTAACATACTATAGAATATAAGCAACAGTTAGAAGTAACCTCAAGATGTTCTACATCAACATGGCTGGGTCTGTTGTTGTTGTTGTTATGTGCCGTCGGGTCGGCCCTGACTCATAGCGACCCCTCCTTGGGTTTCTGAGGCAGTATCACTACGGAAG
>NW_006921617.1:5975731-6000571 GCF_000298275.1 Orycteropus afer afer
GAAGTAGGATTGCCCAACCTTCCTTCCGAGGAGTGGCTGGTGGGTTTGAACCGCCAGCCGTCTGGTTAGCAGGCAAGTGGCTGGGTCTAGAAAACTGAATATTGAATGGCAAAAGATGAGAAATAGAAAGAAACGTACACCATAATACCATTTATATGGATCAAAAATATATACTCACATCAGTACTACTTCTTCTTTTCTAAGGATACACAAATATTTGAGGACATATGTCAAATGCATCAGTATGAGTGCCAGTGGTGAGGAGAAGAATGTGAGTAGGGAAAAAGAATGGAGAAGAAAAATAAGTATTGCCAAGAAAAGCGTCTTGTGTGGCCTTGTGATGATAATATGGGAAGAAATAAAGAAAGCGGTTCACCTAACCCTTCACCTGAGATACAAAAGAGCAAAAGGACTGTATCTCATGCAACTTGGAAAGAAGTAAACACAATGTGTCCTAAAAACTGTTAGGAGTCTCAAAAAGCAGCTCCAATTATGATAAAATCACTGATGTGAAAAATGCACATGAAAGATTTGAACACAATAATTTTATGATATGTAACTATTAGAAATCAGTATTTCTAAATTGACATTATTTATAGTACAATTATAGGCAATTGCAAATAAGTGTGTATAAGTTAATAAGATAAATACTGTAGGTAGCTTTTTGAATATTTTATCTACATCCCTAGAATATTATTCTCCCACTTCTCACTTACCAGCATAGTTAGACCAAAGACCAGGTTGTTACACAAAAACTGGCATTATGTGAAAATGGAGGATGACCATATCAGATCACAAAATGGAAGTCAACTTTATTATTGCGCTTACTGCCAATTTACTTCATTATATAACTGCCAAACTATATCATTACACCACTGCCAAACTGAGAATCATGTCCTAGGCAAATTGACATACAACCATTTCAGCCAGTATTTCCCTGACCTCACACCTTGTCATTTGTTACTGTGAGGCATACGTCGTTAATGTGCAAAATAGTCAGAAAGCAGATTTTTTTTTATTGTCATAAATGCAAAATGTCAGCTAATGAGATAGTCAATAAGTCAAGAGTAGGTGTATATTCAAATTGGCCAACCTTTTAAGAAGATATTCTCAGTATTTAATGTCATCTAATATTTGAACACATAGAATATTTACCATGGTGTGAGACAGAGGGTGGGCACCCAGTAAATTACTGCCCATTCAAAGTAATCAGGGTCTGTTTGCATCTCAGTAGATGGCTTACATTGACATTTCTTTCATTATGTGGATACATTAATATGGATGAGAAATCCCATGTAACAAATTTACAACTATTTAGAAAAGACAGCATTCTTTCAATGTTTATATAAATGACCATGAGTTAAAGCATAAACAATGTTAACCATTGCTAACAAATTTGACTTGATTTTCAAAAGGTGCTAAGAATGATAACTTGTGGGAGTGGAGGATGGAATGTTGGTGGTTATCAATGATTTTCTTTTGGGTCTTATGACCATGGAGTTGGATCTGACTCATAGTGACCCCCCTTGGGTTTCCGAAGCAGGATCACTACAGAAGTAGATTGCCCAATCTTCCTCTGAGGAGTGGCTGGTGGGTTTGAACTGCCAGCCTTCTGGTTAGCAGTCAAATGCCTTAAGCACTATGCCATTCTGTTTGTTTTGTTCGAAAGCAAGGAAGAGAAAAGATACGGGGAGGAGAATATTGCTTGGGTCAGGAAGCTACACATGAAGAGCTAGACCTGGTCTTATTTTTGTGGCATTGAATGAAAGGCCAGAAGGCTTCATTGGAGACTGACATGGAGCCTGGGAGTCTATCCAAGCTGTATCACTAGGATAATGAGTTATAGTGAAAGTAATTACGTAGTCCACTTAACTGGAGGCACGTTAACTTACAAAACACTTGGAATGTTTTATGGTTTTTCAACAGTTAGAACATTAACAACCAGGAAGCTCTCTTTTCTAATGTAAATCAATATGCTGTGTGGGTCCTATTATCTAACTAAATCAGGAACATGATATTTTTTGTCAAAAGGAGTTAGAGAAATACACACACACATACACACACACAACCATGGTATTATTTATCTTCTTACAGGGCATTGCTTTGGAATTTGTGAAATCATTCCTTTTGTGTTACAACTTCCTCCGTTCTTAATTTCCAAAATTAGTATTCTTTGTATACTTATTTTGTTTAATAACATTAAGACTAATTACCATAGTATTCTTTTTTTTCCCTCACATTTTTTTTTTTTTAATTGTGATTTGGTGAAAAATTACAGAGCAAATTCACTTTCCATACAGCAGGTCACATACACTTCGTCTCATGACATTGACCACAATTTCCCACAATGCAACATTCCCCTCCTACTTCTTCTGGATAGTTACCTCTTCCCTGTGTCCATCCCTCCGTGCACCCTGCCCCCTGAGCTGTCTCCCTGTGAGTAATCAGCCCTTCTTTCTTCCATGATTGTTCTCTCCAAGGAGTGTCACCATATTATTCTTTTCTATACTATTTTCATTTTGCACTATAACTTGGGAATCTGTCTCATAGATCTTCTCAGTAAATATTTCCACCAAAGTATGTGCTTCACAGTATTATTGTAACACTGAAAAACTATAAACAACCTAATTGCCAAGCAGTAGGGTAATGACACATCCATTTAATGTAATATTATTATTATGTAATATTATTGAGTAAAATGTACTCCTATAGAATAAAAATTACTCCTTAAATCCAATTTTTAATGATATGAAAAAAGCAGAATAAAAACCTCTTTATAAATAGTATCTCAACTATCAAGCATCTCTGGATGGTAGGATTATGGATAACTTTTACTTTTAACTGTACTTTTATATACATTTCAAATTTTCTATAGTGAGTTTGTATTATCAAAATTATTAGGAAAAAAATGTTTCAAAAAAGAAAAACTTCACCTAAATCCTAAACAATGTAGCAGTTTTGACATGACACTTGTACTTCTCCTTCACTGTACACATTCCAACTTATTAATGGGTTGAGTGTGATTATGACTATATTGAACTACATATATCTACTATATAGTTTGCATATACAGAATTACCATCTCAATAAACAATTTCAGAAATGGCCAAAAAGTTTTGACTATATTTTGATGGAGCACTGTGGTAGTTAAGTTTGTGTGTCAACTTAGCTAGGCCTAGTTGAGTGGCTGGGCAGCTGGATGTAGTATTCCCCATGATGAGACTGGTAATCAACCTCATGGTGGAATCTACTGTGAGCAGCTGAGTAGCTGCCTTAGAGATGTGATCTGCTTCCTGTATATAAGGAAAAGCCTTGGGGAATGGTCTCTAGCTTACAGCATGCTTGAACAATGCATGTAGCCATGTTGTTGTTCAGCAGCCTGCCATGCTCTGCCAGCCTTGGGACTTTCAATGGACTTGGATCAATGGCCTGCTGTGTGGTTTGGTAACATTGGGACTGTGGCTTTTCACTTGTCTACTTTGGGCTTGTCAGTCTCAGCAGCCAGCACCTGTCTGAGTGAAGAAAAGCCTCTACCTTCAGTGGGCCAGGAGCAGGAGGCAGAGCTGAAGCCCAAGGTTGAGGGGCTTTCACCCAGCCCCAAGAGCTGGCACTTTTTTACTTAAAGCCCCTAAACTGTGAGAGAATAAACTCCTGTTTGTTAAGGCCATCCCATTTGTGGTATATTCTTGTCAGAGCAACACTAGGTACCCACAGCAAGCACATGTTGCAAATACGTGTGAAGTAGTTGAGATAGTGAATGAAGCCTTAAGAAGTGTGCTTAATGCATATAGTTCAATAAGGGAGCTCTGCTCTGGTGGTACAGTGGTTAAAGCACCTGGATACTAAAAACAAAGATTAGTAGTTTGAACCCACCAGCCAGCCTGTGGGAGGAAGATACGACAGTCTCTTTCTGTAGAAATTTACAGCCTTAGAAACCTTATGGGATAGTTTTACTCTGTCTTAGAGGGTCGCTATGAGTTGGAATTAACTTGATGGCAATAAGTTTGCTTTTCCATATAGTTCAATGTCTCAACCATCAGTTGAAAATATGTCCTCATCTTGCTTCCAGCTATTAAAAAGTTTAGTCTCATAAATGCTAACATGCATAATTGACTTTTAAGAGATCTTTATGATTTACTAAAGAGGCCTGATTAAAAAAAATTATGTAAAATTCAAGGTATCAGAAGTGAGCTCTTTACTTAGAAATGGTATATATTCAAATAAATTCAGAAGAGGAAACAGTGCTTATTTTCCAATTGTAAGGGAGAAGGTCAGTGCCTGTATACATTGCTAAATGTTGAAGTTATAAAACACATTATGGATCCTCCAATCCTGAAGGCTTCCTAGTCCTTCTTGATCTGGAAGCTCCTCTGAAATCTGTTCACCATCATAGAGACACTCAAGCCTCTAATGACGGGGGGGTGGTGACTCTGTGTGAGATGCATTGGTCGGGATTTGAACTCATGGAAGGTGAAGTTCTACCACTCTACCACCAACGTGTCAACTAGGAAGGAAGGCCTGCAGTCTACTTCTGAAAATCAATGAAAATTCTCTGAATTATAATGGTTCAATCCTCAACTATTCACAGGGATGAGACAGGATTCGGCAACAATTTGTTACTTTGCACATGGGGTCATCATAGGATGGGGGCTGTCTATATCAGTTAACAACAACAATCCTGATGCTATAGACTGGATGCCTACAGATTTGACAATGGAGCATTATTTTCTTTGGCCAGAGGTATTTTTTGTTTGTTTGTTTTGCTTCTCAATTTAGGTAACATTTAAAATTCAGAGCTTTACCTAACATACAAATTCAGGTTTGGGAAATTCCAAGACTTGAATGCTCTGGTCCAGCCTTGGTCCTTGAATCTGTGCAGGTCTCTTTGGTTGGGACTTGCCTCTACACTTTCCACACCCTCAACACATATATACATACACATACACACTGATCACACATGAGCTTACCCCCGGTCCTCCTTGCTCAGGATGTTTATGAGTTTGGTTACCAGGCTCTAAAATGAGTTTAGGACTTCTGTTCACATCAAGCTTTTTGTCCTTTTCTCTGTCTCCAACATATGGCCCTTCTCTTTCTTCCTCAAACACACTCACCATCCGTTCTCTAGACTTTGCTTAGCAATTCTTCTGTCAGCTGCAAACTCTGCTTCCAGCCCAGCTAGTTGATACCTGTTCATTCTTTTAAGTTCAGCTGACCAAAGAAGCCTTTCCTGATCCCTCAGGAAAGGTCTAATGACCAGGTCTAGTGACCCAGTTACTCTCATAGCACTCTGTTTTCTCTTTTGTTATAATTAAAAATGAATGATAAAATAAGTTGTTTAATATCTCTCTGCCTGGTGGAATGTCAGCTCTGGGAGGGTAAGAGATCAGAGCTAATGTGGCACCTGTGTACTGTAAACAGTCAAATACTGAATGAAGGTACTGTTGTATTGAACTGATGAGAAACACATCTTGAGAGTTAAGGGACTTAGTTAGGTGCATAGGGAACCTAGGATGGAACCTACACAGATATACCCAGAGAGGGCCAGGGAAGGCCTGTTTGAGCCACAGGGCCGAAAGCTCTTAGGACATTTTGTCAGTGGTATCACTAGGGGCACAGTGGTGCAAACTATACACCAACACTATCAGAAGGGGTGATACCAAAATGACCCCAGAATCCATGGGGGTAGTGGCAGTGATCAAGGAAGTTGCATCACTAGTGCAGTAACTTGCCACCCCCACCCCCCGCCCCCAACCATCATCTACCAGTCAGTGTTCTGGCTCTGGGCCATAGTGTCCACCATTGGATGTTCTTATCAATTCCTGAAGTCTTGTTTTTTGCCAATTCCTTCAGGGCAGCTTCAACTTCTTCCTTCAATACCCTTGGTTCTTGATCATATGCTGCCTCCTGAAAAGGATGAACATCAACGAATTCTTCTTTTGTTGTTTCCTGCATCATTCAATGTTTTCCCTATAGAATCTTTCAGTATTGAAACTTGAGGCTTGAATTTTTTCTTCAGTTCTTTCAGCTTGAGAAATGAGGAATGTTTTCTTCCATTTTGTTTTTCTAATTCCAGGTCTTTTCACATTTCATTATAATAATTGACTTTGTCTGCTTGAGCTGCTCTTTGAAATGTTCTGTTCAGCTCTTTTATCTTGTCATTTCTTCCATTTGCTTTAGCTACTGTCTGTTCAAGAACAGGTTTCAGAGTCTCTTCTGACATCCATTGTGGTCCTTTCTACCTTTCCCATCTTTTAAATTACCTTTTGCTTTCTTCATAGATGATGTTCTTGATAACATCCCACAATTTCTCTGGTTTTTCAGTCATTGATGTTCAATGCATCAAATCTATTCTTTAAATGGTCTCTAAATTCAGGAGGGATATAATCAAGGCCATATTTTGGCTCCCATGGACTTCTTTTAATTGTCTTCAGCTTCAACTTGAACTTGCATATGAGCAGTTGATGGTCTGTTCCACAGTCAGATCCTGGCCTTGTTTTGACTGAAGATATTGAGCTTCTCCATTGCCTCTTGCCACAGATGTAGTCAATCTGATTCCTGTGTACTTTATCTGGCAAAGTCCATGTGTTTATGTTTATGTTGTTGAAAAAACGTATTTGCAATAAATAAGTCGTTGGTCTTGCAAAATTTTGTCATGCGGTCTCTGGCATAATTTCTATCACTAAGGCCATATTTTCCAACTACCAGTGATTCCTCTTTGTTTCCAGCTTTTGCATTCCAATCACCAGTGATAATCAACACATCTTGATCGCATGTTTGGTCAATTTCAGACTGCAGAAGTTGGTAAAAATCTTCAATTTCCTCATCTTTGTCTTTGGTGGTTGGTGTGTAAGTTTGAATAGTAATAGTATTAACTGGTCTTTTTTGTTTTTAAAAAATAAAAACCACAGCATCAAGTGGATTCTGACTCATAGCAACCCTCATTGGGTTTCTGAGGTGGTAAATCTTTACAGAAGTAGATCACCCCATCTTCCTTCCATGGAGCAGCTGGTGGCTTTGAACTACCAACCTTCTGGTTAGCAGTCAGATGCCTTAAACACTGTGTGACCAGAGCTCCTTGGTCTATCTTGTAGGTGTGTGGCTATTATCCTATCACTGACAGCATTATTTTTCAGGATGGATCTTGAAACATTCTTTGTGATGATGAATGCCACACCATTCCTCTTCAATTTGTCATTCCTGGCATAATAGATCATATGGTTGTCTGATTCAAAATGGCCAAAACCAGTCTATATCAGCTCACTAATGCCTAGGATATCAATCTTTATATTTTTTATTTCATTTTTGACAACTTCCAATTTTCCTAGATTCATACTTCATACATTCTATGTTCTGATTGTCAATGGATATTTGCAGCTGTTTCTTCTCATTTGGAGTCATGCCACATCAGCAATTGGAGGTCCCAAAAGCTTTACTCTATCCACATCATTTAGATTGGCTCTACTCTGAGGAGGTAGCTCTTCCCCAGTTGTATCTTGAGCACCTTCTTACCAGAAGGGCTCATCTTCTGGCACTATATTGGACATTTCAGGGGTATTCATAAAGTTTTCTAATAATATATAAGACAGTGTTTCACTGCTATTCATAAGATTTTCACTGGCCAATTCTTTGAGAAATAGATGGTCTCTTCCTTCTTCTGAGGCTGTCTTAGTCTGGAAACTCCACTGAACCCTATGCACCACGGGTGACCCTGCTGGTATTTGAAATACCAGTGGCATAGCCCCTAGCCTCACAGCAACATACAAACCATGACAGTACAACAAACTGACAGATGAGTGGTAGAGGATGAGAGTCTAGGATCTCAGAATCTTAGCTCCTTCTCTTGAACCTCACCGCTACTTTGATGATCTTGAAAGGATCAAATAGCACATCAAGGAATTATCTGTATAACAATGTCAGCAATAAACCCTACACAGTGGCTTACTCATTTCACTAATATTTTATTTAAGAAAATAAAAATATCTGAAATTGTCTTGTCAAGGAGAGCAATGATTTATATCAATTTCTCTAGTAAATATTAATGCTCTTCTTTGATTCTGCACATATTCTGTATGAAAAACTAAACTTTATCATTATAACAATGGGAAGGCAGGAAACATACAGGTGTCATGAGCATCCACGTGAAGGAAGAGAGATATTGATTTTTTTGGTAATATGTAGAATGCAGTGATGAAAAAATCACAAAAAGTTGGTTTCATACCTTACATCATAGTTCAAAAGTGAACTCAAGATGGAACAAATATTTAAATAAAATAACAATGGCAATCAACCATATAAGCCTGTAAGTCATAAAAGAAAGAGAATTTTACTATATAAAAAATTTAACATTTTCTATATATAAAAAAATGCCATGAAGAAGATCAAAAGATAATAAACTGAGGAAAAATTTTGCAGTACATATGACAAAAGGCAAATTACCTAAATTCATAAAGCACTTTTATAAACCAATTCTAGTATGATAGAAAGGAAAGTAACATGTAGCTCACAGAAAAGAAAATGTAAATAACTGTACATACATAAAAATATGCTCAAGTAAATAGAAATTAGTTAAATAGAAATGAGAGATTGAATGGTCTTTTGGAAAATATAGGGACTTTAACAATGCCAGGTATTTATGAGGGTGGAGAAATGAGCACACTTGTACATTTTTATTGGGTGTGAAAATTGCTTGAGTTTTTGGAAGAAAAATTTGCAATTAACATGTGCATATAAAAGGCTCAAAATTCACATATACTTTTACCAAGCAATTCTACTTCCAGGAATTTCTTTATCAGGTATACTCACAATCAGGCACAGAAATGCATACTAAAAACATTCACTACAGAATTATTATAATGGTAAAAATTTAGAAATAACTCAAACGTTCATCTTTGGAGGATTAGTTCAATAAATTACACAGCCTATAACATTCGGCAAGTAAACAAATACCACACAGTGATGAAAAATAATGAGATGTGATTTGAAAACATGTCCACAATATGTTAAATTAAAAACATATATGTCAGTATAGCCATGTGCCGCATGATGTCTGTTCAGCCAGCATCCCGCCACTTATACATCTGTGGTTCCATAAAAATATAATGTTGTTGTTGTTGTTATGTGCCGTCGAGTCGGCCCCCCGACTCATAGTGACCCCCTCCTTGGGTTTCCAAGGCAGTATCACTACGGAAGTAGGATTGCCCAACCTTCCTTCCAAGGAGTGGCTGGTGGGTTTGAGCCACCAGCCATCTGATCAGCAGGCAAGTGTCTTAGCCACTATGCTACCAGAGCTCCCTAAAAATATAATAGAGTTCAGAAATCCTGATTGGAGAATGGAACATAGTGAACACAGAAGCTTCCTGCAGAAAAACACATATCTTATGTCTCTTATATACAAAGTGATTGTGCTGCCAGGTGTATAATTGTATGGTATGTACATAAACATGTACATAAATACACACACACACACACATATATATATACTTTTCAAAAGACCATCTCAATCTCTCATTTCTATTTAACTAATTTCTATTTAATTGAGCATATTTTTATATATGTATAGATATTTACATTTTCTTTTCTGTGAGGTACATGTTACTTTCCTTTCTATCATACATATGTATGAAACTTAAAATACATGTCTTGATCATCATAATAAACATTGAAGTTACTGGCTTATGTATATATGTATTATAATCTCCTTTCTATGTAAAAAGTTTACCACATAACAGTATATGCTTCAACTTGTAAGCAGCAGCATCCAATTTTGTGTATCCTGTATCTCTTGAATTTTATGGCATAATCTCTATTTAATTTTCTTTTGAAAATATTTCCATGAAGTCATCATGGATTCCAAATGCAATGAAACCAATGCTAGTGATAGGATAGCAGCAGCAAGAGGCAAGGGAGAAGTATTGATGTGGAAGTGAAACAAAAGATTATTAAACAACATAAAAATGAAGGTGGAAAATCAAGGAATGCTATTGCTTGCAATTTAGTCATGTCGCAGTCGACAATCACGATGATCCTCATAAACGAAGAAAAAATTTTCAGAGCAATTAAATGATCAGCTCCACTGAAAGCTACAAGGCTAATGGAAATGCGAGAGGGACCTATATCAGATATGCAGAAATTGCTAATGACATGGATTGAGGACCAAACACAAAAGTGAATCCCTCTTAGCATGTTAACTAACTATCACAGCTAAGGCACAAAACATGTTCCAGATGCTTAAAGAAAAAGTAGGACCACACTTCGATATGGTATTGACAAAATGTCCAAACCATATAACTTACTATTTCACAGACCATATTGTGGACATTAAGTGATGTATAACTATATATTTATTGTATAATTTATGTAAAGAAAAAATATATGCATAAATATTGAAATAAGTATAGAAAGTATCTGGAAGAACCAGCAGCTATCTCTAAAATATGGTACTGAGGGAAAGAAACAGAGACTTTTAATTCCTATACTTTTGTATTTTAAAAAAAATTATGACTTTCTCCACCCCCTAAAAAACCTACCCTTTTCAAACGAATAAGAAATTAACAAAAACAAATTTAGGTTAATAGCGTTCTGGTTACCTAATGCTGCTCTGACAAAGTTATACCACAAATAGGATGGCCTTAACAAACAGGAGTTTATCCTTACAATTTGTAGGCTTTAAGTCCAAGTTCAAAGTGTCAGGCTCTAGGGGCTGGGTGACAGCCCCTCAACCTTGTGGTCCAGCTTTGTTTCCTTCTCCCAACCCACTGGAGCTAGAGGCATTTCTTCACTCAGACAGCTGCTGGCTGCTGAGGCTGAGAAGCCCCAAGGTTGATAAGTAAAAAGGCATGGTCCTGATATTACCAAACCACATGGTAGGCCATTAACTTAAGTCCATTGTAAGTTCCAAGGTCGGCAGAGCATAGCAGGCTGCTGAGCAACGACACAGCTACATGCAGGGCCCAAGTGTGCCACAGGTTAGAGACCATTCCCAAAGCTGCTTCTTATATGCGGGAAGCAGACTACATACCCAAAGCAACTACTCAGCTGCTTGTGGTAGATCCCACCATGGAGCTGATTGCCAGTCTCATCATGGGGAATTACTATCACCAGCCGCTCAGCCACTCAACCAGGCCTGGCCACGTTTACACACAAACATAACCACCACAGTTAGAAACTACTGTTGTTGTTGTTGTTGTTGTTGTTATTTGCCATCGAGTGGGCCCCGACTCATAGCTACCCCTCCATGGGTTTCCGAGGCAGTATCACTACGGAAGTAGAAATGCCCAACCTTCCTTCCGAGGATAGAAACTACTAAAGAGCAGTAATACTCTACTACTCATTATCAATTTAATTCAGTATTTTTTGAGCAATCACTAATTCTCAGAAACCATGCTGGGGATTTCACATAACAAAGGTGAAAAAATAAACCATGACACCCCTGTCCTAGAGATCACTGCTCAGTAGCTGCATGTTCCTCTAATCAAACCTTGCATTTTTAAGCGCAATAATAAGGAAGCCTACCAAACAGCGTGGTGGTACGAAGGATAGCATGATGAACTGAAAGTTGAGATTTCACAGAGAAAATGCTTGCTTAAATCTTAAGAGAAGAGTTCCTGGTCTAGGATTTGATTTTTCCAAACTCACCAGGCACTCCTCGGAAAGAAGGTTGGGCAATCTACTTCTGTAGAGATACCACCTCGGAAACCCAAGGAGGGGTCGCTATGAGTCGGGTCTGACTCAACTGCAGTGAGCTTGTTTTTGAAATGATAATGTTAGCCTAATACATTTTCATGGATGCTGGCAGAAGACATGAGACTCCTGGATCAGAGACAAAGGACTCTGTTACCTACCTCGGAGAAAGCAGATAGAACATCTCCTTGTGCATCAGTTTTATTTTTTCACCAAGTCCCACTGGGGCAATGCCGTGGGCCCAGATGGGTTTTCTGTTGTAGCTGAGGAAGACTGAGCTTTGGGAACCCATAGTTTTATAGCAAGTTGTAAGTAAGCAGTCCTGCCTGTTTTCCTAGATAGAGGCATTACATTACTCCTCAAGGTTACTCACTGCAAGCACAACAATGAAAGGGAGCTTTAGTAAATATTGTTCTGGGCCTTGCATTCTTGGCATACCCAGCAAGATGTGTAGGAACCCAAAAAACTCATGGAAAGATATCTCTCTACAAAGAGTAAGCAGGAAAAAGACCTGTCAAAGGCATGGGCTGTGGGAGACAAGCCCTACTGGCTTTGAGGAGGAGATGTAGTATGGAAGCAGGAGGAGTGGCAAGAAATGAATGAAATCTTGACTTTTGACCAAATTCTGACATCCTCAGGAAACTGAACTTTGCCCTATGGAGACTGGGAAGACTTCAAAGGGCTTTTGCTTTGTTAGATTGAACTGAACAAGGTTTCTATTTTTATAGATCATAAACATTTGAATAATGGCAATTTCATATTGGTCAATCTAATAGATCTCATTAATGCAGAGTGGAAGATTAAAGGGGAAGGGAGAGAAGACAAGATTAATCATTTCTTTATCACTCACATTTAGCAAAGGGAGAACGCTTGATGAATATTTTAGTTGCTCAAATTTGTCTACTGAAGGAATAAATGGTGAATGAAAGAACAAATAAATGAATACATGGAGCATATAGAAGATGGAAGACCCAGTAAAACAAAGGATTGTTTTCTAAAAATAGGAAATTGTTTTCTAAAACACAGGGACATTACTGTAAGATTTCAATTCCCTTCAGGGTCATTGAAGTCATAAAGATAGAACCAGGGAGTACCCCAATTACATTATTTTAAATTCCCCTAATCACTGCCTACTTCAGTATGTGCCAGAGTGCTGGAAACTGAAGAGTCTAGAGCATTTGTCTAGTGTTGAGGCTGAGCTTGTGAACTCTGGAATGAAACTGTCTTAGCTTAAAGCTCAGTGGTAGTGCCTAAGGCATTTGACTGCTAACCAGAAGGCTGGCAGTTCAAACCCACCAGCTACTCCTTGGAAGGAAGACTGGGCAATCTACTTCTGTAGAGATATCGCCTTGGAAACCCAAGGATGGATCACTATAAGATGGAATCGACTTGATGGCACTGAGTTTGGTTTTTTTGATTTTGTGAATTTGGTGCCAAAGTTTCTTCAACTGCAAAGTGAGGATGATAATTTACTCTCCTCTTGGGGTTATGAGAATTACAGAAAATAAAGTATGCAATTCAGTTAGAATAATACTTAAGAGTATTATTTTACTATTATTATCACTGAAGACTGGTTGAAACTGATAAGAACCAAAAATTACCCAATAGGCCCAGTTGAAGCCAGGCACATGGAAATGAGATGACAGTTTTGAGTCACTCAGAGTGTGAATGTAGGGCAGAGAACTAAAGGTTTGATTGTGTGTGTGTGTGTGTGTGCGTGTGTGTGTACACGTGTGATGTATTAAGGTAGTTTGGTTTTCTGAGCAAGTCTTAGTCAGCTGACACTGGTGAGACCAGGAAGTATTATCAAGTAGGGAGGAGAAGTTAAAAACTGAGTCTACAACAAATTTGCCAAGTGTTATGTATGTGCAGATTTCATCCATTCTCAAGGTTTCTTTTGGATTTCATATCTTGAGGAGTTTGGAGTTTTAAGTGGGCCCCACGGTCAGTAATTCTGGCTGGCTTCCCTGGACTCTCAGAAATGAGTACTCCAAATTGAACAGCATACATTTTTCACATTCCAGAATAATGACACAATTATGTTATTTTTCCTGTTCAGAGCAAAACAACATTGATCTTTGAAAGTTACCTTGGCTGAATCAAAGTGAAAGTAGTTTAGGTATGTGCTGGGTCACAAGTCAGATGATTCAGGATGCAGTGGTTTTCACTGCTTGAATTATGAAGCACATAGTCATGAATTCATCAAATGTCACCTAATCCTTCCCTTGGCTTTTTCTGAGGGATACTTTCTCCTTGCTGATAGATTTTATATTCTCCTTTTATGGTTTACTTTATGAAATTATTGCTAAACTTTTATTTTGCCAGTCAGCTCTAATACCCCAGACCATCCACTATCAACCCAGCATGCTATTTAATATGCACCTTTCAAAGGTGGATATTGGAAGCTGTGGTGGTGTAGTGCCTAAGGCATTTGACTGCTAACCAGAAGGCTGGCAGTTCAAACCAGCCACTCATTGGAAGGAAGATTGGACAATCGACTTCCATAGTGATAATGCCTCAGAAACCCAAGGAGGGTCGAATCAACTCGGCAGTGAGTTTGGTTTGGTTTATGGTAGGATGGATATCTACTTATCCTTTTCGCCTACACACCTAACTCTTTTAGTTATTCCTAGATCCTTCAATTCCCAATTCACTTCACATACTTCCCAGGGGTTGTCTGAAGGTTCAATTTAAACCATCTCTTTCTCTGTACGATGTGGTGGTTAGCTACCTTCATATCTGCTTTGACTTATGGTGACCTCATGCTGGATCAGGTCAGAGCTTTGTGACCCATGGGGTTTGCACTGGCTGATTTTGGGAAGTAGATGACCAGGTCTTTCTTCCTCTATGTATCTATGGGTTTGTGATTATGTATATTCTTAACTAATGTTTTTGGGATGGTGGCCTGGGAGATAAAACCTAGCCTCACCAAAGTAAATACAACAACAGATTTGATTAACACAGTATTGTTCTTCCTTCATTAAGTGAGTCTGTAAGTAGACAGCAAATTGTTACTCCTTTTCAGTAGATTCCTTTGCAACCAGATGAAAATGGAGATCTTTGGTCTGAGTGAATACAAAGAACATAACCTAAGGCAAGTCACGAAGAGGCAATTTCAGAGCCATAGAAATTGTAGCGGAGGCCAAAGGAGTTGGTTTCTAAGGCTTTGCATTGTTAGTGGCCTCTTACGATGTTAATAGCATGCTTAAAAGCCAGTACCAAGAAAGGGGGTAATGTCACTTTAACCAGAGGAGTGAGACTCACAGGCTTAATGCTGGCCAAGTGTAAAGTAGAAAGCCTAGCAAAAATAATTGAAGCCCCTGCGAAATATTTCAATTTTTTTATTGATTGAAGGCAATTATCCCTTAATTGCATATTTAAATGAGGTATTAGGAGGTTTAACTAAGCAATGCCTCTTAATTGCTACTGCACACTAGGTGTCACAGATTGTGTTTATTTCATATGTTAATTAAAGAGAAAGGGGTATTTTATTTTATCGACTACAAGGTTCTCTGAGGCTGTGTTGTTTAGGACAAAGTATGTCTCAGGTGTTTATCACATGCTGGGTATTAATATCATCATTAGTGAGAGGTTAAAGTTTTTAATGAAGAGGTACATCTCCGTTTTATGTGTTTTCAGCCACATAGGCATCTCTAAAATGGGGGAGGACAAAGGGCCCCAAATCCCATGGAAACAATTATCTTTATGAAAGAAATATTGAGCCCCTTCCCCTTATAATATAGCAAAGTGCAAGTTCTGATCCAAACAGGAAAAACAACATCAAATCATTAAAGAATTAGGATTGTTAACATGAATCCATACTGCCCTGTGGGTACTTTCATTTGTATTTTGACCAGCAGTGGTCCGAGTATTAATTTCCAAGTTGCTGCATGATTCTGTGATAGGGAAGTGTATTACTGAACTTTGAAAAAAGAGTTGGCATATATCCCCATTTCCTGGGCAAAAGTATACAAGATTCTTTGTGAGAAAGCTTACAAGGGTCCCACAGAACAGTTTTCCTCATTTGTAGATCTGAACATTTGGATAAGGTTTAATATCTTATGGTACTGAGTGGAACAGTAGGAAAGGGTTAAACATTGCTTTCTAGATTGCTTTTCTTCTTCATAGTGCAAAGAAATGATCACAATTTTTCAAATAGGGATGGTATTTACAACTCTTGTAGACTGACCTGTCTGCCTCCTAAGAAGATAAAGATAACAAAGGATGCGACAAATGAAGATGAATGATGGGATTTGTAATTTAGGAGCCCTATGAAACTTCAAGGGAGCTCTGGTGGCATAGTGCCTAAGGCACTTGACTGCTAACCAGAAAGCTGGCAGTTCAAACCTACTAGCCTAGGAAGGAAGATTGGGCAATCTACTTCCATAGTGATACTGCCTTGGAAACCCAAGGAGGGGTTGCTATGAGTCGGGTCTGACTCAACAGGCACATAACAAAAACAACAACAACAAATGAAATTTCAAAATCTATTAAAGTAAGAGTCCACAGCAAATAATAACAAAAATTGTTTTTTCCATCTCAGAGCAGTAGATCCAAGAAAGGAATACACAATATTTCTGTTGCCTATTCATTTATGTGAGTGTCCCTGGGTGGTGCAAATGATTAACAGACTTAGCTGCAAACTACAAAGGTCGGGAAGTTTGACTCCACCCAGAGATGCCTTGGAAGAAAGCCCTGACAATCTACTTCCAAAAAACTAGCCACTGAAAACCTGTTGTTGTTGTGTGCCGTCGAGTTGGCCCTGACTCATAGTGACCCCTCCTTAGGTTTCCGAGGAGGTATCACTACGGAAGTAGATTGCCCAACCTTCCTTCTGAGGAATGACTGGTGGGTTTGAACTGCCAGCCTTCTGGTTAGCAGTAAGATGCCTTAGGCACTATGACATCAGAGCTCCTATTCTCCCAGTTCCACTCTGACAGACATGGGTCATCATGATTTAGAATCGTCTCTTGGCAACTGGTTTGGTCTCTCGTGGGTCCACTTATTTATTCATTCATTTGACAAATATTCATTGACTGTCTAAAGTAGGAATAGAAAAGGAGATCTGGTGGCACAGTGCCTAAGGCCTTTGACTGCTAACCAGAGGGTTGGTGGTTCAAACCCAACAGATACTCTGAGGAAGGAAGTTGAGACAATCTACTTCCATCAAGATTTACCACCTTGGAAACCCAATGGGGGTTGCAATGAGTCAGAATTGACTTGATGGCAGTGAGTTTTTGGTTTTTAAAGTAGGAGTATAGTGATGGGCAAGCTACATAAGATTCCTGCCTTGTGGAGCTTGTAGCTTATCAGAAGACAGAGACTTTAAAGAAATAACCACACAGATAATTCAATTGTTTAAAACAGTGAAGGGTCAGTTCAAGATGCTATCAAGAATCTAATGGGAAAGTTAATTTAGCCTGGAGGTGTGGGCCAGTAAGAAGAATCGATATTTCTATATTTAGGCCAAGGCTTAAAGAACTTGGGAGTGATGGGTGGCTTATTAGGACATTCTTACATCATATAAAAAAATCTGAACAAATTTATTTCCTTAAAAAAGCCTTGGTGGCATATATAGATTTTAATAAATTTCCTCAATCTGTAGAAATAATAGTGTGTACTTTATTGATATCCTCTGATATGTATCTGAATCTAGAAATGATTTTAAAGAATTAACCAGAGGTCACTTTCCACATTCTCTCTAGTCAGTAGGCTATAGGTGCTGCCTGTATCTTTCTCTCATAAAAAAATCCATGGACAAATAAGATTTGAGCAGTTGAAAAGGTTCAAGCAGTCGGAGGGGGAGAAATTCTGCAGGAGAAAACTCCTGTCTTGACTTTAAGAAAAATTTTTGGACTGGCAAAATGCTTTGTATTATGAAGGATAGTTCCAATTTATAAACTCATGAGCTTATGAGTGGTATTTGCTTCAATTCTTATCTGTATTGTACAGCAATGGCAGCCACATATGATAAGTCTTCTTCACTGACAGAATTTTGAAAAAGTAATTTCAATGCAGTGAATATAAAAAAGTACTATCAAGGAAAAATATTTTCTCTTCCCTGGAATAGAAACCATTATTTAAACTGTTAGATGCCTCGGTATTCTATTCATACAAAATCCATCCCTGCAGTCAAAACGTATTCTTTTCCAAAGATTTCATATATATTGGTATATTTGTGTACGTATGTGTGTGTGCACATGTGTTTGTGTATGTGTGTGTGTGTGTGTGTGTCTGTGGCTTCTCCACATGTTCATAAAAAGAAATAACCATTTTATTTCAGTGCAGGTCTTAGTTGGATCATAGATTCTCTAATAAAAATAACTACAATTTTAGTTATTTTGAAGTGGGGCATTTTGTACCCAAAGACTAATTCTGGGTTGATTCTCCCCCCTAGGGGAATCAATGTTGCCCTTTGCTGCCATAGCCACGAAGAACAAACTGAACCTCAGAGAAGAATCGCAGAGCATAACATATCAACATATTCTGCTTTGTAAAGAATGGGCAAGAATGACTTGATTTAAAAAAAATAAAAAAGGGTGGTGGTGGTGGTACAAACTGGCAGGAAAAGAATCCCGAAAGATCTTCCCAACTGAAAGGAATCATCTGTTAGGAGGGAGGAAAAAGATCAATAACAAAATTTTCTAAACTTCATCTTTAGTTGTAAATCCAGGTTTTAAGTTTATACAATTTTGAGGGTCCTTTATATTAAAAAAGAAGCTCTGGTGGTAGAGTAGCTAAAACACTTGGCTGCTAACCAAAAAGTTGGCAGTTTGAACCCAGCAACCACTCTGTGGGAGAAAGATGGGGCTGTCTGCTTCCGTAAAGATTTATAGACTTGGAAACCCTATGGGGTAGTCCTACTCTGTCTTTAAAGGTCACTATGAGTCAGAATCCACTTGAAGACTGAACGTTTATTTATTTATTTAATTTTGGTTTTATATAAATGGCAGTGGGTTTTGTTTTTTTTTTTTTGGTTTTATGTAAAAAATGCATAACTATGCTACTTTTGCAAAATTTACAAAAATATATATGATTTTATTGGGACATTGCTGGGGTCCCTGGTATAGAACCCTGGAGGGACTGTACACATGAGGAGTCCTGAAGGTCAGGCGTTTTGCTTCCATGGTGAACTTATTATTGTCCTGCTTATTATTGGACATGTATTCTTCCTATAGTGCAAAAGTCCCCTCATCAGTTTACTGCAGAGTAGTTTGCACTCAGTTGCTAACCAAAAGTTTGGGGGTTGGCGTCTACTCAGAGGTGCCTCAGAAGAAAGTCCTGAGGGTCTACTTCAGAAAAATCAGTCACTAAAACCCCTGGAGAGTACAGTTTTACTCTGACACATATGGGGTTGCTGTGAGTCAGAACGGACTGGAGGGTAGCTGGGTTACTGGTAGTTCACACTGTCAGTATCTGAATTTTAGGAACAGTTTCCTATGGAAATAAAATAAAGGTACTAAAGGTATGTATCACAGGAGATTAGAATGATACAGTATAGAGCTAGACTCAAATCTCAGAGAGTGACCTTTTAGTGTTTAGTAAACAATTTACATTATAACCCAGAATATCGATAACACGAATGATGTAATGGTTACCAAGTCAAATCCAAACCATGAACATATCTTACATATTAAAATGTTCTTTGATAATCAGTAGAAAAAAACGACATCTTTTGAATAAGTTGTATATTGTCCCTTTATTTTCCAAAAGCGTTCTAAACCTCCCATGTTGCCAACTAATACTGATTAGTGTGTGTGCGCACGTGTGTGTATGTGTGGTAGTTTTGGAAAACGAGCAAGCTCAAGCTGCGTTTAGGTAAAAATGGCTACACAATATAGGATCTCAGGGATTTTCTCATTGGACAGGGTTGGAAACTGGTTCCTGACTTGGCAGGGCAATGAGAAGAACATGGAAAATTTAAGGGATAGTCATTAGCCCACCTGGCCAACCTATTAGAAAAGATCCATATTTGTGCCCTTTCCAAAGAAAAGTGATCCAACAGAATGTGGAAATTATTGAACAATATTATTAATATCACCCACAGTAAAGTTTTCATGAAGATAATTTAAAAAAATGGTTACAGTAGTATATTGACAAGGAACTGCCAGAAATTCAAGATGGATTAAGAAGATGTGGAATAAGGGATATGATTGCTGATAGCAGATGGATCATGGCAAAGAATACCAGAAAGATGTTGGCCTGTGTTTTATTGACTGTGAAAAGGCATTCAACTTTGTGGATCAAAACAAATTCTGGATAACATTGAGAAGAATGGGAATCTGAGAACACTTAATTGTTTTCATGAGGAACCTCTACATAGAACAAGAGGCAGCCACTCAAACAAAACAAGAGGATACTTTACGGTTTAAAATCAGGAAAAGTAGGTGTCCAGGTTGTATCCTTTGCCATACTTATTCAATCTGTATGCTGAGCAAATAATCAGAGAAGCTGGACTATATGAAGACGTGGCATGCGGGTTGGAGGAAGGCTCATTAACAACCTGTGATATGCAGAGGACACAACCTTGCCTGCTGAAAGTGAGGATGACTTGAAGTATGTACTGATGAAGATCAGGGACTGCAGCCTTCAGTATGGATTACACCTCAACATAAAGAAAACAAAAATCCTCACAACTGAATCAATAAGCAACATCATGCTAAATGGAGAAAGGATTGAAATTGTCAAGCATTTAATTTTACTTGGACCCATAATCAATGCCCAGGGAAGCAGCAATCAAGAAATCAAACTACGTAGTGTATTGGGCAAACCTGCAAAAGACCTCTTTAAAGTATAAAAGAGCGAAGTTGTCACTGAAGACTAAGGTGCGCCTGACACAAGTCATGGTCTTTTCAAAATTGTAATACAAAATCAATTGTATTAATTAATTAATCAAAAGCCTCATAATGAATGTGAGGGCTGGACAATGAATAAAGAAGATCAGAGAAGAATTAATGCATTTGAGTTGTGATGTTGGCAAAGAATATTTAACGTACTATGGACTGCTAGAAGAATGAACCAATCTATCTTAGAGGAAGTACAGCTGGGATAATCCCTAGAAGCAAGAATGCCTAGACTTTGCCTTTTGTACTTTGGTCATGTTGTCAGAAGGGACCAATCCCTGGAGAAGGATAGCATGCTTGGTAAAGTAGGTCAGTGAGAAAGGGGAAGACCCTCAACGAGATAGACTGACGCAATGGCTGCGACAATAAGCTCAAGCATGGGAATGACTGTGCAGATGGCTCAGGACTGGGCAGTGTTTCTTTCTGTTGTACACAGAATTGCTACAGGTTGGAACCAACTCGCTAGCACCCAACAACAACAATACATTAACCCACACTTAAGCAATTTGGAAAAGAGATTGTACTGATGTTGGTAAATCTACAAGGATGCTCACTTGTCAACAATGTGGCCGTGTAGGTAATGATAGGTAATGATCTTGCTCTATGATCCCTGAACTACTCTTGAGGGCAAGGGTGTGTCCTAAGACAAAAGAGCTCAATATTCCATATAAGACCCGCATGGCCCAATGAATGAGTGAGGGCATGCATTCATTTATCAATTGGGAATACAGTGGTGAGGGAAACATAAAGGATCAAATATAAACACTAAACACTAATGAGGATTGAGTAATAAGCTGTGACAAATGCCACAGAGGGAAAAGGTCAGGGGCTATGAGAATACTTCACAGGGAAGTCTGTTTTGAATCTGGGGGCAAGAGAGGTAGTTGTAAGATTTTTGTGTTTCTGTTGGGCCTTTCAAGTTCCATTTTTTAGTATCTTCTCCTAAGAGCCATCAAAAAAGGTATCAGATGAGAAATCCCCAAGGTCTTGCTCAATTTATGCCCTGAGAGCACAGGTACATTTAGAGAATTGGGGTAGAAATGTCCTGGGATTTGAGGCTTTTATAAAGATTTTGAGCAGTTTCAGGCTTAGCTACCTCAGAACTACTCTGGGCTAGCTATCTGGGAGCTCTGTGAGAGAAAGGAGATGTGCAGTTAGAGGAATTGACCCCAAGGGACCATGCATTGTTATGGAAGTTGGGTATTTCCAGTCTGAAAGCAGGTGTGTGTGGAAATGCATCTCTCTGCTTTCACCTCTCACAAGAATTGCAGCTAGCAATTGGGGTCATGATCTGGACAGTCTGAATGAGTTTTATTTTTATTTTTTGTTTTGTTTTGTTTTCTTCCTCTATGGGCATTAGCTTTCTGAAAGCAAGTGTGAGAATTAGAAGTAGAAAAACTCTGGATCCTGAAAGCGAATTGCTTTGGGGCCTTGAGCCGTTCATACTCATTTAAATGGTTTTCTTTCTGTTTTGAGACTCTGTCATCCTCAGTATGCTGGCTTCTGCCCTCCAAGGGGCAAGATTGCTTCTGCAGAGCCAGGGACCAGGTCTTCACTCAACGGCAGTGGGAGTTGGCAAAAGTAGCTCATTAGAATATATGTTCCATAAGGGCAGAGACGTGGCGGTCTGATTTATTGCTGGGCTCTTTATGCTTTCAACAGAGTTTGGCACATGGTCTCCCCCTAAAAAACTGAGCCCATTCCCGCCAATCAATTCAACTCATTGTGACCTTACAGGACAAAATAGAATTGCCCCAGAGGTTTTCCTAGGCTGTAATCTTTATGAGAGTAGACTGATAAATATTTCCCCCATGAAGTGGCCGGTAGGTTTGAACTACCCACTATATGGTTAGCAACTGAGCACTGTGCCACCAGGGCTCCTTGGCACATGGCAGGTGCATAACATACATTGTGAAATGAATGAGTAGATCGCTCTCTGATTGGATACAATTTCATTTTGGCACAAAGTTGTGTAGCCCTTTCTGGCCAAGAGCAGTATAGTGATTCTCGTGATGTAGTCTGTCCAGATATGAGATAAATGCTTCCTCCACTCATATAATAAAGACAGTATCACTCACTATATCCACCACTTCCTAATGCTTTTAAAAAATGGTTGTTAATTGGAGAAAGTGCCATATAAGCAAAAGAGGGATTGATATTTTATCAATCATTATCAATACAAGAATGAGTGAATGATAAAAACAGAGGACAAAACATAATGTTCTAAAATATAGTCTATTTTAAGAGAGATTTTTGTGAAAGTGATGAAAATGTTAATCACGTGTGCAGCATAAATAACTGAATTAGCAATGGTGGTTAAGAATACAGATTCTGTTTTAAGAGAACAAATGATCCACAGAATCTGTAAGATGTTGGAGAGGCCAGATAGAGGGTAAGGAATGCGTAGCTGGTGTGCATCAGTGAAATGGCATTTTAAATGTACAGTTACCAAATTTATGATTACATTTCTAAACTGAATGGTTGCTTAGCTTTAACATTGTGATTTTTAAGTGTTTTATTGGAGCACTGGAATGCTCTTCTGTGTGTAAATAAATTGGCTACATTTTATGTGTTATTCACTGAAAATAAGTATTAATATTTAATTTTTATTAATTAATTGCTTTATTAATGTTCAAATAAATAGGTAGCTTTTAAAAAGCTGAATAATTAATGAAATGGAAATCAAAACCACAATAAGATACCACTTACTCACTAAAATGGCTAAAATAATAATGACAGATAATAACAAGCACTGGCAGGGATGTGGATAAATTGGAACCCTCACATATTGCTGATGAGAAATGGTGCAGTCACTTTGGCAAATAGTTTGACTATTCTTCAAAATGTTGAAGGAGACTAGCAATTCCACTCTTAAGTATACACCCAATGGAACTGAAAACATACATCAACACAAACACTTGTATATGAATGTTCACGATCGTAATATTCACAGTTGCCCCAAAGTGGAAGCAACCTAAATGGCCATCTACTCATTTATCCATTCATCTACCAACTGATGACTGGATAAACAAAATGTGGAATATTCATAGAATGCAATATTACTCGGTAATAAGAAAGGAATGAAATTCTGATACATACCATGACATGGCTGAACCTTGAAAACATTATGCTGTAGGAAAGAAGCCAAACAGTCTACGGCTTCATTAATATGAGGCATCCAGAATAGACACATCCATAGTGACATAAATAGAATAGTAGTTGCCAGAGGCTGGGGGAAGTGACTGCTAATGGATATGGATATGGGGGTTCTTTTAGGAGTGATGAAATTGAGTGACAAAGAACTTGATTTGTCCTTTGTCTCTGGTTTCCTAAAACTACTGGAATTTGCTAGCAGTGGAGTTGTCTTTAAGTGCAAGTATAGTAGGATCCCCAAAGACCACACCCTAGAAGGGCATGATGCAGTCAATCATGCATATTCATTAATTTGAGTGATCATACATATGTAATGAGGCCCTAATAATTGACTGTGCATGAGCTAATAAAAGCCAGGAACTCAGAAATTCCTTGTAGCTTCTTGATTGATGATACATATGGGAAGACCTTGTGTCTTTTGGGACATAGTGTCCCTAGGGACAGGAAGTGCCTTGACAAGACCACCTCTTGACCTCACCTATGTATCTCTTTGTGTATATCCTTTTTATATTTGTATCCTTTTTCTGCTGAATTAGAGATAACCCTTTCCCAGAAGTTGGTCAGTCACTGCAACAAATTGTTAGATCTAAGGAGGTAGTGGGGCTGGCTGGTTTAAAGTGAGAAGAATCATGTGGACACCCTAAGTTGCAACTGTTCTGGAGTGATGGAAGTCATCAAAAACCAAAAAACTCACTGCCATTGAGTCGATTCCAACTCATAGCGACCCCCTTTGGGTTTCTGAGGTGGTATGGTAAATCTTTACAGAAGTAGATTGCCCTGTCTTCCTTCCATGGAGTGGCTGGTGGGCTTGAACTGCCAACCTTCTGGTTAACAGTCAAATGCCTGAGGCACTATGCCACCAGAGCTCCTTGATGGAAGTCATAGGAGCTCTCTAACTTGGCACCACTGACCTAGTCCTGAGTATGAAAAAGGGCCCTATGAAACAACTGGGGAGGGAAAAGAAGCTAAGATTTCCCTGGACTGGTTTAAAACCACATACTTGGTTCCGGCAAGATGGCGGACTAGGCAGAAGGACTGCACAGACCCTCTTCAACAAAGAAAAGGGAAACAAATTAACACAGACACAGAAGATAATCTTGGACCCCTGAGCCTTGAAGGAAAGGATGCAGAATTGGACTAAACTCCAACTAGCAGAAGAATTTGC
>NW_006921617.1:6007190-6020424 GCF_000298275.1 Orycteropus afer afer
AGATAAACAGGAGTGGGATTCTGTATGGTCAGTTTGATGTTTTGGATGGGTACTTTTGTCTGTGATTGCTAGATGGTTACTTTGGTTTATGTTGCTCATTAATAAAAGTAAACTTCTTTCTGCAAATAATAAACAGCTTTTATTTACTAACACTTTGTATCTCATTTTGGACCCATGGAACAGTTGATGCCACTGGGAAGAATCCTCATCCTAGAAAATTTATTGCTGCCTGGAATTTTGTGATGCTGGTGCAGGACCAGGCAGTGTTTCGTTTTGTTGTACATAGGGTCTCTATGAGTTGAAGTTGACTGGATAGCACCTAACAACAACAACACATGTATGCAATACAAAATATTCTCAAATTATATAGTGGTGATCATTGTGTAACTGAGAGCATATGTAAAAACATTAAATCATATATTTTAAAAATTTTATAGCATATGAATTAAATCTCAATAAAGCTGTTATTTAAAAGCATGCTAAAAATTCTTATCTGTATCTAGGGTTCAAGCTGGTCTTAGATTGGGAATAAAAAAGATTTGGAAGATTTTGTGGGTGTGTATGTGTGTGTGATTTGGGTGAAAGTTTACAGAGCAAATTCACTTGCCCTACAGTAGTTCACACACATATTGTCTCATGACATTGACTATAATTTACCCAACGAAACAGCTCCCCTCCCACTTCCTCCCAATAGTTACCTCTTCCCTGTGTCGGTCCCTCCATGCACTCCTGCCCCCTGAGCTGCCTCCCTGAGCATACACAACCCTTTTTTCTCCCATGATTGTTCTCTCCAAGGAGTG
Organism: Orycteropus afer afer; assembly: GCF_000298275.1. Lineage (NCBI taxonomy): Eukaryota > Metazoa > Chordata > Mammalia > Tubulidentata > Orycteropodidae > Orycteropus > Orycteropus afer. The sequence goes on from NW_006921617.1 coordinate 6,007,991, forward strand.
TATCTACCTCAGGTAAATGTTCATATGACCGTCTTTTATTTGGCTGGAAGCCACAGGTGTGGGTTCAATTCCAGACCTGAAGGGCAGTTAGGAACCATAGTCTCAATGGTTCTACCAGGCTCTATCAGACCAGCAAACCTGGTCCCTCCCCCCCTTTTTTTTTTTCCAAATGATTTTGAGTTTTGTTCCACTTTGTTCTCCCTCTCTATCCAGGATCTCCTCCATAGATCCCCCTCTGAGTGGTTGACAGTGGTAGCCGGGCACCATCTAGTTCTTCTGGTCTCATAGTTGTATAGGATGAGGATTGCATGGTGTACTAGTCACTAGGACTAATTGTTTCCATGAATCTTTGGTTTTCTTAATTCTTCTTTGCTCTGGACGAGGAGAGACCCATCGTTGCATCTAGATGACTGCTTGCAAGCTTCTAAGGTCCCAGTTGCTACTCACCAAAGTAGGAGGTGGAACAATGTTTGTGTAGCATGTTATGCCAATTGAGCTTGATGTGATCTGGAAGATTTTTATCCCTACTTCCCTCTTCACTTTCTCCTCAGAAAGTCATTCAACTCTGTTTTCACATCTTGCAAGAAATTAGAGAATACCTAAATAAAGGGCAAGTCATCTCATGTTCATGGATTGGAAAACTTCATATTAAGATGTCAATACTTCCCAAAATGATCTACAGATTCAATGGAATCCATATAAAAATTCCACTTTTCCTTTTCTTTTTGGCAAAAATGGTAAAACCAGTACACTAATTCATATAATATTGTAAGTGACACAAAATAGCCAAGAACAATCTTGAAAAAGAAAATAAAAACAAGATCACTCATACTTCCTGATTTCAAAACATATTATAAACTATAGTAATGCAGAGTCTAATACTGGGATAAGTATGAACATACAGACCAATGAAATAAAGTTGACAGTCCAGAAATAAACCCATACATACATGGCAACTGATTTTTGACAAAGGTGCTAAATCTATTCAACGGGGAAAGCACAGCACCTTCAACAAATGATGCTGAGACAACTGGATCTCCATATGCAAAGAATGGAGTTGGGCCCATACATCACACCACATATAATATTAACTCAAAATGGGTCAATGCCCAAATATAAGAGGTAAAACCATTAACTCTTAAAATAAAAAATAGGGGTAAACTTTAAGATGTTGTTTTTGACAATGGATTCTTAGATATGACACCAAAAGCATGAGCTACAAAACAAAACATAAACTGAATTTCATCAAAACAAAAAATTATGCATCAAAAGACTTTATCAAGAAAGTAAGGAGACAGACTACAAAATGAGAGAAAATATTTGAAAATAATATGTCTGAGAAGAGTTTAATATCCAGAATACATATAAAGAGCTTCTGTAACTCAATAGCAAAAAACAAACAATTCACCTTTTAAGAAAATGGGCAGAAGACTTGAATAGACTTTCTCCAAAGAAGATATACAAATGGCCAATAAACACATGAAAAGATGTTCAATGTCACTGTTGTTGTTGTTGTTAGGTGCCATAGAGTTGGCTCTGACTCATAGCCATCCTATGCACAACAGAATGAAATGCTGCCTGGTCCTGTTCCATCCTCACAATCCTTGTTATGCTTGAGCCCATTTTTGGAGACACTGTGTAAATCCATCGTCTTGAGGGTCTTCCCCTTGTTTGCTGACCCTCTACTTTACCAAGCATGATAGCCTTGTCCAGGAGCTGGTCCCTTTTCACAATATGACCAAAGTGGGTAAGATGAAGTCTGGCCATTCTCACTTCGAATGAACATTCCAGTTACACTTCTTCCAGGGCAGATTTTTTCATTCTTCTGGCAATCCATGATATTTTCAGTATTCTTCTCCAACACCACAATTCAAAGGCATCAACTCTTCTTTGCCTTGTTCAATGTCATTGAGTTGGTTCTAACACATAGCAACCCCTTGTACAACAGAACCAAGCACATGCATATGAGGGGATTGAAAATACCATGGCTTGAGTTAGGTGCACCTTAGTCTTTAATGTGACGTCTTTGCTCCTTAACACTTTAAAGAGGTCTTTTGCACCAAATTTGCTAAGTGCAATAGGATGCTTGATTTCTGGACTGCTGCTTTCATTAGTGTCGATTGTGGATCCAAGTAAAATCAAATCCCTGAAAACCTCAATCTTTTCTCCATTTATCATGATGCTGCTTATTGGTCCAGTTGTGAGGATTTTTGTTTTCTTTATGTTGAGGTGAAATCCATACTGAAGGCTGCAGTCTTTGGTCTTCATCAATAAGTCCTTCAAGTCATCTTCACTTTCAGCAAGTAAGGTTGTGTCATCTGAATATCACAGGTTGTTAATGAGTTGTCCTCCAATCCTGATGCTGCATTCTTCCTCAATGTCATTGGTCATGGAAATAAAAAAAAGAAGAAGAAGAAAAAAGGAAAGAAAAACAGTTGGGAAGTCACTTCTGACCCATAGCGCCCCTATGTATGTCAGAGTAGAACTGGGCTCCATACAACTTTCAAGGACTGAGTTTTTAGAAGTAGATCACCAGAACTTTCTTCCAAAGTGCCTCTCGGTGGACTAGAACTTCCAACTTTTAGGTTAGCAGCCAAGCAAGGGAGTTAATTGTTTGTACCACCGGGGACTCCCATTAGGTTATTATTGGAAAATATGGAAAAAAGATGATGTGAAGGATGTGGAGTAATTAGAACCCTCATGCTCTGCTGGTGGGGACGTAAAATGATGGCGCTGCTGTGCAAGACAGTTTGATGATTTTTCACAAATTTAAACATAGAATTAGCATACGATCCAGCAATTCAACTTATAGGGATATATCCAAAAGACTTGAGAGCAGGACTCAAACAGATACTTGTACCCAAATATTCATTGCAGCATTTTTCACAATAATCAGACTATGGAAAGAACCCACATATTCATCAACAGATGAATAAATAAGCAAAATGTTTATAAACAATGGTATATTATTCAACTATAAAGAGAAATTAAATTCTTAATATCTCATAACATGGGTGAACTTTGAAAACATTGTGCTGAGTGAAGTAAATTATACACAAAAAGAAAGTTCTGTATGACCCTACTAATATGCAATATATAAAACAGGCAAATGCACAGAGACCTAAGTCTATTAGTAAGCTGCCAGGAGCTAAGAGGAGAGGGCAATGGGAACTTCTTGTGTAAGGGGTACCAAGTTTCTGTTTAGGGTGACAGGAAACATTTGGAAGTGGTTAGTGGTGATGGTTATACAACATAATGAATGTAATTAAGTAATGTCAGTGAACTGTACAGTTAAAAATGTTTAAAATGTGACATGTTTTGTTATATGTATTTTACAATAAAATCTTAAAATAAAATAACAGGAATTTTAATCCATGGAAACAATAGCATTTCAAGGGTAAGGCCATAGCCATGGCAGTTGGACCGCCTGAGTTTAAGCCCAGCTGATGCTCTCTAACTTTGAGGCAATTGTTCATTTGAATGTGTTTGTTAGAGTACAATCAAGAAAACACCAGGTAGTTCAATAGAGGGAATTTAGGTTAGGGAAGTAAATACAAAGGAGGAAGCTCTGGTGGTGCAGTGGTTAAAGCATTTGGCTGCTAACCAAAAGGCTGGTAGTTTACTGTGGGAGAAAGATGAGGTGGTCTGCTTCTGTAAAGATTTGTTGTTGTTAGGTGCCGAAGATCAGTTCCAGCTCACAGCGACTCCATGTGCAACAGAGTGAAATGCTGCCCTGTCCTGCACCATCCTCATAACCCTTACCATACTTGAGCCCATCATTGCAGCCAGTGCATCTTAGTGAGGGTCTTCCATAAATCTGTAAAGATTTACAGCCTTAGAAACCCTATGGACCAGTTCTGTTCTGTCTTATCGGGTCACTATGACGTGGAACTAACTCGATGGCAGTGAAGAAGTGGAAATACAAAGATGTTGGAAGAGCTAAAAGACCCAACAGGAAATAGTGAGGCAACCTCAAGATTGGCAACACCAGGAAGCTGTTACCACTGCTAGGATTAGAGGGACAATAGCAGATAATGGTGTTGACAGAGGCGGAGATCCAGTGTGAGGGAGGACCCGCAACTACTATGGGAGAGAGCGTGCCAGGCAAGGGAAGGGCAGTGAAACACCCTAGCTTCTCCCTTCCTAACAACAACAAGAATAGTAATAAGCAGTGTGAACTTTGTAGGATTATCATGGAGACTAAAAGACATGACGTGAAGCATTTTACACAGCCTGACATAAGCTGATAGGTGCTCAACCAGTACTAGGTACTATTCTGGCAGTTTGAACTTAAAAAAGGGCACTCTCCATACTTGAGATTGAGCTTTTTGGGATACTAAAATATTAACTTTTTATTATAGGAATTATTAGTGACATAATTAGGCTAGTTTAGCAGAATTCTTTTATGATACTCATGTTGAAAGACACTTTAATGCTGATATTATAGATTGTGTTATACTGACAAAAGAAAATAATCAATGCTTAGGTAAGTAAATGGCAGAGAGCAGCTTGGGGAACCTGCAGCCTGAGATGCTCGTCCTAACTCATTGGTAACTAGCTGTTTGACCTTGGACACTGGACCTCAGTGGCTTCATCAGTGAAACAAGCAGGATAGCCTAGATGCTCTCTAATTCTCTGCTAGCATTGCTGTTCTCTGACTAATATTCACCATTAAGGCATCTTGTGCTTGTAGGATGCACTTTTCAATGTACTTTCTCCTTTATCGGCTCATTTAATCCTTACAGCACACCCACGAGGTTGGGAAGGGCAAGCGCTGCTCTTCATATTTCACAGGTGAGGAACCCAAGGGCTGGAAGTAGAATGTGATTTGTCTAGGATTACAAAACAAATCGGGGCAAAAGTAGAACTAGACTCCTGGCCTGCAGACTCTCCCGGTTCTCACACCCTAGGTGTTTACAATGCTATTGTCAGAGGTGATGGCTGAGGAAAAACTGAGCCATGCTCTTGGGGAGTGCTACTAATTTTGCTCATGTGACATGACTGAGGATTTCCATATTTGGTAGAAAGCTGCACTCTTGGAATACAACACACATGCAAATGTTTAATGATAACACTATCGTTATTTAGTCATATTGAGGAGGGCACACGTTGTCACTGTTGTTAAATGTACTTCCCAGAAGGAATAGCGCAGAGCACAGAAGCCCCTTATTAAATTATTTGCTGAAAATGACAACTTTTGTTCTATTTTTCTGCTATTACTGCTTTTCAATCTCTCAAGGGCAGATTTCATTGTGAAATTGTTCAAGATGACTTTCTCTGTGGTGAGAAAAGATCAGGAAATGGGCTCTCTATTTCTGTATACAAACTAAGTAAGGCAAGCGACCAAGTATAAAAAGATAATACAATAGCATATCAATTGTATCAAACTTAACATAGTTAGAATCGATTTCATTCATGTGCAATCCAGTAAAAACAAATTATTTATCCAATAGCAAATAATTTAGATTCTGGAGTGAAAAAGCCACCCCATCTGTCTATTAACTGCCTCCAGAATTGATGTTAATTATTATGATCACCGTTAAGGCATGATCAACGCACAGTGTTTAACACTGTGCAATAGGCACCCTGCGCCAGGCCTCTGCTCTTCTACAATGAAGTTTTGCTCACCAGGAACTTAGTGAAGTCAGAATAGCTGAGCTGTAGCTTGTACCCTTGAACTTGCCTTCTATTCAGGATAATTTTTTGAGAGAGAGGAGATATCTATAGTGGTAGATTCCAGGAAAATCTTCTCTCACATTTTTTGCTACCGAATGCAATTGATAATGTTTTAAATATCATGCCTTCCACATGGTAAGATAAGAATTACTTGATGTGAGAACGTTAAACAAGTTGCTGTTAGATGTCGTCGAGTTGATTCTGACTCATAGTGACCCTGTGAACAACAGAACAAAACACTGCCTGGTCCTGCACAATCCTCACAATTGTTGCCATGCTTGAGCCCATCTTTTTCAGTCCATCTCAGTGAGTCTTCCCCCTTTTTGCTGACCTTCTTCACATTAAGCATATCTAAGTTCTAATTGTACATGGCTGATCATTCACTTTCACTTTCTGCAAATGTGAGAACAATGCCATTCTTGGTGTTCTCAATGACTCATTAAAAGTCTCAATGTTTCATTACTTTTGCTCCTCCTCTCTTTCTTTCCTTTTCCTTTTCTTTCCTTCCAACTCTCTTTACTCCTATTATTTCTTTAATTTCTCCTTTCCTTTGTCTCTTTCCTTTGATCCTTTCCCTATTAACCCTGGAATCATCTCTAATGTGTACCAGTTGTCCCTTTCCTGGAACTGGCTGTCTTTTATGTTGATTGAACAGAAAGTTGGGAGTATCAGTGCTCAGGAACTCTATCCAGTTGGGGTTGTTTTGGAAAACTAGAGTTGCTAAGTCATATTCTCAAATATTAATCCCAGTTAAACAGACTCAAGAGTCTTGTGGGAAGGAGAGTAGGAAAGACAATGTGGAAAAACAAAGTGCAAGTGCTGTGTGGCAGGTAGTGAAGTAGAAGAAATGGTCCCTGCCTTCTGGAAATGTACCTCTGTGCAAATGTCTTAAGAACAATAACCCAATATTACACAAAAAATGGACAAAAGACAGACTTCTTAAAAGAAAGGGGAAACTTGATTTATTAACAAGCACCAGCCTAACCAGCTTCCCAGAGTAAAGTGGCGTAGGAAGAAAGGACTGGAGATCTACTTGTAAAAATTGGCCAGTGAAGACCCTGTGGATCACAACGGTCCAATCCACAACTGACCATGGGGACGGCACAGAACTGGGCAGTGCTTTGTTCCAGCATTTTGTTCATGGGGGGCAGACAGATGACAGCTAATAGTAACAACAAATGGCAAGCTCCCTTTTTTATATTAAAAAAAATTTTTATTGTGATTTGGGTGAACGTTTGCAGAGCACGTTAGTTTCTCATTCAATAATTTATGCACGTTTCGTTTCATGACATCAGTTACAGTTCCTTCCATGGAATAACACTTCACTCTGCTTCTCTGAGTTCTCTGTTTCTGATCAACCCTCTTTTCTGTCCCTTCCTGCCTCCTTAACTTTGTTTTTGGGCAAAGGCTGCCCTGTTGATCTGGTCTGGCTGATTGTTCTGAGAAGCATGTTCCTCACAGGTGTTATTGTTCATTTCATGAGCCTGTCTCTTTTTGTTGAAAGGTGATCTCAGGGCGTAGGTTCTGTTGTTGGTTTGAAAAGTGTCTAAAGGCCAGAGTCTCAAGGGTTCTACCAGTCTCTATCAGACCAATAAATCTGGTCTTCTTCATGAGTTTGAATTCTGTTCTACATTTTCCTCCTACTCTGTCCGTGATCGTCTATTGTGATGCCAATCAGAACCAAATCAAAATAATAAGATACCATCTCACCCCTGCAATAATACCAAAGTTCAGGAAGACAGAAAATAAAAAATCCTGGTGAGGATGTGGAGGGATGAGGACTTTCATATACTGTTGGTGGGACTGTAAAATTTTTGTAGTAGCAGTGTCATACAATATTTTTCCTTTTGTAATTGACTTATTTAACTCAACATAATGTCCCATGTTATGAGGTGTTTTGCAAATTCATCATTATTCTTTAACATTATGTATTATTCTATTGTGTATATGTGTCAGAGTTTATTTATGCATTCATCTTTTGAAGGCACTTAGGTGGTTTTTATCTTTTTGTTATTGTGATATTGTGCTTTATCTTTTTGTTATTTGTTACTGTGATAAAAATGGGTGTGGATATATCTATCTATTCATGTTATGGCTCTTATTTTTCTAGGATATTGCCTTGTAGTGGGATTGCTGGATCATATGTTATCTCCATTTCTAACTTTTTAAGGAATCAACATGCCATTTTCCACAGTGATAGTACCATTTTATAATCTCACTAGCAGTGTAATCTCGCCACAACCCCACTAGCATTTGTTCTCTGTTTTTGTTTTTTTTTTTTCTTTTTATCATTGCTATTATTATTGAGCCACCACTCACTCATCTGTCAGTTTGTCGTACTGTGGTAGCTTGTGTGTTGCTGTGAGGCTGGAGGCTATGCCACCAGTATTTCAAATACCAGAAAGGTCACCCATGGTGGAAAGGTTTCAGTGGAACTTCCAGACTAAGACTTTCTCAGAAGAAGAAAGGGGCCATCAAATTCTTTAAAAATTGGCCAGTGAAAACCTTATGAATAGCAGTAAAACACTGCCTGATACATTACTGGAAAACTTTATGAATAGCCCTGAAACATTGTCTAATATAGTGCTGGAATACGAGCCCCTCAGGTTGCAAGGCACTCAAAATACAATGGAGGAAAGGCTTCCTTCTCAGAGTAGAACAGCCAACCTTAATGAAGTGGATGGAGTAAAGCTTTCAGGACCTCCATTTGCTGATGTGGCATGACTCAAAATGGGAAGAAACAGGTGTAAACATTCATTAATAATCAGAACATGGAATGTGCAAAGTATGAATCTAGGAAAATTGGAAGTTGTCAAAAATGAAATGGAATGCATAAAGATTGATATCCTAGGCATTAGTGAGCTGAAATGGACTGGTTTTTGGCCATTTTGAACCAGACAACCATATGATCTACTATGCCAGGAAAAATGACCAAAAACCAGAGAAATTGTGGGATGACATCAAAAACACCATCCATGAAGAAAGCAAATGGTCATTAACTGCCCTGTTAGGTCTATTATGTATATGGATGCTCTTATAGCACCTACAAATACATATCATCTGCTAAACTTATAAATGGTTATTGGTATATTCTCTTTTGCCTAGCCATATCTGATTATTTAGCCTGTCTACCTATGTATCCATAGATAAAAGATGAATGTTTGTTAACACAGGTAATGCAATATTCACTTGTGCACCTCTCTGTGTCTTCTTTTTCCTTAGTGTTACTGTGTTGATGAATTGCTTTCAGTGTATTGCATTTGCATTCACTCAACTCAATACTTAATCTCTTACCTATCTAGAAATTTTTCCTCTCTTCCCCTCCCATCTCTGGTAACCAACAAAGAAAGCTTCCTTCCATATGTAAACCTTTCTTTGACTTTTTACAATACTGAACTAATACAATATTTGTCCTTCTGTGATTGACGTATTTCACTCAACATAATATCCCCCAAGTTAATCCACGTTGTAAAGTGTTTTATGGATTCTACATTATTCTTTGGTGTTGCATAGTATTCCACTGTGTGTATGTACCATACTTTGGTGATCCATTCCTCTTATTGATGGGCATTTAGGTTGTTTCCATCTCTTTGCTATTGTGAATAGTGCTGCAGTGAACATGGGTGTGCATATATCTATTTGTGTCCTAACTCTCACTTCTTTAGGATATATACCTAGTAATGGGATTGCTGGATCAAATGGTATTTCTATTTCAAACTTTTTAAGGAATCACCATACTGATTTCCACAATGGTTATATCATTTTACAGTCCCACCAATAGTATATGAGAATCCTCATCCCTCCACATCCTCACCAGGATTTTTCATTTTCTGTCTTCCTGAACTTTGGTATTATTGCAGGGGTGAGATGGTATCTTATTATTTTGATTTGCTTGGAAGGAAGGTTGGGCAATCTACTTCCATAGTGATACCGCCTTGGAAACCCAAGGAGGGGTCGCTATGTGTCGGGGCCGAATCGACAGCACGTAAAACAACAACAATGATCAAGACTAATGATCAAGAACATTTCTTCATGTGCTTGTTTGCTTCTTGAATATCTTCTTTGGTGAAGTATCTCTTCTTGTCTTCTGTCCATTTTTTAATTGAATTTTTTGTCTTTTTGATGTTAAGGTGGTAGAGTTTTCTATACATTTTGGAGTTAATTCCCTTCTCATATATGTCTTTGCTGAATATTTTTTTTTTCCCAATCTGTAAGTACTCCTTTTATTCTTTTGGAGAAGTCTTTTAATATGCACAAGAAGTTAATTTTTAGAAGGTTCCACTCATCTAGTTTATCTTTTGCTATTTGTGCATTTTTTCTTACATTTAGTAGTCTATTAAATGCCATATATTAGGGCCCTTATGTTTGCCCTTATTTTTTCTTTGATGAACTTTGTAGTTTTAGGTTTTACATTTCAGTCTTTGATCCATCTGGAGTTATTTTTTTGTTTATGGCATGAGATACGAATCTTGTTTCATTTTCCTACAAATGGATATCCAGTTTTGCTGGCATCATTTGTTAAAGAGACTGTCTCTTCCCCATTTAATGGAGTTCAGCCGTTTGTCACATATTGGTGGATATCATAGGTGGATGGATCTATTTCTGGGTTCTCAATTCTGTTCTACTGGTCTATGTGCCAGTCTTTGAACCAATACCAGGCTGTTTTTGCTTGTGGCTGTATAGAAGGATTTGAGATCTAGGGGTGTGAAACTTCCTACTTTATTCTTCTTCAGTAGTGCTTTGTTTATCCAGGGTCTCTTTCCTTTCCCTATAAAATTAGTGATTGTTTTTTCCATGTCATTAAAGAATGTTGATGGGATCTGGATTGGGATTGTATTGAATGTACAGATTGCTTTGGGTAGTATTGACATTTTCACAATGTTCAGTCTTCCTATCCATGAACATGACATGTTCTTCCATTTATGTAGATCTGTAGTTTCTTGAAGTATAGTTTTGTAGTTTTCTTTATGTACATCTTTCGTGTCCCTGGTAAGATTTGTTCTAAGTATTTTTTCTTTTTGGTAGCTATTGCAAGTGGTATTGATTTCTTTTTCAGGGACTCTTTGCTGGTGTAGAGGAATCCAACTGATTTTTGTATGTAGAACTTTTATCCTGCCAGTGTACCAAATTTTCCAATTAGTTCCAGTAGTTTTCTTGCTAAATCTCTTGAGTTTTCTATGTATTGGATCATATTATCTGCAATAGGAATAGTTTTACTTTTTCCTTACTAATTTGAATGCCTTTGATTCCCATTTCTTGCCTTATTACCCTTGCTAGGATTTCCAATACCATGTTGAATAGAAGTGGTGATTGAGGGCCTCCTTGTCTGGTTCCTGTTCACAAGGAGAATGCTTTGAATCTCTCTCTCTATTCATGTCTCTCTCTAGTGAGAACAATGTAAGCTCTTGGTTTTGCATGTTGTTGTTGTTGTTATATGCCGTGGAGTTGGACCCGACTCATAGTGACCCCTCCTTGGGTTTCTGAGGCAGTATCACTATGGAAGTAGATTGCCCCATCTTCCTTCTGAGGAGTGGCTGGGGGGTTTGAACCACCAGCCTTCTGGTTAGCAGTCAAGTGCCTTAGCCACTATGCTACCAGAGCTCCCTTGGTTTTGCATAGATGCCCTTTATTATGCTGAGGAATTTCCATTGTTTACTTATTTTTCTGAGGTTTTTTTTTTTTTTTTTTAAATCAGGAATGGGTGTTGGATTTTATCTAATGCCTTTTCTGCATTGATTGATAAGATCATTTGGTTCTTTTCCTTTATTTTACTTATATGATAGATTACACTGATTGTTTTTCTAATGTTGAACCACTGTTGTACACTTGGTATGAATCCCACTTGGTTATGATGCATTATTTTTTCATGTTATTTCTATCTTTTCCTTGGTTAAATTGGCCAGTGGTTGATTGATTTCATTAATCTTTTCAAAGAACCTACTTCTAGTCTTGTTGATTTTTTCTATTATTGTTCTATTTTCTGTACTATTTATTTCTGCACATTTCTTTATTGTTTCTTTTCTTCTGGTGACTGTAGGCTTTTTTTGCTGTTCTTTTTCTAATTGTTGGAGATTGTTCTCGTTACCTAGTGCTCCTCTGACAAGAATATACCACAAATGGGATGGTCTTAACAAACAGGAATTTATTCTCTTAGAGTTTGGAGGCTTTAAGTCTGAGTTCAAAGTGCCAAGCTCTAGGGGCTGGGTGAAAGCCCGTCAACTTTGGGGTCCAGCTCTGCCTCCTGCTCCCAGGCCACTGGAGCTAGAGGCATTTTTTCACTCAGACAGCTGCTGGCTGCTGAGGCTGAGAAGCCCAAGCTTGACAAGTAAAAAGGCACATTCCTGATGAAAAGAATGTATATTGTATTGTTATTGGATAAAACGCTTTGTAGATGTCTATAAGTTCAGATCGGTTGATTGTAATGTTTAGTTCTGCTGCATCTTTATGGAATTTCTTTCTAGTTGTTCTATCTTTCATTGAATTGGTGTACTAAAGTTTCCTAATATTACTGTGGAGACATGTATTTGTCTTTTCAATTCTGTTAAAGTCTGCTATGTATATTTTGGGACTCTTTCACTGAGTGTATAGATATTTATTATGGTTATGTACACTTGTTCAATTGATCCTTTAATCATTACATAATGTCCTTCCTTTTTTTTTTTTTTTTTTTTATTGTGATTTGGGTGAAAATTTACAGAGAAAATTCACTTTCCATACAGCAGTTCACATACACTTTGTCTCATGACATTGACCACAAT
>NW_006921617.1:6029429-6032959 GCF_000298275.1 Orycteropus afer afer
ACAAATATGGATCTCTTCCAGTCAGTTGGCCAGGGAGCTGTCTTCCAAATCTCTTGGCATAACTGAGTGAGCGCCTCCAATGGGGCATCTGTTTGTTGGAACATCTCAATGGGTATTCCATCAATTCCTGGAGTCTTGTTCTTCACCAGTTCTTTCAGTGCAACTTCGACTTCTTCCTTCAATACCATTGGTTCTAGATCATATGCCACCTCCTGAAATGGATGAAGATCTGTGGTTTTTTTTTTTTTTTTAACAGTATTGCACATTTATTTATTCCATGTAACTTTTTGTTCTGAGCTCATTTTGTTTATGAATTGTGTTTTCATTCCTTCATTGCTACTATTTTAGTATTTGCTAAATGTTTGCACCTTTCCTCTTTTTCATTTTGATGCAAAGGTTTATTAATTTTCTTTGATGTTACTCTTTGATTTATTATTTTCTTCCCAAGTTTAGCACAGTCCATTCTATCTTGCAATTGTCTCGACTTTCTGTACATTTAGAAGTTCTGTACCTACACTATTTATCCCTCTTTTTGATTTGTAGTTGTCTTTATTTACCAATTGATGTCTCTGGTTTCCTTGTTTATAGTCTTGTAAGTATATTTTACTTTGGATACTTCCATAACTGAGTTGGTTTCTGGGTTATGTCATCAAGTGTGTTAATGGTCAGTTTTTGTTTGCTGTTGTTGGTTCCCTGTCTAAAGGACTCCCTTTAGCATCTCTTGTAAGGTTGTCTGGTTTTAACAAATTCCCTGAATTTCTGCTTACGTGGAAATCTCCTAATTTCACTCTCGTGTTTGATAGACACTTTTGCTGGGTGTATAATTCTTGGTTGGAATTTTTTTCTTTCATGTTTTTTTCATATATCATGCCATTTCATTCTTGCCTACATGGTTTCTGCCAAGAAATCAGAGCTTAGTCTTATTGGTTGTCCTTTGTAGGTAACTTTTCATTTTTCCATGCTTCTTTCATGATTCTTTCTTTGTCTTTGGTTTTGGTGAGTTTGATGATGATATGTCTTTTTTTTAAAAAAAAAAATATTTTTTTTGAATTGTGATTTGGGTGAAAATTTACAGAGCAAATTCACTTTCCACACAGCAGTTCACATACACTTTGTCTCATGACACTGACCACAATTCACCACAATGTGACAGCTCCCCTTCCACTTCCTCCCGACAGTCACCTCTTCCCTGTGTCCATCCCTCCGTGCACCCCTGCCCCCTGAACTGTCTCTCTGTACATAAACAGCCTTTTTTTCTCCCATGATTGTTCTCTCCAAGGAGTGTATTTACCTCAGGTAAATGTTCAACTCCTATGTCTGTCTTTTGTTTGGCTGGAAGCCACAGGTATAGGTTCAGTTCCAGACCTGAAGACAGCTAGGGGCCATAGTCTCAGTGGTTCCACCAGGCTCAATCAGACTAGCAAACCTGGTCCACTCCCCTTCCTTTTTTTAATCCCCCATTTTGATTTTGAGTTTTGTTCCACATTGTTCTCCCTCTCTATCCAGGATCTCCTACATATATCCTCCTCTAAGTGGTTGACAGTGGTAGCTGGGCACCATCTAGTTCTGGTCTCATAGTCATATAGGCTGTGGATCACATGGTGTTCCAGTCGCTAGGACTAATTCTTTCCATTAATCTTTGGTTTTCTTCATTTTTCTTTGTTCTAGACAAGGAGAGACCTATAGTTGCATCTTGATGGCTGCTTGCAAGCTTTTAAGATCCCAATTGCTACTCACCAAAATAGGAGGTGGAACAATTCTTTGTGTAGTATGTTATGCCAGTTGAGCTTGATGTCCCCTAACTATGGTCCTGAGCCCACAGGTTCAACTACTCTATCCCTCTGGATAGCTGGCTGTGACCAAGAAGTGACTACAACCTTGTCCCTTGTCAGCTCTACTATATGCCTGGAAATTCAGATCAGACAAGTACATTTATAGAACTATTGTCTGTCAACCCTATACTTGGTCTTGGGTACACTCCCTGCTTCATAGACATACCTTGAGCCTTGATCCATCTGACGTCAGCAATGATATCAGCCTGTCCACCCATCTATCCACCCGTATACCCATGTTTGCCTCCACTGACAACTCAGTACTGTATGTGCAAAAGGGTTCATCTTTGTTGTCTGTACCTCCTCCCATGTACCTCTCTATGTCTTCCTCTTCCTCTATGCCACCATGTTGATCACCTTGATGATATATCTTGGTATTTTTCTTTTGTGGTCTATCTTGTTTGGGGCTTGTTGAACTTCTTGAATGGATATATTCTTATCTTTCATTATATTAGCGAAATTATCTTGCAACAAATCTTCAATTTTTTCAGTGGTTTTATCTGTCTCTTCCTGTTCTGGAATTCCAATTAATGTAGGTTATTCCTCTTGATGGTATTCCTCATGAGTCTTAGGCTTTCTGCATTATGTTTTGATCATTTTTCTGATTGATTCCTTACTGAAATAGTATTGAGGTATTTGTCTTCAGTCTCATTAATGGTCTTCCATTGATTCATTTATACTTCTTTTCCCATTGAATGTGTTATCTATTTCTAAAGTCTTCATATTAATCTTCTGGATTTTGTTTATTGTTTTTCTATCACTTCTAATTTTTTTGTTTATTTTGTCAATTTGTTCTTATATTGTTTTCCTAAATTGTTACAGAATTTTTTGTGTGTTTTCTTTAATTTTGTCCGGGTTTTCCTTGATCTTGTCAGTGTTTTCCTTATTTGTCTCTCAACCCATTGAAGGTACCCCAAATATAATTCTTTTGAATTCCTTATCAGGGAGTTCCAATGCTTCTTCTTCTTCAGGGATGTTTTTGAGTTTGTATCCTGGTCTCTTGTATCTACTACTTTATGTCACTTCTTTGTGTGGACTATGATGGGCTGCTGTCTCTGAGACATTATAATGGTGTTTTATTTATGTTTAATTTGTGGGTGTATGTTGTGATTTGCACAAGTTTTTTTTTTCCCCTTGTTTTTTTGTGATATATCTGTGTAAGCAGGGTACTGTGCTCCTCTATTTACTAGTTGTTAGCACTTATGCACTCACCACCTGTCTGCTGGTGGGTGTGATAGAGAATGCCACTTCTTCCTTAGGGAGGTGTTCTAGCTCTGTATCCTGGTTAAGTTCGTACTACTTTATTTTTCTTCTTTGTGTGAACTGGGATGATCAGTTGTCTTCAAGACATTGTGATACTTTTGTATTTATATTTCTACTATATTTGGTAGTTCGGCAGCATATAACCACTTACCACCTGTCTCTTAGTGGGAATGATAGAGGACAAGTGTGTGTGCACAGATCTCTGTTAGCTATTCCTGAAGAGCAGTTGAGAGCAAGTTGGACTGGTATTGGCCACTATCAATCACTAATTCATTGGTGCAGAAGCAAGTAGTGGCCCTCACTGGGTGGGGCTGCAGAAGGTGCGAGTCTGGTTGGGTCAAGTGGACACAGTTGCTCTTTCCCACCAAGTTAGACAAAAAATAAAAATAAAAATAAAAATAAAAAAAAACTACAAACGAGAAAACACTAACTACA
>NW_006921617.1:6033225-6035390 GCF_000298275.1 Orycteropus afer afer
AAAAAAAAAAAAAATGAAGGAGAATTTAAAAACAAATGAACAAAAACAGAAATGGGGGTGGGGCAGGGCACCCAGGCTTTGTTTCTGTTGGACAAGAAGGCAGTGGGAAGCAGAGCACCTTGTCCTGATAGTAGTTCCCCTCTGCCCAGAAAGAAACTGGGGGCAGGGTATCTGAAGAGAAATGACCCAGAAGATATCCGAGGGCAAGGTGTTTGGACCCATAAAAACTTCCTGCTGCCCTAACTGTAGTGGGAGCAAGGCATCTGGTTCCAGAAGGAATCTCTGCCTGCTCAAAATGTAGCTGGGGATAAGGTGTATTGTCTCAGAAATTGTTCCTGCTCTCCCAAAAGGCAGCTGGGTGCAAGGCCCCTACTCCCAGAAAAATTTCCTTCTGCCCCAAAGAGGGGTTTAGTGTAAGGCACCTAGATCCAGCAAAAGTTATTGCCCACCCAAAATGCTGCTGGGGGCATGACAGTTGATCTTGGAGTTAGTTCCTATCTACCCAGTAGGCAGCTGGGAACAGGACACTTGATTTCAGACTAGTTCCTGCTGATCCAGACAGTGTCTGTGGGCAGGGTTCCTGGACTCAGAAAAAGTTTCTATCAGTCTAAAAGGTGATTGGGAGCAAAGTACCTGGCTCCAGAGGTAGTTCCTGCCAGCTCAAAAAACAACTATGTACAGGGCTTGTACACCTAGACAAAATTCCTGCTGTCTCAAAAGGTAACTGGGAGCAGTGTTCCATTTCTAGAAAAAAAGTTTCTCTTATCCCAAAAACTAGCTGGATGTAGGGTATCTGGTCTCATAAGAAATTCCTATTGGCCCAAAAGGTGGCTGGAACAAGGCAACACGTGCTGGAACAGTTCCTACCTGCCTGGAAGGCAGCTGGTTGCAGGGTACCCAGACTGGGATAGGTTTCCTGGCTGTTCAGAAGGTGGGTGAAGGTGGGGGATGGTCACACCTATATTCACCAAGAGGGTGTGGGGTACAGGAGTAACAAGGGGGATATCACACCTTTCTAGACACCAGCCTCCAGGGTGGTTGCTCATGGTGTCCTCAGCAAGCAGAGCCCAATCTTAGGTTGCTGCCCAGATTGGTATGCTGCTTGCAGTTATTAAAAATGGTCATGCTGCTTGCAAATGTCCAAAATGGCTGTATGGTCAGGACAGCAGACAGTCCACAGTTGTTTGTCTCCTTTTTTGCTGTGTTCCTTTCTGGTCATCAGCCACCAGCACAGCTGCCCATGATGTCTTTGGCAAGTGGAGCCTATTCTTAGGTTGCTGCCCAAATAAGAGCACCACTTGCAATTATTCAAAATGGCCATGGCATCAAGACAACTTACTGTCCATAGCTCCATTCATCTTCTTATTCACTGTTTTCATTCAGGTTCTACTAGTTGATATTTAATCTATTTCTTTATCCTTCTCTTCAAAACTCAGGATTCCAGGATTATCTTCTGTACTGCTCACCAGAAGGCTGGCGGTTCAAATCCACCAGCCACTCCTTGGAAGGAAGATGGGGCAATCTACTTCCTTAGTGATACTGCCTCGGAAACCCAAGGAGGGGTCGCTATGAGTCGGGTCGACTCGACGGCACATAACAACAACAACAAACATCTGTTTCAATTGGTTTACCATTTCTCATTGTTATAGAAGACCTGTGTAACTTGTCTACTTATTCTGTCATCTTGCCAAAGTCCTATTTTTCTTCATTCTTTTTTCCTTATTTTTCCTCAAACAAATTGATGTCAATGGAATTGTCCTCTAATTTGCTGTTCTGGTCTTCCACTGAGTCAGTTTTGCTCTAATGTCCTATTGAGTTGCCTATTTTGGGAATTTTATTGTTAATCTTTTGGAATTCCAGTTGCTATTTTTGTATGGTTTCTAATTGTTTATTTATCTTGTCATTTTTTTTCTTGTATTATTTCCTGAATTTTTCTATTGTTTTGTCTGTGTTTTCCTTGGTTTTGTCTGTGTTTTCCTTGATCTCTTTTTTGATCCCTTGAAAAACCTCTATATTAGCCTTTTGAATTCCTTATCAGTTAGTTTCATTACTATCTCTTCCTCCAGTAGATTTTCAGTTCTTTATTTTGGTCACTTGCTGGAGCCATCTTATCCTGCTTCTTTATTTTATTTGATATTGTCTAGGGAGCTCTGGTAGCATAGTGG
>NW_006921617.1:6035490-6046012 GCF_000298275.1 Orycteropus afer afer
GGGCAATCCTACTTCCGTAGTGATACTGCCTCAGAAACCCAAGGAGGGGTCACTATGAGTCGGGGCCGACTCGACGGCAAATAACAACAACAACAACAAAGTGTCTCTGAGGTATTAAGGTATTATTATATTTAATTATTTATTGTATGTCTGTTTGCTACATCCTGAATTTTTGTTTTGATATATCCAAATAGGCATGGCATGCCTGCTATTCTGGTTGCTAGTCTGGCCATACTTCAGTTCTCATCACCTCTCTCTGGGGCAGCAGCTGGGTGTGTAATCACTAGTCTTTGTTTGTTGGTCTTCCAAGATAGTTGAGGATGTAGTTGGTGTTGCTGGTGAGGTACTATGTCTGTCCAGCTGGTCACCTGCGGATGGGTGTGGGGAGCATTTTTACTGGTCACTGTATTGGGTGTTGTGTGGGTGTACTGTTGTTTTCTGGGTGATCAGGGAGAGGATGTCCAGGTCATTGTCCCTGGTGGGTAGTATGAAAACTCTCACCAACAATCCCAGGTGGGAAGGGCTGCCCAGGGGTGGGGGGTAGTGCAAAGGGTGAGGCAGAGGGATGTTTCCAGTTCATGGGTGCCTGCTAGGAGAGAGTGCCCTTGTGTGCTGGAGTGTGATGTGGGGAAGGTTGTGCTGCCAGTCTGTGTCCCTGGCACAGTGGCTGGAGTGAATATAAGGCTCCTGGTTCAGGTTGCTCAGTGTAGCAACGGACACCTTAAATCTCAATTTCCTGGTGTCAATGGCTGGTCAGAGCAGTATGCTCCATCAGCATGTTGGTCTACAGTGTGGGAAGCTGGGCATAAGGATGAGGGCTGCTGGTCCTCAGATACCCAGTACGTATGACTAGATGGAAGAGGGGGTGCCACTGGTCCCCAAGTCCTTGCTGCTGACAACCAGGCAGAGATGTGTCCAGAAGCTCTGGATCAGGTGTCTGGGCTTAGGAACTGGTGCTGGTGTTGCTGGTCTGCAGGTCCTTAGTGTGATTGACTGAGCCAAGGGGCAAGTGTTGGTCTGTGGACCTCCAGCTCTGGTGGCGGGGTGGTCGTGGGTGCTGCTGGACCATGATCAGGTGTGGGGTAGAGGAAAAGATGGGTAAGAGGGTGGGAGGCACGACAGATCCACAGACCTCTGGCTTGGGAAGGTTGGGGTGGTCTGGTAGATGAGGTGAGTGTACTTAAATTTCACAAGATAAGGAGCACTCCTGTCTGGCTTGACATGGGTGCAGAGCTGCTCCTGCTTGTCTGTAAGAAGGTTATGTGAGCTTCAAGCTGGGAAGGCTTCTAGCTTTGTTTCAATATGGCTGTGCTATGCCAATCCATCTGACTATTGGTAGTTCTCCATGTCCACAGTCTTTCCTTCCACTTAATGTTCAGTTCAATTCTTCAGCTTTGCTCAGTGTTCTAAAGTTGTCACTTATATCCAAGTCATTTATTTTCTCTGGTCTTTGTTGTAAGTGGGACATTATGATATGTCTGCCTATGTCACCATTTTAGACTACCTCCTTCCTAGTTTTTCTCAATGTTCATATCCCCAGCTTGGTTGAAGTTGTTTTTTTTTTTTTTTTTTTTTTTACCATCTAATTAATGGGAGAAAAACAATCTTCTATTTGTTTGTTTTTAATTCTTGCTTTGTAGACACTCCCTGGAGTAGACTGTGACCTGAGTGAAGGAGACTTAAGATATGCTTTGGGAAAGAAAGGCAGCACTCAAATCCCATAATCATGCTAGAAAGGAAGAAATATAGAAAGCAAATGGCCTGGGTAGAAGTGGTCTTGAGAGTGAGGATCTCTCATAATGACAAGGCTTTCAGGTCTATGACTTGAGATTGTGGCTGCTGGGGATCAATATAACGACTGAGGATGCTCACCTGGGCTTGAGAATTCCTACTGAGTCACAGAAATAACAAAGATGTGCTGAGTTTGAGAGGGGAACTTGGGAGTGAGAAGAAGCTGGATATAAGAATGAGGTCTCTGGCCTGGTCCAGAACATACATTTTTTTTTATGACAATTCTCTTAGTCATTAGTTCTAGAGACCACCTGTAGATCAAGATCTAGCATTATTGTGCTCCAATGTGGCCCAATCTAGGCAGTTAGTCCATGAGGACATTTTTATTTACAGTGGTGTTAAGAGTGGCTTTGTATTACCTATCTGTCAGATTGGACTGCAGGACATACCTACATGTTTGGTATAGTTGGTATGGACTCAAACAATTATCTTTATAGTACAGGACCAGGCAACATTTCATTCTGTTATACAGAAGATTGCTATGAGTTGTAGCTGACTTATCAATAACAACTATAACAACAACAAGTGTAGCTTGGAGGACAATGACCATGGTGAGAGGACCAAGAGAGACATTTTCTGTGATCTTGTTTCCTATCCATCTGTTTGCAGCTGGATAAAATCAGTCCTATCTTCTCTTTCAGCTACTCAGAGTCTGGAGCTTGTATTTCTGCATTTCAGCTGAATCATCCTCCCCTCTCTCTCTCCTTCAATGAACCCCTGCCCTTATCTCACTGAACAGTCATATTTATAACCTCACATTTTTCTTTATTCATTTTATACTTTGTGTTATTGTTTATTAATTTATTAATTGCTTCCAGACTTTGGTTTCATTGTTATTAACTATTGTGCATTTTAATGGTATTTAGTTCCCTCATTGCCAGTATTTATCGCTTCACTATCAATTCCCTGTTCCCAGCTGTTGTTTTGAAATAGCATTATGTATTATTATGTTTCTTCATTGCCTCTTCTCTCTGTCACAGCTGACTGCCTTTTTACCTCTGCCTCTATGGACTTCCCTACTGCTCTCCCTCTCTGAGTTACTCCAAATACTTTGCTGTACCTCCCTCCACTCACTGCCCTTCCAATAAAATGCGCCATATTCTTCTACTCCCCTTTACTTTTTCTCTAATAGCTTTCTTTGTTGGCTTGTGGACACTTTATGGTGCATTTATTCCCTTGACTACAGCCAGGGTCCCAGTCCCTCTTGCTCTGTGACCTTTCTTGATTCAATCCCAGTTCTCCCTCACAACCTCTCACCAATGTCTCTTAACTCCCCAATCCCAAGGCTACCATTCTAGCATTCCTCTTTCTGCTCTGGACGCAGCTTTCTGCTCTGGTGTTCATCTCACTCATTCCTGCTGCTTCCACATTTTCTTAACTTATTGATCTTTTACAAGGTGACTCATCTAGCCTAGTCTTTTATCCTAAATGTATAATATCCCTTCTCCCAGATCAATTCACCCAGTGGTATGGTAAAAGAAAGACTAGGCAATCTTCTTCTGTAAAGATTACAGCCAAGAAAATCCTGTGGAGTAATTCTATTCTCACACGTGGATCACCTTGAGCTGGAATCAACTCAATGACAATAGGTTTGGTTAATAATTGTTGAATATTTACTATGTATCTGGCATAGGCTAAGAAATTAAAATATTATAAAGGAGGCCTGGTAGCGTAGTGTCTAAGGCACCTGACTGCTAACCAGAAGGCTGGCGATTCAAACCCACCAGCCACTCCTCAGAAGGAAGGTTGGACAATCTACTTCCGTAGTGATCCTGCCTTGGAAACCCAAGGAAGCGTTGCTACGAGTTGGGGCCGACTTGACAGCACATAACAACAACAACAACAACAACAACATATAATATCTCTTTTAATCTCAGCAGGGATAATAACAGTTCTGCAAGGGAGGTGTCGTGTCTGTTTTATACAGGGAGAAACTGAGACCTAGAGATGTGACATATTGTCTTACATGTTAGTGAGTGGTGAGCTGGGATGGGCAGCAGCCTGACTTCAGAGCTCAAGCTCCCTCCCACTTTGCTTTATTGGTTTCACTGACAACAACAGGCAGCCTGTCTGTGTGAAGGAAGCCTCTCTGGTTCCTTGGCCTCCTTCTTTAGCAACTTCTCTTTCCTAATAAAGGAGTTTAACCCTCATTTTCTACAGCAGTTTAGCTGGCATTTTCTCTCTTTACACCACTTTGTTAAGAATATTCCATCTGTTCACTCCACTCCTCTGGGAGGAGTACTGTCTGGCAATAGACAATAGGTGCAGATGCAGGCAGGCAGGTGGGCAGGCAGGAGGCAAGTGGCCCAGGGAATCTGTCACTGGGCAGTGGGGAGTCACAGGACTGGTGACCAGGCAGGTCTCTGAGTGGACTTGGGGACACAGGGACCCCGTCCTGAGGGACCTGAGGTATCAGACAGGGAACTAAAGCAGAAAAGCAGATACCAGCAGCAGTTAAGACATTGATCTAGTTACTAGGATGGGGGCACATGGTAGGTTTGTACACTAAGAACAAGGCAAATTTCAATAACTGGAACCAAAGGCAGGCTGACTTGAACTGCTGTCTGGTTGGTCCTAGAGTCAGGGGCAAATGTGATCTGGGTGTGACGTGATAAGGCAATGGAGGGTGGTACTGGGTTTGCCTCTGAGAGATATCATAAAGGCAGTTAGACACACACAGTGATCAGGAGTACTTTGGATGAATCTTAAAGGATTGTATTGGACTCTAATCTTATTTTTTCTATTTGTGAAACAAAAGCTCTGATTCTCCCCAGTACTTTGTTTCTCTAATAATAGGTGGAAGTAAGTAGTAAATACATGCAGGAAATGGTTGTTGTTTGGTCCTGCCTGCATCCCATTTACCTGACAGGTGCCTTCCCACTCTGCCTGCTAAGAGAGTTGGCTGCTAACAGGGCTGAGCTACCTCCCTTTTGAGAGAATTGCTTGCCTCCTTGTTCATCTTCATGCTGGTCGTAGCTATAGGGATTGATGTGAGGATATAAAAGTAGCTGCTTTGGCTCCATTAATGGTTGCCCTTGAGTCAACGCAATTCATGGAGACCTCATGTATGTCAGGGCAGAACACTGCTCCATGGGGCTTTCATTGGCTAATTTTTCACAAGTAGATCACCAGGCCTTTCTTTCAAGGTGCCTCTGGGTAGACCTGAACCTCTAACCTTTTCAGTTGGGAGCTGAGCATGTTAACCATTTGTGTCACCCAGAGACTCCTAATTTGATTTTACTCTCTAACTAATACAGGAAGTACTATTGCCACAGTTTAAAATGAAGATGCTGAGGCATAGAGAAGATAGCTCGCTTTTCCTCACAGCTGGTATCTATAGGGCCAAGAACTTGGATCCAGGTGAAACAGTTTGTGCTTGACTGCTAACCCGAAGGTTGGTGGTTTGAACCCATCCAATGGCGCTGCAGAGGAAAGGCCTGCTGATCTGCTTTTACAAAGCTTACGCCAAAGAAAACCCCACAGAGCAATTTTATTCTACAACACATGGGGTTGCCAGGAGGCCGAATCTGCTGGTTGCCAACAGGTTTGCTTTTTGGTTTCAGTTTCTACTGTAAAGACCCTTTGGTCAAATGGTTTTAATCCCCTAGAAAATGGAATCCAGAGAAGCTAGTAATGATAGACAAGAGCACATAAAAATGCTTAGGTGTGGCTTGCATCATAGGTGATTCTGAGAAGCCAGATAAGAGAACTTGTGTTCCTGGGGGTTACTCAAGGAGGGAGGGTCTATATCTTGGCTTTTTCTATGAAGTGTAGCCTATTGTGGTTGTTGTTATTTGCCGTAGAGTCAGCCCTGACTCATAGCGACCCCTCCTTGGGTTTTCGAGGCAGGGTCACTACGGAAGTAGGATTGCCCAACCTTCCTTAAGAAACTCTAAAGCAGCACTTCTCAGTCTCTGCACCTGAGGGTTTATTAAAATGCAGATTCTAATTCAGGAGGTCTGGGCTGTGGCTGAAAATTCTAGACCTGAGATTTCTACCAGCTCCCAGATTAGGCCTATGCTCTGGTGTGGGAACTGCACTGCGAGTAAAAGGGTCTGTGAGGTTTTCCATTTTAAGGGTAGGAGTCTTAGAATTTAAAGTCCTAATCCCCATGAGCTCCTGATATTAAAAGAACAAACTCTGCATATTTGTATTCTAAATTACAAAACTATGGTTCCCAGAGTGCCTTTCAGGAGCTCTGGTAGAGTAGAGCCAAAGGCACTTGACTGCTAAGCAGAAGGCTGGCAGTTCAAGCCCACCAGCCACTCCTCAGAAGGAAGGTTGGGCAATCTACTTCCATAGTGATACTGCCTTGGAAACCCAAGGAGAGGTCATTGTGAGTCAGGTCCGACTTGATGGCAAATAATAACAACAACAGAATGCCTTTCAGGGAAGCGCCTGGCTGTAAGGACACCTGGATTGTGCCTATGTCCAGGTTGAATCACAGGCTCCTTGGCTTTTGCAGGTACTGGTCTGCAGGTGATGGGATTTTATAGTCATGAGATGCAGTGGTTTGCCATATATCAAAATATTTTTCACTTGTTTGACTGTAATCTATGGGGAAGGGGTGAAATGGCCAATTGATTATAATGCAGAATATAAAAAGCTCAAAGTCCTACAGCACACAGCAACAGCACTGTCCGCAGAAAAGAAGCGGGAGCTCACGGGAGAATGTTCATGTAATATATGAGGCATTAAAAATTCTGTTACATTATTCTTGCCACCAAGATTGTAATGAAAATGGGAAACGGCACCAACTTAACCCATTCTCATTACAATCGTTAGATTGTAATCTCGTGTTCTCCCCTCCAGAGAATGCTAAATGAGATTTTAAACAAAAGAGAGGACAGAGAAGTATGGAGAATAAAGGAGCAAATAGAAATTGGAAAGTTAAAAAAAAGTGATGCATGATAGACTTCCCTGTGCTCGTTTGAGGCTTGCTCTTTACTTTAGAACAAGAACAGAGCACAGAACATTACAAAGACCAATTTAGACGTATATGGTAAAATCCATAACACAACCCCAACAGGTTAACTGTTTAAAGCAAGGAAAATGTTAAGTATCAGTTTGCTCTTACTCCTTGATAGCTTAGTTCACTTTAGATTAGAAAAAAAAGAAGTTCAGAATTATCAAACACACACATACACAGACATACACACGCAAATACAACAAAAAGCCCTGAGAGGAAGAATCTTGTTGTAAAGGTCATTGTCTGGACACAGTTCCATTTGATCTTTCATTGTTATTGCCACACTAAGCAAGTGACCACTCTTAAGTCATGTGAATACTCTTCCTTACTGTACTTTCATTACATTCTGGGAATGAAGACTCGTTGAATGTAACATGCAAGAAATGCTTAAATTAGTTCTCACTTCCATGGAAAATACCATGGAAGATACATCTTCCAGGATCTATGGGAAATCATGGTACACTGGCCTTAGGGGTGAATTTTTCAAAGAAAAACCATACATACTAATTAACTCTCCAAGCATTTATTGAAGACTGACCAGGTCCAAAGAATTATAATGGTACATGCAAGGATCTAGGGAGTGCCTGATTTGTATAAATGGTTAACATGCTTGACTGCTAACAGACAGGTTGGCTGTTGAGTCTACCTAGAGGTGACTCGGAAGAAAGGTGGTCTACTTCTGAAAACTCCACCATTGAAAGCCCTACGGAGGAGTGTAGTTGCACAGAGTGCAGTCCTCTGACATATGTGCAATCACCATAAGTCAGGATCAACTCAACGGCAACAAAATTTGGTAATATGAAAATCCAGTCCAAGTTCATCCATCATTCAATGCAAGAAATATTCATGAATTATCTACTCCATGCCAGACACCGTAGCAGGACCTTGGGATGTGTGTTGAGTAAGACGTGGGACCCTTATTATGCCTGTTGGACAGGGGAGGGAGGCATTGCCCAAATAAATGAGTAAATAAATGTATAATTACAAGTTGTTGTAAGAGGGAGAAGGGAAAATAACAGTGATAATTGTACTTATTACTGTCATACGAAAATAATATGAGATAGATAAAGTGGGAGGTTTAATTAGAAGGGGTGAGAAAGAAAGGTCTCTCTGAGGACATGACATTTAAGGAGAGATGTAGAGTGAGCCAGGTAGAAAGTGGGAGCAAGTGTTCTTGGTGGAGATGAGTAACTGGCTACCCCCTCCTTCCACTTAGTAGAAGAGAGATAGATGGGTGCATCATTAAAATCAAATCAATAAAACAGAGCCCTCTCCAGGTGTTTCAAAACAGGAAATGTAATATGAGAAGAGAGTTTTAAATATTTTGGAAGAGTTGAGAAACCTCAGAGGCAATTGGGCATCAACCCAGGGATTAGCCCCCACCATCTCCAGGGCTGTGGAGATAACAAGAGGAAGTAATGTTGCCAGGCCTAGAAGCAAAGTTGTTTACATGGATGTGGGATCACTGAGGAAGAAATTATTAGTGGGAGCTGAAACCATGAGGGACCCTGAAGCAGATACCACATGAAGCAGAGCTGTTGTTACTAGCTGACACTGAATCGGCCCTGATTCATGGCGGCTTTGTGGGGAACAAGAGGAAAACAGGAAGCACAGTTAGGAGCAGGGGTGTGCTGGTAATGTTTAAAAACAGGCTCTCAAAAACCAGCACCAGCCTAACAGGTAAATAAATATATAACTACAAGTTATTATAAGAGATGGAAAGGAAAATAACAGGATACTAAGGGGAAAACAAAGAGGGGAAATCTAATTAGAATTGGGGGATGGGAAAGGTCTCTCTAAGGTTGTACCATTTAAGGAGAGACCTGGGGTGAGTCAGGTATAGATAAAAGGTCAAATTTGTTTCCTGAGGCCTAAGTAGGACCACCTTTCAGCAAGTACATTGTAGTACATGTACTTAAAAGAAACAGAAAACAAAAAACATCATCTAGGGAAAACATAACATGGTGGTGCAGTGGTTAGAGCGTTTGACTGCTAATGGAAACATTAGCTCTTCTAACCCACCAGCCACTTCTTGGGAGAAAGATGTGGCAGTCTGCTTTCATAGACATTACAGCCTTGGAAACTGTATAGTGTAGTTCTACTCTGTCCTTAAAGGTCACTATGAGTCGGAATTGACTCGCTGACAATGGGTTTGGTTTTCCAGTTAGGGAAAGCATTTTCTTCTGCTTCCTTTCCTAACGTTCCAGTGTTTACCAAGTCTTGCTCCCAGGGGATTTATCTTTGCATCTAAGTTGAATCTACCCTACTGGTCTGCAAGCCCTTTCTTTCATTCTGAGTGGACAATGGAGAGAAGTTGGTTAAACCCAATTTGGTCTCATTAAGTTCTCCACACGCTGGCAACAGGAATTGAATCATTATGCTGCAAGCCACCCTCCCTGCCATGTTAGTCCTTGATGACTGACTCCTTATTCTAGCCAAGTGGTGGAGAATATTGACAAACGTGAATGATGTTACAAGTTACCTGCGCAGTGCTGTGACACAAGCCTGTTCTGAATTACTCATAGCCTCTGGAAACCAGTACTAAATAAGATGCAGAATGAGTCACAAAGGGACTTGCCCTGAGGGCTTTGCTATTCCCTCAGTCGAAGCCCAAAGATTCCTGAAGCGAGTGGAAGGAAATGAGAAGAAAAAGCAGCTGAAACAGTTCATTGAACCTGTTCTGAGTTTATATGTTGTGTTGTTTTGACAGCTTTTATAAGCATGTTGCATGGACATGGTAAAAGAAAAACAAGATGGAAATTGAACAGGCACATAAATACAGAAAAATTACTAACACAATAATGTATGTAATCATATAATTGTATCAAAGAATATTGCATTTCAGGCACACTTTTGCTCTAGTTACTGTTTTTCAGGTAAAAAAGTTGGCTTTAAATGAGAGAGAGGCTTTGAAGGGATAATGAGTAAATGTAGGAGGAAAATGTTAATGTTGAGAACATGTGGTGGGAATTCCTAAGAAGAGAGAAAAGAGATTATCAAATAGTCCAGACTAGTGATACTCACTGGTGACGAGTTGGATCTGACTCACAGTGACCCCTCCTTGGGTTTCCGAGGTATTGTCACTACGGAAGTATATTGCCCAACTTTCCTTCCCAGGAGTGGCTGGGGGGTTTGAACCACCAGCCTTCTGGTTAGCAGTCAAATGCTTAGGCACTACACCACCAGAGACTAGTAATGTAAATGTGTAATACTGGTAACACAAGTTTGGCACTAGGTCAGAGGGGAGAAAAGGAATACAAGCAGAGAGACTGGACTTTGGAAATGAGTAATGTTATGATTAGAGAAGAAATAATGTTTCCCAGTGCTAGATGGCTTTGCTATAGGACTACTTTATAGATGGCAGTTAGTTTGTGCCCGTTTTATAGATCTCTGTTGGGGATCTATAGAAGTAGTAGAATTATCAACCTCACTGTTTTATTGTCTAGTCTTGTTATCTATTTGTCCATGCTTGGGTGGTACGAACAATTAACATGTTCAGCTGCTAACTGCCAAGTTGGAAGTTTGAGTTCACCCACAGGCACCTTGAAAGTAAGGCCTGATGATCTGTTTTTGAAAATCAGCAATTGAAAACTCGACAGAGCACAGTCCTACTCTGACACAAATGGGGTCACCATGTGTTGGAATTGACTCAATGGCACTGGCTTTATATATATATTGTTGTTGTTGTTAAGTGCCGTCGAGTCGTTTCCGACTCATAGCGACCCCATGCACAGCAGAACGAAACACTGCCCGATCCCGCAC
>NW_006921617.1:6048097-6059740 GCF_000298275.1 Orycteropus afer afer
GGGCCAAGTAATACTTGGTAAGAGGAATGAGCAAGAAGGAAGGCAGGTATGTCATGATTAAAGTCTTCCTGGGTCTGAGAACACCCTCTAAATACTCTCACCCATATATGTATGTGTTTGCATATATGCATATATATACACATATACACGCAATATATGTATTTCATTTTTGTTTGAATATTATACATATATATGTGTGTATCTGTATAAATATACATATATATGCATGTGTGTATATATGCATATATAGATATAGATACACACACATATATATATATTTCTTTTTTGTTTGAGTATTGATTTTCTAGTAATAAGAATGGGAACAAAAAATAAGCAAATGCTTCAGCAAGACCTTCTACTCTCAGGATGAACTAGAATATGTCCCAGATAAGAGAGGAGAAGGAAGATTTGCTAACAGTATTCAAAATTATGCAGAATACTTTTATACAAACAGTGGTGATTACATTTTATTATGTAAATATGTGCATACACACACAGTCTTACTGAGGAAAAAAAAAAAGTCTTGATGTGCTGTGAAGAAATTATTGGCCCTGAGGTAGTTCAGTATTGGAGGAGACACTAAAGAAGGCTATAGAAACAGTCTTTGGAGATTTTGAGAAATAATTTTGAAAATGAACATGAAAATAAGACAAATATATAGGTGGAAGCAGATATTTCACTGCTCAGGGATGAGTGTTCTGACGTTGACAATAAACCAAATTCTTCAGGTTTGATCAGAGTTATTCCCACCTCGTTATTACGTCTCTGTTTGACAATCACCAATGATCATTTCATTTATGTAAACAAAGAAGCTTTTTGAAAAGTAAGTCTCCATTTGCAAGCACAGGTATTTCCCTCCACATGCCAAGCCCATTCCAATGCCAGCATGGTTGGTAGTTAGCATGTGCCCTGATTATGCGTCCCCTGCTAACTCCTTCTTATGCCTTAGGTCTCAGATCAACTGTCACTTCTTTGGGGAGGCCTTTCCTTAATTAGATGTTCCTACCCAGTCCCCATTATTCTCTCTCAGAAAGCCCAGGTTTAAAACTTGGCAATTATATATTTACTTTTTTGTGTGTGTTTGTCCATCGCCTGTCTTCCCTATAAACTATGAGCTTCATTAGTTCAGGGACCAAGCTTATTTTGTCTCTGCTGTATATTCCTCTCTTTTAATAGGCATTTAATGAATATTTTTTGAATGGTTGAATACAACCACTTTTTAAAATTGCTAATAATTTGTTACTACCCACCAGCCACTCCTCGGAAGGAAGTTTGGGCAAGCCTACTTCCGTAGTGATACTGCCTCGGAAACCCAAGGAGGGGTCGCTATGAGTCGGGTTTGAGTCGACGGCACATAACAACAACAACAACAATGAGAATAATTGGTGTTACAAGAAAGACCTAAGAGTGAAGTATGGAAATAAGTCCTTCATATACAAGAACAAGGAATCTTATATCCAATTTTCCAGTAAACGATAAAATACATAAAATGTCTCTAAACGTGTAATTGTTTATTCAAATGTTATGTTCAGGAGCAGTGTGAAAGCTGAACACATATCCTTAAGGTAGCAAATTTTTCTCCAATCAGCTTTAGTCCCTCCTTCTTTTAGTTTGGTTAACTAAGACTGATATAACTGAGAAATTCAACCAAGCAGATGCAGGAATTTACCATGTGTTTTCCCTACTCTGTACTTTGCATTCATTTTCTTGCCCAACCTGACTTGTTATTTGTTTTTGGCTTGGACAACTCAAAATGATGACTCTTGCTAGTTACTAAATATTGCTTAATGTAGTCATTTTATGACATTTTAATAGCCCATCGAGTCTTTGGTTCACCTTTCAATCTTTAAGACTTGCGAACAGCTAGTGGCTGTGGAATACCGATAGCCCTGACCAGTGGTTTCTTTCCTCTTCTAGGTGCTAAGGCTACCTTTGCACCTGGTGCTAGATGAGAAAACCAAGAGGCATCGTGAATCTGAGGGCCAAGTAATACTTGGTAAGAGGAATGAGCAAGAAGGAAGGCAGGTATGTCATGATTAAAGTCTTCCTGGGTCTGAGAACACCCTCTAAACACCTTCATATTTCTCTGTGATCCTGATGAAGACAAGTGACAAAATAAAACAGAAAAAAGTTCTGTGCGTTTGTGTGCTAGGTGGTGGGGACTAAAAGAAAATTGGAGGTGAAGAGGATTTTGTGGTAAACATTATATTCTTGTCTTCAGACAATTTTATGGATGAATTTCTTGGTCTTTCTCACATAGTAAGTGGTGCTCAAGAAATTATTACAAAAAGAGTAAGTGATGCTGAATCTATGATCATGAATGTCATAGAAACAAAAACAGGGCTGGAAAAGGTGTGAATAAATTCTTTTTGTCACAATTTGCTGAACATAAAGATGTTTATTCTCAGTGAGATTAAGGGACTTGGCCAAAATCAGAAGCAAATTCTGTGCAGAACTGGGATTAAATAGTAGGTTTGGGATTGAATGAGAGATGTGAGAAATCGTTCAGGGAACTTGACTGTACAGGAGGATTCTGACCAAATGAACTCTCTTCTCCCCCACCTCTCTCTGCTCACACTGGTAAGCTATTTATTCTGAATTATTTAGAAATTGTCTCAACATCCATCTCATATGTTTGTGTAGACACATCCATAAAGAGTTATATAAGCAGTATTATTATCCTAATTATTGTTATCATTAGCTGCTTCATTTCTTATCATTTTCCTTGTGGTTCTTCTGAGGCCTTCTGAGGGCTGTTAAAAAGCTTGAAAGAATAAGAATTGTACTTGTAGATATTTATTTTCATTGTATTATTTAGAACTCTATCCTAGGGAATCCTGCAAATTCCCAGTTCACTAATCTACAAAAACCTTAAATTCTCATCCTGCTCCTCTGTAAACTTTAACAGCAGCAAGATGGAGTGAAGTTTCATATTACTAAAACTTCATTACTCATACAAAATATTCTTGAGTGCGCCTATGCTGTGGTGTATGATCATAAATATTTAAAGCAGAACTACACTTGTCAAAAGAACTGAAGCAGAGACATATTCCTCTGTTTGCAGATACTGTACAGGCAACGACTTCCTCATTAATGCAGTAATTCACTAAGGATTGCCGTAGTTAATGGGAATTAGCAAAGTGCTAACATGCCTGTATTTATTTTTTTGAGGGGCTATCTAATATCCAAAGTGATGGGCCTTTTAGATGACACTTATTAAAATACCCCATTCTTAAGGTCTCTTTCAAATAAAAACCACAGGAGTCACATTTTCAAAGTTGCCACTGTAGATGTAGATTCCCTATTGAAAAAAAAAAAAAAACACCAAAAAACCAAGCACTACCATCAAGTTGATTCCGACCTGAGGCAGGAAATATTTATGGAAGTAGATTGTCCAGTCTTCCTTCTAAGTCCTTCTGAGGAGTGGCTGGTGGGTTTGAACCACTAACTTGCTATACCACCAGAGCTCCTAGATTCCCTACAGAGGCTAAACAATTTTAGAGTTTATTAGAGTCTTAGAGTCCAGTTTTCCCTGCATTCTTTACCTTCTTTCTTTCTCATGACAGTTGATGCTCTTTATAAAATTACTTCAGATTTGTGCTATATACAACCAAGATGGTGCTTATCAGTTTACACAAATGTACTATGGTGAGAACTCAGCATACAGTAATTAAACTAAATAAAGTAGACAAGAACTCAGTACGTAATTAAATTAAATAAAGTAGACAAGCACTTGTTTAGCAGAAGAAATATATCAGCATTAAAAATAAAATTGTCACAGCTTCAACTTATGTTAGTTAAAATGAGGACATATTTCAAGAAAATGTAGTTAATTATTTGTTCATTTATTTATTCAACAAATACCATTTACCATGTGCCAAGAATTGGCATAAAGTTTTCTAGTAACATATCAGACAGTGTTTCACTACTATTCATAAAGTTCTCAGTGGCCATATTTTTCAGAAATGGATGGCTCTGTAACTTCTCAGTATGTCGTCATCTGGAAGCTCCACTGAAACCTGTCCACCAATGGTGACCCTGCTGGTGTTTGAAATACTGGTGGCATGGCCTCCAGCCTCTCAGCAACATGCATGCCACCAAAGTATGACAAACTGGCAGACGAGTGGTGAAAGAATTGTGTGGGATAGTGAATAAGATAGACCTGGTTTCTGTCCTTATGGTCTTTATAGCCTAACAGATGTTTACAGGTCTAGACAGTCTTAATATAGTTTTGAGATAAGACAATGACTTGAGGAAATGATATCTGAGCCAGCAGTAGTTGGAGGAGTAGGAGGAGTCAGATGAAGTAGCAAATGTCCTAGCAGTGTCAGAAGTCAGACAGAACCTGATTGTGTTGGGTAGTGAGAAATGAACCCGAGGAGGAGGCAGTGCCAGATAGCGGAAGGATATGTACATCGTATTGTTTTAACTGTATCTAAAAGCAGTGGTTAACCAGACAGCAGTTTTAAGCAGAAAAGGAAACGGATCAAATTGGCAGTCTGGGAAATCATACTTATTGCAATATAAAAAGGGTTGGGTAGGAGGCAAGTCTGGGGGTAGAGTAACTGGTTAAGAGACCACTGGTTAGTGTGGTTCATGTGAGAGTTTAGTTAAAACTGGTGACAGTGGGGATGGGGAGAAAATGATATTACAGGTTAAAACTGACAAAAGTGGATGTGGAATGTAAAGAAGAAGGAGTCAGGGAAGAAACACAGGTTTCTGCTTCAATGATGGGACTATTTGTTAAAAAGAAACACTGAAGGAGGTATAGACTGGGCAAGTGATGAGGTAATGAACACACTTGCACATATTGAATTCATATTCAATTCTAGGAATTTTTGGGAGATGTTTAAGTGGAGTTGTCCAGTTATATAGGTTTGAAGCTCAGGAAAAGGTGAGTCTGGACTGGAGATGAAGATTTAAAATAACTAGCTATAACCAGTTGTCAATTTAATCTAGAAGAGCCAATGAGACTTCCCAGGGAGTGTATAAAATGTGAAAAGAGAAGGAACAGATGGAGGAAGAATAGTCTGGGGGACAGCCAGAGGGGTAGGAGAGAAAGAGGCTGGAGGCTGGGCAAGAGCAGGACAGGGAATGCTGGTGTCAGAATCCAGGGGAAATACACTGATTTGGAAAGTAATAGTCATTAGTTTCTAAAGCTGCTGAGAGGTTAAAAAAATATGGACTGATAAACAATTTTAAAGTTTAACAATAGAATCAGGTAATGGAATGTGTAACTGAATCAGAGAAAAATAATTATAACTGGATTCTGATTACAAGCCAACAAAAACATTATGATAAAGTTCAATCATTTATTCAAATTAATTTTTTACTTTTCCATTTGTTTTTGACTAATCCTTAAGTACTGGGTCATAATTACCTCAGTGACAATGAATCGTGTAATGGGAAATTGATGATTGTGTTTCTCTGGATCCACACCAATTTGATTTCAATTTGGTAGGTTAAAGAGAAGATGCCCATCAGATGTCCTGGTTTATCTGGGATAATCTCATCAAATCTGTTGTTCCATCATATATGCTAAAACAAAACAAAACAAAACAAAAAACTCCAAACTCATTGCCATCAAGTCACTTCTGACTCATAGCGACCCCCATTTGGTTTCCAAGGCTGTGAATCTTTACAGAAGTAGATTGCCTCATCTTCCTCCCATGGAGAAGCTGGTGGGTTTGAACCATTGACCATCTGGTCAACAGCCAAATGTCTTACCCACTACGCCACCAGAGCTCCTTATTTACCAATAGTATCTCCTTTTACTCTCAAAACTGTCCCATGTTGGACAATATGTGAAATGGTTTTCTAAGTCATAGATGTACTTTCTCCATGTCTTTTCAAAACTCAGCCCTCACTGCTCAGATGGGAAGGTGTTCAACTCACACAAACTTGATATCGTTATGTGCTCCATGGCTAATTATAAAAAAATCTTAAGAGACACCTTTATGGATTTTTTTCCCTGCCTGAAAACACAATCATAATTGATGCATAAATAAAAAGATTATTTTTCTGCTTTGAATGAGTAATGTTCAACCATGAATAATCAATATTTATTGAATACCTATTGGGTAAGACACTACGTTATTTTCAAGCTTCATATTCATACAGAAATTGTTTTTCTAGTATTTTGGTTCTGTTGGTAATACTTGGCCCTAAGTTTCAATTGGTCTTTATTTTGTTTGATTTTTTATCTCTTCCTTCCTTTAATTATTAGAAACAAATCTCCCTTATATATGTGCATCAATATTCTTCTTAGATTCTATTTTTGCTACTTAGCAGAAGACAAGATTGTGTCAGGTATATGATAATAATTATAGAGATATTTACATCTATAAAATCTAGAAAAGAGATTGCTTCTACAATACTTTTCCATGTATCATGTTGGAAGTAATGAGTGGGCCAAGAAAATGCTAGAGGAGTTAAGGACATGCTAGAGGGGGAACAAGAAAATGATGGCAGATATGTCCTCCCCATCACCAAACTCTCTCTCCATCTAACTATTCTCTCTCCATCTGTTGGCCACCAAAGACTATCAAAGGCCAAGGCCCAAGGGATGCTTAGCAGGTCCATTATAGGTATAGGAGGAACACTGACAACCAAAGGTCTTTCAGTCTGGAGGAGAAACAAGGGAAAATGTAGTGTAACCACCCAGGGAAGGACTTTACAGGAATTTAGTCTAGAAACAAGGCAAAGTGAAAAAATAAAAAAGCCAAACAAAATGGAACTGTCTGAACTAAGTCAGAAGGTTCCTGACCAACTGGGTGAGGGAACAGGGCAGGGCAAGGCTCTGTCCAGACCTGGAGATTAAGGGGAGAGATTTCAGACCTCTCAGCTAGCCGGAAGGAAGATGGGGGCAATCTACTTCCGTAGTGATACTGCCTCGGAAACCCAAGGAGGGGTCGCTATGAGTCGCGTCCAACTCGATGGCACATAACAACAACAACAACAACAGCTAGCCCCATCAGTTTGCACATTCTTTGCTAATATAAGTATGCTTGTTTGTTTAAAAGTTACCTGTCTCTACCACAGTAATAATTGTTGTTTCCTGTTGAGTATATTCTGACTCAGAGAACCTAGGTGAGGGTAGAACTTCCCCAGGGGGCTTTCTAAGTCTTAAAAGAGGCACCATCAGTCAGAATCAACTTTGTGACAATGCGTTTCAACATTTATGGGAGTAGTTTACCAGATCTTTTCTCTTGCAGAGCAGCTGGTGTATTAAAACTCTCATAAGTGGCTTCAAATTGTCGACTTTTTGTTTAGTAGCTGAGCCTTAACCATTGCACCACCAGGGCTTCTGACAGTAAATTGCTTACATGAAATTAAGGCATATTCAAATATAGACTTTTTTTCTTCTTTTCAAAAAAAAAAAAAAAAAGGTATAAACTGAATGCAAAAAGAAGTCCTAATATTTTCTTTTGCTTCTCAGTGGACTATATTGAAAATCACTCTCCTAGAAGATGCAGAGACTAGATCAGAAGAGGGGCCAAGAATGTGTCCTGGCAGGCCTTTGAAAATTTTGAGAGAATCCCTATTGGGCTTTGGTTCTTGAAAAGGGAGCAGTGATTTGAATCTCCAATTCTTTTTTTCTTTTTTCTTTTTTTTTTTTTAATACTTTCTCTTTTTTAGTTGTGATTTAGGTGAAAGTTTACAGAGCAAATTCATTTTTCATACAGTAGTTCATGCACATTTTGTTTCACGACATTGATTACAATCTCCATAAGACCACTTCCTTCCTGAGGTGACTTTTTCCCTGTGTCCTTCTTTCCTATGTATTCCTGCCCTCTGAGCTATCTTCCTGTGCAAACACTGCCCTTCTGATCTCACATGGTCGACTGTCCTGAGGAGTGCACCTACCTCATGTAAATATTCACTTTATATGCCGGTCTATGGTTTGGCTGGAAGCCACAGGAGTGAGGAGGCACCATAGTTTCGGGAGTTTTACTAGTCTCTATCAGACCAGTAAGCCTGACCTTTTTTTTTTTTTTTTAATGACTTTGAGTTTTGTTCCACATCCTTCTCCCACTCTATCCAGGATCTCCTGTACTGATCACTTTTTGAGTGGTTGACAGTGGGAGCTGGGCACCACCATCTAGTTCTTCTGGACTCAAGATCATGTAGGCTGAGGTTCACATGGTCCACTAGTCGCTTGGACTAATTGTTTCCATGAATCTTTGGTTTTCTCCATTCTTTGCTCTGGATGAGGAGAGACCAATTGTTGCATTTAGATGGGTGTTTGCAATCTTTTAAGATCCCAGTTGCTACTCACCAAAGTAGGATACAGGACAAGGTTGTTGTGTAGTATGTTACACCAATTGAGCTTGATATCCCCTGTGCTGTGGTTTCAAGCCCACAGGCACAAAAACTCACTCCCTCATGGTAGTTGGCTGTGGCTAAGATATTATTATAACTTTGCCCCTTGTTAGTTTTATTTGTATGGACATTTTTATAGCACATACAAAGAGGTATGTAGAAATATCATGTGCCAAACTTACATATGGTCAAGGGTGTATTCCTTTTTGCCTAGACATACCTGACCATTCAGCCTGTCTACCTATGTATCTGCATATAGACTAGGGTTTGTTGTTACAGACAACACAGTGCTGTGTATGTAAAAGAGTTTATCTTCGTTATTTATACCTCTTGTGGACCTCTCTGTGTCTTCCTTAGTGTTATTCTGTTAGTCATTTGCTTTTGGTATATTGCCTTTCCCTTCACCCAAATCAATACTTGTCTCTTACCTATCTACCAATATTCCATCCCCTCCCCTCCCATCCCTGGTAACTAACAAAGAAAGCTTCTTTCCATATGTAAATCTTTCCTTGACTTTTTATAATAGTGGACCAATACGATATTTGTCCTTCTGTGATTGACTTATTTCACTCAGCATAATGTCCTCCAATTTTATCCACATTATGAGATGTTTCAAGGATTCTGCATAATTCTTTAGTGTTGCATAGTATTCCATTGTGTGGATGTATCATAGTTTGGTTATCCACTCCTCCATTGATGAACACTTAGGTTGGTTCTATCTCTTTGCTATTGTGAATAGTGCTGTGATGAACATGGGCATATCTACATCTATTTGTATCCTGGTTCTCACTTCTTTAGGATATATACCTAGTAATGAGATTGCTAGATCAAATGGTATATCTAGTTCCAACTCTTTAAAGAATTGCCATACCAATTTCCACAGTGGCTATATCATATTACAGTCCCACTCTTACAGTGTGTAAGAGTCCCAATCTCTCCACATCCTCACCAGTATTTGTTATTTTCTGTCTTGTTGAACATTGCTGTTAGTGTTAGGGTGAGATGGTATCTCATTGTTGTTTTGATTTGCATCTCTCTGGTGTCTAATGATCACGAACATTTCTTTATGTGTTTGTTGACTGCCTGAATACCTTCTTTGGTGAAATGTCTGTTCATGTCTTCTGCCCACTTTTCAATTGGAGTGTTTGTCTTTATGATGCTGAGACAGTGGTTGTTGTTGTTGTTGTTATGTGCTGTCAAGTTGGACTCAACTTGTAGCAACCCCTCCTTGGGTTTCTGAGGTGGTATCACTATACAAGTAGATTGCCCAACCTTCCTTCTGAGGAGTGGCTGGTGGGTTTGAACCACCGCCTTCTTGTTAGCAGTCAAGTACCTTAGGCACTATACTACCAGAGTTTTCTATAAATTTTAGAGATAAATTCCTTGTCAGATATGTCATTGCTGAATATTTTTTTTTTCCCCAAGCTGTATTTTTTCCTTTTTGCTCTTTTAGAGAAGTCTTTTGATACACTTGAGAATTTCATTTTTAGAAGGTCCCAGTCATCTAGTTTATCTTCTGGTGTTAGTACATCTTGAATTTTGCTTTATAATCTATTTATGTAATAAATTAGGGCCCCTAAGTTTGCCCCTATTTTTTCTTTGATGAATTTTATAGGTTTAGGTTTCACATTTAAGTCTTTGGTCCACCTAGAGTTCGTGTTTGTGTATGTTGTGAGGTATGGATCTTGTTTCATTTATCTGCAAACAGATATCCAGTTTTGCCAGCACCATTTGTTAAAGAGACTATCTCTTCCCCATTTAATGGATTTTGGCCCTTGTCAAAGATCAGCTGACCATACATGGATAGATCTATTTCTGGTTTCTTAATTCTATTCCACTGGTCTATGTATCTGTCATTGTACCAATACCAGGCTGTTTTGACTACTGTGGCTGTATAGTAGGTTTTGAGATCTGGGAGTGTGAGACCTACTACTTTGTTCTTCTTCAGTAGTGCTTTGTTTATCCAAAGTCTCTTTCCTTTCCTTTTTTATTAATATAAAATTCATGATTTGTTTCTCCATGCTCTAAAAAAAATGTTGATGGGATCTGGGTTGGGATTTGCATTGAATGTGTAGATTGCTTTGGGTACAAGTGACATTTCACAATGTTCAATCTTCCTATCCATGAGCATGGTATGTTCTTCCATTTATCTAGATCTCTTATAATTTCTTGAAGTAGTGTTTTATAGTTTTCTTTGTATAGGTCCTTTTTGTTCCTGGTAAGATTTATTACCAAATATTTTACCTTTTTAGTCACTATTGCAAATGATATTAATTTCCTTATTTCTTTTTCAGCAATTTCTTTGCTGGTGTTGAGAAATTCAACTGGTTTTTGTATGTTGATCTTGTATCTTGCCACTATGCTAAATCTTTCAATTAGTTCTAGTAGTTTTCTTGCTGTGTCTTGGATTTTCCTATGCATAGGATCATATCATCTGCAAATAGAGATAGTTTTACTTCTTCCTTACCAATTTGGATGCCTTTGATTTCCCTCTTATTGCCCTGGCTAGGACTTCCAATACAATGTTGAGTAGAAGTAGTGATAGAGAGTATCCTTGTCTGGTTCCCATTCTCAAAGGGAATGATTTCAATCTCTCCACAATGAGAATAATGTTGGCTGTTGGTTTTGCGTATATGCCCTTTATTATGTTGAGGAATTTCCCTTCTATTCCAATTTTTCTGAGTTTTTATCAGCTATGGGTGTTGCAATTTATCAAATTCCTTTTCTGCATCTATTGATATACTCATGTGATTCTTTTATTTTGTTTTATGTATGTGATAGATCTCATTGATTGTTTTTCTAATGTTGAACCATCCTTGCATACCTTGTATGCATCCTACTTGGTCTTTGTGTTAGACTGGGTTGTCTAGAGAAACAAAACCAGTGAAGCTTATATAGAGAGAGAGAAAGAGAAATTAATCTTAGGAAAATGGCTCACACACTTATAGAAGCTAGCAAGTCCCAAGTTCTTTGATCAAACATCAAGCTGGAGGCTTTTCCTGACTCATGCAGCTGCAGGGGCTGAGGAGCTCAAGGTTGGCAGGCAGTATACTGGCTGTTGACTCCAATGAATGATGAATCCAAGATCTCCAGGCCGAATGGTGGGTTGTTCCCTCATGGACAGTTGTAGGCAGAATCCCAATACACAGAAGAGTGTCTCTTTTCCGAGGATGTCCATAAATATACTGGAAGCAGGCTACATCCCTAGGGATACTCCCTTTCAATGGATTGGCTGCTCAAAACATACACATCTGATCCCATCATTGGAACAACCCACATGACAATTGCTTAAACCACACAAAATTGTGGTCCAGCCAAGTT
>NW_006921617.1:6060195-6071190 GCF_000298275.1 Orycteropus afer afer
GCTCTTCTCTGAATGTTTGGTAGAATTCTCCAGTGAAGCCATCTGGGCCAGAACTTTCTTCTGTTGGTAATTTGTTTTATGACCTGTTCCATTTCTTCTTATTTCATGGGTCTGTTCAAATTTTCTACATCAGTCTGTTAGTTTAGGTAAGTAGTGTGTTTCTAGAAATCTGTCCATTTCCTCTAGGTTTTCAAATTTGTTGGAGTACAGCTCTTCATAGTATCCTGATATTATCCTTTTTATTTTGGTTGCTTCTGTTGTGACATTGCCCATTTCATTTGTTATTTGTAGTATTTGGATATCTCCTCCATTTCCTTTGTTAAGGTTGCCAGTGATTCGTAGATTTTATTAATCTATTCAAAGAACCAATTTCTAGTCTTGTTGATTTGTTCCATTGTCTTTCTAAATTCTATTTCATTTATTTCTGCTGAAATCTTTATTATTTCTTTTCTTCTGGTGATTGTAGGCTTTTTTTTGCTGCTCTTTTCCTAATTGTTGTGTTAAAGTGTTGATTTTGGCTCTTTCTTCTTTTTTGGGTGTGCACTTATTGCTACAAATTGCCCTCTAATCAGTTCTTTTGCTGTGCCCCACAGATTTTGGTATGTTGTGTTTTCATTCTCATTTGATTCAAAGAAATTTTTACCCAGTTGTTTTTAAGGTGGGTGCTATTTAGTTTCATTTGTTTGCTCTTTTTCCATTGATCTTCCTGTTGTTGATTTCTAAATTTATAGCATTGTGATCTGAAAAGATGCTTTGCACTATTTCAATGGTTTTAAATTTATTGAGGCTTGCTTTGTGGCCTCACTTATGGTCTATCCTGGAGAATGTTCCATGTGCACCAGAAAAGAATACATATTGTGCTGTTGTTGGGTGAAGTGCTCTGTAGATGTCTATAAGGTCAAGTTGGTGGATTGTATTATTTAGTACTTCTGTGTCTTTGTTGAGTTTTTTTTCCAATTGTTCTGTCTGTGATTGAAAGTGGTGTATTAAAATCTCCTACTATGACTGTGGAGTCATCTATTTTTCTTTTCAGTTCTGTTAGAGTCTGGCTTATATATATATTTATTGTTGTTATGTTCTCTTG
Source organism: Orycteropus afer afer (assembly GCF_000298275.1). Lineage (NCBI taxonomy): Eukaryota > Metazoa > Chordata > Mammalia > Tubulidentata > Orycteropodidae > Orycteropus > Orycteropus afer. Next base: position 6,061,280 of record NW_006921617.1, read on the forward strand.
TTCAATTGATCCTTTAATCATTATATAATGTCCTTCCTTGTCTCTTATGGTGGTTTTTGTCTTAAAGTCAATTTTATCAGAAATTAATATTACCACTCCTGCTCTTTTCGGTTGCCATTTTCTTGGTACATCTTTCTCCAACCTTTGATTTTTAGTCTATTTTTCTTTGTGTCTAAGGTGAGTCTCTTGTGGACAGTATTTTGATGGGTCATGTTTTCTTATACAGTCTGCAAGCCTCTGTCTCTTGAGTGGTGCATTTAAGTGATTTTCATTCAGTGTAGTATCAACATGTATGAATTTATTGCTATCATTTTGTTATGTGTAATTTTTCTCTGTGGTGTTGCTGATTTTTTTATTCCATTTTCAGTGCTGAGCTCATTTTGTTTATGAATCATGTTATCATTTCCTTTTTTGCTATTGTTTTAGTATTTTCTAAATATGACATATTGCATTGGGCAAATCTGTTGCAAACAACCTCTTTCAAGTGCTGAAGAGCAAAGATATCTCCTTGAAGACTAAAATGTGCCTAACCCGAGCCATGGTATTTTCAATCACCTCAAAAGTCTTATCACACGATCTCCAGCATTATTTCTGTCACCAAGGCCACATTTTCCAACCACCAGTGATTGTTCTTTGTTTCCAAATTTTGCATTCCAGTCTCCAGTGATAATTAACACATCTTGGTTGCACATTTGGTCAACTTCAGACTGCAGAAGTTGATAAAAGTCTTCAATTTCTTCATCTTTGGCTTTGGTGGTTGGTGCATAAATTTGAATAATAGTTGTATTAACTGGTCTTCCTTGTAGGCGTATGGATATTATCCTATCACTGACAGCATTGTACTTTAGGACAGATCTCGAAACATCATTTGTGATGATGAATGCCACACCATACCTCTTCAAATTGTCATTCCCAGAATAGTGGATCATATGGTTGACTGATTCAAAATGTCCAAAACCAGTCATTTCAGCTCACTAATGCCTAGGATATCAATCTTTATGCATTCAATTTCATTTTTGACAACTTCTAATTTTCCTATATTCATTCTTTGTACATTTTATGTTCCTATTATTAATGGATGTTTGCAGCTGTTTCTCCTCAATTTGAGTTGTGCCACATCAGCAAATGGAGGTCTCAAAAGCTTTACTTTAACCATATTAGTAAGGTTTGTTCTACTCTGATTATGCAGCTCTTTCCCAGTCAGATTTCGAGAGGCTTCTGACCTAAAAGGCTCATCCTCCTGCACTGTATTGGATAATGTTTCTGGGCTATTCATAAAGAAGTTGTACAGTAATGTATCAGACAGTGTTTCTCTGCTATTCACAAGGTTTTCTCTGGTCAATTCTTTGAGAAGTGGATGGCCTCTTCCCTCTTCCTAATCTGTCTTAGTCTGTAAGCACTTGAAACACCAGTGGCACAGCCTCAAGCCTCACAGCAACAAGCAAGCCACCACAGTATGACAAACTGATAGACAAGTTTGTCTCCCTTAGCTGTTCTGAAACCTCTTCACCTTCCCCTTACCTGGATCCATGGCTGCTGCTCTGCTGTGTTATCCCCTCTGGCTTCGCTTTCCCCCACTTTCCTGCCTGTTGAGGGTGGGGCCTGGGTCCCTCCTCTTACCTGGATCCCTGCCTGCTGCTGGGTGGGGGGACTGGGGTGTTCATCTCCCTTTTATTCATATATGGAATAATTGAAAAGCAAAAAAAAAAAAAAAAAGAAAAAAAAGGAAAGAAACTGTTGGGGGTATTGAATAGGTAAATGATAGCCCTTTGGAGTCTGTCTGAGATCCAAGAAGTGTCCATTTCATTGAACAAAGGAGCTAAGACAACTAGAGGGAAGTTTCTTCTCTCACATCCTAATTTGCCTTTTCTAAGTTCTTTTTTAAAGAAAAAACTATTTTCATCACCATGCTAAGTTGGTTAGCTTTTATTCCACAGAATATAGTTTAACCTAATACTTTTTGCACTCTCTTGTTTTCATTTAATTATTTATTCAATGGTATACTCATTCACTCCATTCATTAGTTTATACACATTCATTCACATAACATTTATGAAATACCTACTGTGTTCCAGAAACTGAGAATGTCTGCATGTGTTGAAGTAGGTAGAAATCCACATCATTGTGTTTTTGCAACTGAAGAAAATTTCTCTAGAGGTGCTCTACTAACCATTTTAATGTTCTTTGTATTGAATTTTGAAATCCAAACTTATGTAAAAGTAAATTTGCACAAATTGTTTAATATATTTACTGTTGTTGGTTTCACTTTGGATCTCAGTGCAAAGGGCTGAGTTAGTCATTGCTCCATGCAAGATTTCTCTTTGTTTTATTTTTCCCCTTTGTTTCTTTCCATGTTCCCATCTCCCTGGCTCCCAGTACTATTGGCACTTACTGTTTGCTATATGCTCTTGGATATGTTAATATGTGTATTGAAAATATACTGGTTTATATTTTACATTTACAGAAAATATATTATCAACTTTTCTCTTTTGTATGTATTTTCACTCAATCCTTTGTTGATACTTTTTCTTTTTTTTTTAATATATATTTTCATGTTTCTGTGTTTACATCTAGTTCCTTTTTCTAAAAGCTGCACAGACTTCTGTAATTGCAACCATCATATTTACTTATATATTTCTCTAATAGGGTATGTCTAGTTTAGCCTGGTAGCATAGTGGCTAAGACACTTGCCTGCTAACCAGGCGGCTGGCGGTTCAAACCCACCAGCCACTCCTCGGAAGGAAGGTTGGGCAATCCTACTTCCGTAGTGATACTGCCTCAGAAACCCAAGGAGGGGTCGCTATGAGTCAGGTATGACTCGATGGCACATAACAACAACAACAACAACAGTTTAGCCTAGCCTCCATTACCATGAACAGTACTATGATCAATATTCTTGTTCATTCATTTATAGTCTTGTGAGAATTTCTGTGGGATTGTTGGGTCATACTGTATATATTTACTCAATTTTCTTGAGTGCTGCCAGTTTCCAAAATATTTGTGCTTATTTACATTTCTATCACCAGTATGTGAAGGTTTCTGCTTCCCCACATCATTTTCAATCTCTTGGCTGCAAATTTGTATTTATATAATTATTAGTACCTATATGTATCTTCTTCTATAGTTGTGTAGTGGATGCTGTGATATATTGCCCCAATTCTCCTGCAGAAATGGCTCATTGTTCTAGGAACTGGGAATGCTCCTAGACAATAGCCCTCAGCTGTCAGCCTTTTAAGGAATTATACTTGGAGAAAGAGAGTTGTCTTGTTTAAGTTCATGGCTGATTTGGAAGTTTAGCCCCAAGCCTCCATGTGGGGTCAGCTGAAGGCTTTATTGAGACTGCACTGCAGCCAGTCTTCTCCATCTGTCCAATTCTGCTTCACTCCCTTCCTCCACAGGTATTGATCTTAAGAGCATTCACTATTAAACTTTGTGCCTGCCAACCTCTGTTTCAGAATCTGCGTTCTTGGGAACACAACCTTCCACAATTGGTGCCAGAGTAGGGTTTGAGAAAGCAGATGTTAAGATAGGATTCTGAAGCTGAATCACTGTCTGACTGGTTGGCGATAAGGACCCCCATAACTGGTGGCAGGTGGATCACGGAGAAAACAAAACAAAACAAAACCCAAATCCATTTCTGCTGAGTCAATTCCAACTCATAGCAGGCTATAGGACAGGGTAGAACTGCCCGTAGGATTTCCCAGGCACTCCTCAGAAGGAAAACTGGGCAATCTTCTTCTGTAGAGAGATACCACCTCAGAAACCGAAGGAGGGGTTGCATTGGGTGGAAATTGACTCAAGAGCAGTGAGGTGTTTTTTTTTTTTTTAATTAATCTTTATGGAAGCAAACTGCCTCATCTTTCTCCTGTGGAGCAGCTGCTGGATTTGAACCACTGACCCTTTGGTTAGCAGCCAAGTACTTAACCACTGTACCACCAGTGTTCCATGAATCATGGATCCAAACCAAACTCAATGCCATTGAGTTGGTTCCAACTCATAGTAACCCCCATGGGGTTTCCAAAGCTGTGAATATTTACAGAAGCAGATTGCCTTATCTTTCTTCCATGGAGTGGCTGGTGGGTTCAATCCACTGACCTTCTGGTTTCCAGCCAAATTCCTTAACCATTACACCATTAGAGTTCCTTTGGATCATGTATATCCCCCACAAAAGCTAGAAGTGCAACTTTTAAAACCTTTACCAGTCATGACCTGAACTTTGTCCTTTAAGTATGTGTATTTGAGATTTTTAGCCTTTATCAAATTAAGACAATTTCTTTCTATTTCTAGTTTTCTGAGAATTTAATTTTATAGTGATACAATTACTCAAATTTCTCATGTAGTGCCTTAATATTGTGAAGTACATTGATAGATTTTCCATTCTAGAATCCTGGGATAATCACTTCTTGATCATGGTGTATCATTTTTGTAACACACTGTTGGATTAAATTAACTAGAATTTTAGAATTTTTGCATCTAAGTTCTTAAGTGTATTTGGACTATATATTTTCTTTTCTTTGACTTTTATTATTAGGTTTGGGAATTAAGTCTATAATAGACCAAAAAATGAATTGGCTTTTTTCTTTCTATTTTCTGGAACAACTTGCATAAGATAGAATTTGGCTGTTTGTAAAAGTTTAGTACATCTCATCTGTGAAATTATATATTCTGGAATTTCTTTAAAAGAAAGATTTGGATATTACTTCAATTTACTTAGTGGTTATCTATCGCTTATTTAAGTTTTCTGTTTTTTATTGCATAAGTTTTAACATTTTATTTAATTGCCAAACTTAATCCATTTCATTTAAGTTTTCAAAGATTTTTTATATCATGTGGAGGATATTGTGATTGTCTATGCATATCCATTTTATTCATTCCCTTTTGTAAAGCAACTTTACAGTGTAAGTGGGAATATACTGTGATGATTGGGGTTGTGTTTTGACTTGCCTGGGCCAAGAATCTAAGTGGTTTAGCAGTTATGATGTAATCACCCCACATGATTAGATCTATTATAATCATCTTCATGATGAGATCTGCTATTAGCAGTCAGTCAGTTGAAAGGGAGTTTCATTTGGTGTATGGCCTACTTCCAATATGTATGGAAAAGCTCTGGCAAAGTTCTTTGGCTTTCTGCTGGATCTGGATTCTGCATCTGGCTCATCAGAATCTCCGGTTCCTGAACTGGAACCAGTGGCCTGCTATATTGCCTGCCGATCATGGAATTGTTTCTTTTGCAGCCTGTGAACCCACAACCTGCCATCTTAGCTGCTGATCTTGGGTTCTTCAGCCCCTGCAGCTACGTAAGTGAAGAGAAGTCTCCAGCTTGTTGTCTGATCCATGGATTTAGGAATTGCCAGCCTCTACACTCGTATGAGCCATTTCCTTGAGATAAATTTCTCTCTTTAAATATAAGCTTCACTGGTTTTGCTTCTCCAGAAAAATCCAGCCTAGACATTTGGTACTGAGAGTAGTTCTAGAGCAATAAAATTGTAAGGCTGAGTTGTCCAAATTACTTCTCGAGTTTGACTAGTTGTAAAGATGCTGATGACTCTGCCTCCATTTTTAAAGAAGGTTCTGCCAATCCATAGCATGACATGGTAATATTAACAAAATGGCACCACCAATTGATCAAGCATTGGTGAGATGTGAGGCTCTGGGTGAGTGCGTGTGCTTGATACTTCCCTGCAATTCTGTCAGAGTAAGTATAAGGAAGCTGGTTAGTTGGTCCTGTGTACTCTAGACAAAGTGATGAAAGAATAAGATGAGATCAGGGCTTCAGAGGCACAGCTCAAGCATAAAAGACCTCAATGTTTCCACTTGTGCCCTGAAAGAAAGCTTTATTTCTTGTAGTAACAGAGCTGATATTGCTGACAACCAAACCCAGGGTCTTATCCTAAGAGTGGCTTAATTATAATACCAATTAGACTGTCAACCCTAAATAGTGTCTGAAGTTAAAGTGAGGGCATCACTTGGGAAGAAACAGGATCCTGGAATTTGGAACAGGGACATATGGGCACATAATCAGGAAACTGGAGACACTGAGCCCCTAAATTACATTGAATCACTCCTGTCAGCAACACCAGCCTGTTACTCCCATATGATGAGACTAACCTAGCCGTGCATGCTGAGTCATTGTCTGAGATATCACCTTGGGTGGCACCTGAGGCATTGTCTGGGCCATTGCCTGAGGCAGATGCCTTAGAAGATATTGCTGAAAGTTCCCAGGAGCCATCCCTAATACCCATTGTTGCTTCTAGATCTGTATTTAGATTTTAATCCCAATGAGCCCCAAAAGGTGAAGTATAAAATGTAACCAGGAAGAGGTATGCTACACTCCAAAAGAGCTGCTTGATTTTTCTAATATGTACAAATAGAAACTTGAAGAATATGTAAGGGATAATGGTATAAGGAACATAAAGTTGGACCAGTCTGGGTTTATTGATTTGGGCCCACTAGGCACAGATTCTTCATTCAGTATTTCAGTTCAAGAAGTTAGGAAAGGATCTAATAGTTCATTTGGTTGGTTGCTGAAGCATGGATTATGTGGTGGCCTATATACTAAGTCAAGTTGAAGTACCAGACCTGCCTTGGTATACTATAGAAGAAATTATCCAAAGGCTTAGGGCAATTGGAATATTAGAGAGAATTTATCAATCCCATAGACCCACACATGGAGTGCTCACATGACACACCTTTTACTACAACAACAGTGAGAAAAAAAATTGTGATGGGAGCCCCAGAGACCTTGAAGACTGCTATATTTGCTATGTTATGTAAGCCAGCTTTGACAGTGGGAACTATCCTAATTGAATTAAGATACTTAACTACAATGGGGCAGATTGGACCCCATTGTAGTAGGGGCCAAGGGGTAGCAGTTACCTGACAAAGACAAGATCATCATGGTTACCATAATGGACAGTAGAGTCAAAGCAGTAATCAGAATAATCTGACTTGTATGAACTTCTGGTATTAGATATTAAGGCATGGTGTCCCAAGGAGTGAAATAGATGGGAAATTTACTAAATATTTGCTTTATCTGTACAAGCAGAAGAATTTTAGGTCAGGTGAATGACAATCTAATTTGAATTATCAGAACAGAGTCATGGCCCTCACTCAATTGTCAGACTTGAGCCAGTTTACAGACTCACAACTTGAATGAAGGGGAGGCTGGGTCCCTTTGAGGAAGGACCCTACTACATTGCCAAATATATATACTGGTTGTTTTTGTTTTTAATTTTTATTGATTTGGATGAAAGTTTACAGAGCAAATTCATTTTCCATACAGCCGTTAATACACATTTTGTTTTATGACATTGACTGCAATTCCCTACAATGTAATAGCTCTCTTCCCATTTCCTACCCATAGTTACCTCTTCCCTGTGTCCTTCCCTCCCATTCACTCCCACCCTCTGAGCTATCTCCCTGTGCAAACACTGCCCTTCTGTTCTCCCGCAATTGCTCCAAGGAATTTATCTATCTGATGTAAATGTTCACCCTATATGCCTGTCTGTTGTTTGGCTGGAAGCCACAGGAGTGAGTCCAGTTCCAGACCTGAAGGATAACTAAGGGTCTTAGTCTCAAGGGTCTCACCAGGGATACCACACCAACAAACCTGGTCTTTATTTTTATGATTTTCAGTTTTGTCCCACATTGTTCTCCCACTCTATCCAGAATCTCCTGTACCAATCCCCCTCAAAGTGGTTGACAGTGGTAGCTGGGCAACATCTAGTTCTTCTGGTCTCATGATCATATAGGCTGATGATCACATGGTCAACTATTCCCTTGGGCTAATTGTTTCCATATGTCTTTAATTTTCTTCATTCTTCATTGCTCTGGATGATGAGAGACCTATCATTTGCATCTAAATGGACACTAGCAAGCTTTTTTTTTTTTTAAATTGTGATTTGGGTGAAAGTATACAGAGTAAATTCACTTTCCATACAGCAGTTGAACTTTGTCTCATGACATTGACTACGATTTACTACAGTGCAAGAGCTCCCCTCCCACTTCCTCCTGATAGGTACCTCTTCCCTGTGTCCATCGCTCCATGCACTCCTGCCCCGAGCTGTCTCCCTGTGCATGCACAGGCCTTTTATTCTCCAATAATTGCTCTCTCCAAGGAGTGTATCTACCTAGTGTAAATGTTCACCTCACATGCCTATCTTTTGTTTGGCTGGAAGCCACAGGTGTGGGTTCAGTTCCAAACCTGAAGGGCAGCTAGGGGCCATAGTCTCAGTGGTTCCATTAGGCTCTATCAGACCAGCAAACTTGGTCTTGGTCCTTTTTTTTTTTTCCTCAAATGATTTTGAGTTTTGTTCCACATTGTTATCCCTCTCTATCCAGGATCTCCTACATAGATCCCCCTCTGAGTGGTTGACAGTGGTAGCTGGGCATCATCTAGTTCTTCTGGTCTCATAGTTGTATAGGCTGAGGATCACATGGTGTACCAGTCTCTTGGATTAATTATTTCCATGAATCTTTCTTTTTTTTTTTCATTGTTCTTTGTTCTTGATGAGGAGAGACCCATCGTTGCATCTAGATGGCTGTTTGCAAGCTTTTAAGATCCCAGTTGCTACTCGCTAAAGTAGGAGGTGGAACAATGATTTGTGTAGTATGTTATGCCAATTGAGCCTGATGTCCCCTGTTACTATGGTCCTGAGCCCACGCGTTCAACTACGTGCTCCCTCTGGGTAGCTGGCTGTGCCCAAGAGGTGACTACAACCTTGTTCCTTACTTAAAAGCTTTTAAGGTCCCAGTTGCTACTCCCTAGTAGGGCATAGAACAATGTTTTTGTGTAGTATGTTATGGCAATTGAACTTGGTGTCCTGTGCAACTGTGGTCCCGAGCCCACAGTTCCAACTACTCACTTCCTCAGGGTAGCTGGCTGTGGCCAAGAAGCCCCCACAACCTTGCCCCTTGTCAGCTCTACTATATATCCAGACATTCTTATAGCACATACAAATATGCATGTAGAAACAACATCAGGCAACCCTATACATGGTCATGAACAAACACCCCCCTGCCTAGACATACCTGATGATTCAACCTGTCCACCCTTCTATTCACCTGAAAATCATTGCTTGCCATTTCTGACAACCTAGTACTGTTCATGCAAAAAGGTTCATCTTTGTTGTGCATCCCTCCCATGTACCTTTCAACGTCTTCTTCTTCCTCAGTGCCATTGTATTGAACACTCACTTTCGGTACATTGCCTTTCCCTTCACCCAAATCAATATTGTCTTTACCAATTTAGCAGTGTCCCCTCCTCTCCCCTCCCATCCCATCCTGGTAACCAACAAAGAAATTTTCCTTCCATATATAAACCTTTCCTTAACTTTTTACAATAGTGAGCTAACACAATATTTGTCCTTCTGTGATTGACTTAGTTCATTTAGCATAATGTCCTCCAAGTTCATCCACATTATGCAGTGTTTTGCGCATGCTACATTATCCTTTTGTCTTGCACAGTATTCCATTGTGTGTATGTAACATAATATTGATATCCATTCTTCTGGTGATGGGCACCTAGGTTGTTTCCATCTCTTTGCTATTGTAAATAGTGCTGTGATGAACATGGGGGTGCATACATCTGTTTTTGTCCTGGCTTTCACTTCTTTAGGATATATACCTAGTAATGGGATTGCTGGATCAAATGGTATTTCTAATTCCAACTTTTTAAGGAATTGCCATACTGATTTTCACAGTCATTGCATCATTTTACAGTCCTACCAGTAGTGTATGAGAACCTCAATCTCTCCACATCCTCACCAGAATTTGTTATTTTTTGTCTTGCTGAACTTTGCTACTAGTGCTGAGGCCAGATGGTATCTCATTGTTTTGATTTGCAGCTCTCTAATGGCTAATGATTGTGAACATTTCTTTGTGTGATTTGTTGGCCACCTGAATATCTTCTT
>NW_006921617.1:6072775-6092978 GCF_000298275.1 Orycteropus afer afer
TGGATGCCTTTGATTTCCCTTTTTTGCCTTATTTCCCCAGCTGGGACTTCCAATACAATGTTGAATAGAAGTGAGAGAGGGCAGCCTTGTCTTGTTCCCATTCACAAGAGGAATGGTTTCAATCACTCTGCATTAAGAACAGTGTTGGCTGTTGATTTTGTATAAATGTCCTTTATTCCTAAGGCATTTGCCTGCTAACCAGAAGGCTGGAGGTTCAAATCCATGAGCTACTCCTCTGAAGGAAGGTTGGGCAATCTACTTCTGTAGTGATTTTGAAACTCCTTTGGAAACCCAAGAAGGGGTCACTATGAGTCAGATCCAACTCCATGGCAGTGTATTTGGTTTGGTTTTTGGTTTTATTATGTTGAGGAATTTCCCTTCTATTCCTATTTTGCTGAGAGATTTTATCAGGAGTGCATGTTGGATGTTATCAAATGTCTTTTCTGCATTGATTGATATGATCACGTGGTTTTTTTCTTTATTTTATTTATACAATGGATTACATTGGTGGTATTTCTAATGTTGAACCATGCTTGCATACCTGGTATGAATCCCACTTTGTCATAATGACAGAATACTGATTCCATTGAACTGGAGGTTAAGAATGCCAGTCAGGGACTTTGGGCTCCTCATTACTCTGGATCAGCAGGTAAAGAAGGAAATTACTGCATTGTCTGGTGTGATTGATTCTGATTACCAATGGGAAGTCATACTGATACTATATAATGGAGGTAAAGAAGAGTATATCTGGATTACAGGAGATTTTAGGGTACCTCTTTGTACTACCATGTGGTGTGATTAAAGTCAATAGAAAACTACAGTAACCCAATTCTGATATAAAACTAATCGCACAGACCTTTCAAGAATAAAGGTTTTGGTCACCCTACCAGGCAAAGAACCACGACCAGCTGTGGTGCTTGCTGAGGGCAAAGGGAATACAGAATGGGTTATAGAAGTAGGTAGTTCTAAATACCACCTACAACCATGTGACAAATTGCAGAAATGAGGACTATGATTGTGAGTATTTCTTCCTTGTATGAGTGTGCATCAAATCTTTTTGTTTTCTTCATTTATAAAATTGTTGTTGTTGTTTTGCCATCGAGTCGGTCCCGACTCATAGCGACCCCTCCTTGAGTTTCCGAGGCAGTATCACTATGGAAGTAGGATTGCCCAACCTTCCTTCCGAGGAGTGGCTAGTGGGTTTGAACCACCAGCCTTCTGGTTAGCAGTCAAGTGCCTTAGGCACTATGCTACCAGAGCTCCTATTTATAAAATAGAAGATATAAATGGGGCTAATGTGTTTTCACTTGTATGCATGTTAGTTATATCGTGTTAGACACAAATATGACTATATAATTGTCTTTTTTTAGAGATTATGTATTGTTTAAGGAGATGTGTAGAGGTGCCAAGTTGATAAGGGATGAACTGAGATAGTTGGGGTTGTGTGTCAACTTGATTGGGCCATGATTCTAAGTGGTTTAACAGTTATGAGGTAGTCATTCCTCATGAAAAGATCTGATATAATGTAATCATCTCCATGATGAGATCATCTATGAGTAATCAATTAGTTGAAAGGGAGTTTCCTTTGGGGTATTGCCTACTTCCAATATATGTGGAAAAGCTCTGGCAAAGTTCTCTGGCTTTCTGCTGGATCTGGATCCTGTATCTGACTCATCAGAATCTCCAGTTTCTGGTCTTGAACCTGTGACCTACCATATTGCCTATTGATCTTAGGATTGTTGCCTTTGCAGCCTGTGAGCTCATAGCCTGCCATCTTACCTGCTGACCTTGGATTCATCAGCCTCCAAAGTTGGCATCCTGCTATATTGCCTGCCAGTCTTGGGTTTTTCAACCCCTGATACATGAGTCAGAAGAAGCCTCCAGCTTGATATCAGACCCATAAACTTGGAATTTGCCAGCCTCTACAACAGTGTGAACCACTTCCTTGAGATAAATTTCTCTCTATATATAAGCTTCACTGGTTTTGCTTCTCTAGAGAACCCAGTCTAAGACAGATACTGTTCTAGCTCCATGATTGGTTTAAGACAATTGAGTTAACCTTAACTCTTTTACCACACTTTGGTTCAGATTCACCTAGCCCTAAAACCAATCAGCCCTTTCTTTCTCCCAACCACAGGGGTGGTGCACAGATGGCCCAAAGTACATAAAAGTCAAGACTTTTAGTAGATAGTGGGTTATGACTTGGTCTCCTACCTTCTGAATGTGAATAGTAACAACAACAACAACAACAACAAAAAAATGTGTAAACCCTTTCTTTACTGGAAATCATCTTGCAACAATAAGAAAAGCCAGATGGAAATCAAAGTAGACATATGCAAGAGGTTAGAGAAGAAAATATTGCATTAAAGTGGAGCTACAGTTCTAAATGACCAATGCCTAAAGTCTGTTTGCTTCTAGAATTTTCAATTCTGTAAGCCCACAAATCCTTTCAGTTAATTTTAAGATTTCAAACCAGTTTATTCCAGTTTGACCATCTGCTGAGAATTTGTACTTCAGATATACTGAATGAGAATCTACATTTTAAAAATATCCAAAGGTGATTCTTATAAATCTGTTAATATATAGATTCTGATTCAGTATATCTGGGATGGAAATGCAAATTCTCAGCAGAAAATTGAACCAGCATGAATAAGTTTGAAGCCCTGATTATTTTAGCCATAATGGAGTTAGATTGTCTGTGTAATTGAATACTTTAGCATTTTGAACTTTTTAAAATCTTTTAAAAATGATTATTTGTTTTTAGTCTAAGCCTTTAGTCTGAGGCTGGGTCCCTGGAGAGATAGGCTGGTGAGTAGGACTTTCTGGGGTCCCTTTACTCTGAGGCCAGGCCCCCAGAAACATAGGTGGGCACATGGCTCTGAGCCTTCTGGGGCAACTTTATTCTGAGGCTAGGCCCCTGGAGATGGAGGCAGGCACACAGCTCAAGACTTCTGGAGTGGCTTTATTTAAGGTTGGGTCCCGGATAGGAAGTGAGCAGAGAGGTTAGGAACAACTAAGGGAGACAAACTTGTCTGTCAGTTTTTTGTCCTGTGGTGGCTTGTATGTTGCTGTGAGGCTGGAGGCTATGCCACTGGTGTTGCAAAATGCCAGCAGGGTTACCCATGGTGGACAGGTTTCAGTGGAGCTTCCAGACTAAGACAGACTCAGAAGAAGGGAGAAGCCATCTACTTCTCAAAGAACTGGCCAGTGAAAACCTTATGAATAGCAGGGAAACACTGTCAGATATATTACTGGAAAACTTTATGAACATCCCTGAAACATTTGTCTGACATAGTGCTGGAAGATGAGCCCATCAAGTAGGAAAACACTCAAAATTTGACTGGGGAAGAGCTCACTCCTCGGAGTTGAGAATACCTTAACTATATGGATAGAGTAAAGCTTTCGGGACCTCCATTCGCTGATGTGGCGTGACTCAAAATGAGTAGAAACAGATGCAAACATCCATCAATAATTGGAACATGGAATGTATGAAGAATGAATCTAGGAAAATTGGAAGTTGTCCAAAATGGAATGGAATGTATACAGATTGATATCCTAGGCATTAGTGAGCTAAAATGGACTGGTTTTGGCTATTTTGAATCAGACAACCATATGGTCTACTATGATGGAAATGACAAATTAAAAGAGGAAAGGTGTGGCATTAATCATCACAAAGACTGTTTCAAGATCTGTCTTAAAGCACAATGTTGTCAGTTATAGGTAATATCCATATGCCTACAGGGAAGACTAGTAAATATTACTATTATTCAAATCTATGCACCAACCATCAAAGCCAAAGAAGGAAATTGAAGATTTCTACCAACTTCTGCAGTTGGAAATTGACTGAACATGCAATCAAGATGTGTTGATTATCACTGGTGACTTGAATGCAAAAGTTGGAAACAAAGAAGAGTCACTAGTAGTCAGAAAATATGGCCTTGGTGATAGAAATAATGCTGAAGATTGCATGACAGAATTTTGTAAGACCAATAACTTATTCATTGCAAATACGTTTTTTCAACAACACAAATGGCAGCTATATACATGGACTTCACCAGATGGAGTACACAGGAATCAGATTGACTACATCTGTGGCAAGAGGTGATGGAGAAGTCCAATATCTTCAGCCAAAACAAAACTAGGAGCTAACTGTAGAACAGACTATCAACTTCTCATATGCAAGTTCAACTTGAAGTTGAAGACAAAATTAAAACAAGTCCACAAGAGGCAAAATATGACCTGGAATATATCCCTCCTGAATTTAGAGATCATCTAAAAAGTAGATTTGAAGCATTCAACACCAGTGACCAAAAACCAGAGGAATTGTGGGATAACATCAAGAACATCATCCATGAAGAAAGCCAGAGGTCATTAAAAAGACAAGAAAGGAAGAAGAGACCAAAATGGATGTCAGAAGAGACTCTGAAACTTGCCCTTGAGTAGAAAGTAGCTAAAGCAAATGGAAGAAATGACAAGATAAAAGAGGTGAACAGAAGATTTCAAAGCCCAGCTCAGGAAGACAAAGTCAATTATTATAAAGAAATGTGCAAATATCTGGAGTTAGAAAACCAAAAGGGATGAACATGTTCAGCATTTCTCAAGAAATGAAAGAACTGAGGGAAAAAATTAAGCCTTGAGCTGCAATATTGAAAGATTCTATGGGCAAAATATTGAATGATGCAGGAAACATCAAAAGAAGATAGAAGGAATACACAGTCACTGTAAAGAACTGGTTGATGTCATCCATTTCAGGAGGTGGCATATGATCAAGAACCAATGGTACTGAAGGAAGAAGTTGAAGCTGCACTGAAGGAATTGGAAAAGAACAAGCTCCAAGAGTTGACGAAATACCCAATGAGATGTTTCTACAAACAGGTGCTGGGCTGGAAGCACTTACTCGGCTATACCAAGAGATTTGGAAGACAGCTACTTGGCCAACTGACTGGAAGAGATCCACATTTGTACCCATTCCAAAGAAAGATGATCCCACACAATGTGGAAATTATCGAACAGTATCATTAATATCACACATAAGTAAAATCTTACTGAAGATAATTCAAAAACAGTTGCAGTAGTATATTAACAGAGAGCTTCCAGAAATGCAAGCTGGACTCAGAAGAGGACATGGATAGAGGGATATCATTTCTGATGTCAGATGGATCTTGGCTCAAAGCAAAGAATACCAGAAAAATGTTCACTTATGTTTTATTGACCATGCAAAAACATTCAATTGTGTGGATCATAACAAATTATGTATAACATTAAGAAAAATGAGAATTACAGAACACTTAATTGTACTCATGAGGAACCTGGAGGCTGTTATTCAGACAGAACAAGGGGATACTGCATGGTTCAAAATCAGGAAGGGAGTGCATTAAGGTTGTATCTTTTCACTATACATATTCAAATTGTATGCTGAGCAAATATTACGAGAAGCTGGATTATATGAAGAAGAAAGTGGCATCAGGATTGGAGGAAGATTCATTAACATGCAAATGACACAACTTTGCTTCCTGAAAGCAAGAATGACTTGAAGCACTTACTGAGGAAGATTAAAGACTACTGTCTGCAGTATGGATTACACCTCAAAATAAAGAAAACAAAAATCCTCACAACTGCTCTAATAAACAGCTTCATGATGGATGGAGAAAAATTGAAGTTGTCAAGGGTTTCATATTACTTGGTTCTACAATCAACACCAATGCAAGTAGCAGTCCAGACACCAGACAATGTATTACATTGGGCAAATCTGTTGCAAAAGACCTCTTTCAAGTGATGAAGAGCAAAGATGTCTCTTTGAAGACTAAGGTGCACCTAATCCAAGCCATGGTATTTTCAATCACCTCTTATGCATGTGAAAGCTGGACAATGAATAAGGAAGACCAAAGAAGAGTTGATGCTTTTGAGTTGTCGTGTTGGAAAGGGATGCTAAGAGTACCATGGACTGCTAAAAAGACTAACAGATCTGTCCTGGGAGATGTGCAGCTGGAATATTCCTTGGAAGCAAGAATGGCCAGACTTCGTCTCACCTACTTTGGTCATGTCGTCAGGAGGACCTGGTAAAATGGAGGGTCAATGAAAAGGGGAAAGCCCTCAATGAGATGATTGACATAGTGACTACACCATGATGGGCTCAGGTATAGGAAGGACCATGAGGCTGGCACAAGACTGGGCAGTGTTTCATTCTGCTGTACACAGGGTCACTATGAGTCAGAGAGGACTCGATGACACCTAACAACAACAATTTTTTTCTTTTTTGCCGCTCTATTGTTAGAACTCAGCAATTTTATTCAAATACGTGTTCATCTCCTAATAACTGAGGACTTAGTACATGCAAGGAGTTTCTTCTCAAAGTTTTGAATTAGGTAGTGTGACCTCAAGGAATTTATAATCCAGATGGTTTAAAACTAGAAATACAAATAAAGAAAGAGGTAATGCAGTAATTTCCTTAATGAATCCTTCAATATTGCAACTTGAAGCTTGAATTTTTTCTTTAGTTCTTTCAGCTTGAGAAATGCCCATCAGGTTCTTCCTTTCTGATTTTCTAACTCCAACTCTACACATTTCATTATACTTTACTTTGTCTTCTCAAGGCACTCTTTGAAATTTTTTGTCCAACTCTTTTTGTCATCATTTCTTCCATTCACTTTAACTATTCTTCATTCCAGAGCAAGTTTCAGAGTCTCTTCCAACATAAATTTTGGTCTTTTTTTTAATTTTTATTATTATCTTGTTAATGACCTTTTGCTTTCTTTAAGTATGATGTTCTTGATGTCATCCCACAACTTGTCTAGTTTTCTATCATTAGTGTTCAATGTGTCAAATCTATTTAGGTGGTGTTTAAATTCAGGTGTGATATACTCAAGATTGTACTTTGTCTCTCATGGACTTGATCTAATTTTCTGCAGCTCCAGCTTGAGCTTGCATAGCAGCAATTGATGGTCTATTCTGCAGGTGGTCCTGGTCTTGTTCAGACTGATGATATTGAGCTTCTCCATGATCTCTTTCCACAGATGGAGTCGGTTTGATTCCTGTCAGTTTGATTCTGGCAAGTCTATGTTTGTAGTCATCATTTATGTTGTTGAGAAAAGGTATTTCCAATGAATAAGTCATTGGTCTTGCAGCATTTTACCACGTGACCTCCAGCATTGTTTCTATCACCAAGGACATATTTTCCGATTACCAGTCCTTCTTTGTTTCCCTCTTTAGCATTCCAGTCATCAGTGATTATCGATGCATCTTGATTACATGTTTGATCCATTTCAGAGTGCAAAAGTTGGTAAAAATCTTCAATTTCTTCATCTTTGGCATTAGTGATTGGTCCATAAATATGAGTAGTAGTTTTATTAATTGGTTTCATGACAGGCAAATGTATATTGTGGTAGTTCAGTTTGTGTGTCTGCTTGGCTGGGCCTGGTTGAGTGGCTGGGGAGCTGGATGTAGTATTCCCCTTGATGAGATTTTCAATCAACTCCAAGGTGGAATCTACTGTGAGCAGCTGATTAGCTTCCTTAGGGATGTGGTCTACTTCCTGTATAAAGGAGAAGCCTTGGGGAACGATCTCTAGCTTATGGCACACTTGAACCCTGCATGTATTTGCGTCATTATTCAGCAGCCTGCCATGCTCTGCCAACCTTGGGACTTTCAATGGACTTGAAATAATAGCCTGCTGTGTGGTTTGGTAACATCAGGACTGTGCTTTTTGTACTTGTCAACCTTGAGCTTGTCAGCCTCAGCAGCCAGCAGCTGAGTGAAGAAAAGCCTCCAGCTTCAGTGGGCCGGGAACAGGAGGCAGAGCTGAAGATCAAGGTTAAGGGGCTTTCACCCAGTCTGACACTTTGAACTTGGACTTTAAGTCTCCAAACTGTGAGAGAATAAACTCCTGTTTGTTAAGGCCATCCACATTTGTGATATATTCCTATCAGAGCAGCACTAGGTAACCAAAACAGATATGAAGAACAAAGTGAAGCCTTGAGTTGCAATACTGAAGGATTCTACAGGCAAAATGTTGAAGAATATAGGAAACATCAAAATAAGATGGAAGGAATACACAATCATTAAATTCCTTAAGTAGCAATTTCTCATAATATATTTTTTTAATTATAAGTTTTATTTTTTCTGATTTTAAAAATTATATATATAAGTACAAAATATTATTAAGGTAATAAAGCAAAAAGAAGAATGTAGAAGTCACTAGAAATTCTGCCAACCCAAAGCTAACTGCTAAAGTATTTTGGAAAGTATTGTATCAGACATCTCTGCTTGCACACACACACATGCACACACACACGTACACACATGATTTTACATAAAAGTTTCATACAGTTTCATTCTGTGATGTGATTTTTTTTCTTTTTATGATCAATATTTGGAGAACAGTTTTCACACCAATAAATAATGATCTCTATAACAAGGAGCTCTGGTAGTGTAGTGCCTATGGCACTTGACTGCTAACCAGAAGGCTGTCGGTTCAAACCCTCCAGCCATTCCTCGGAAGGAAGATGGGGCAATCTACTTCTGTAGTGATACTGCTTTGGAAACCCAAGGAGGGGTCACTATGAGTCGGGTCCAACTCAAGGGCACATGACAACAACAACAACAACAACAGTGTTATAACTGCATATATAGAATTTCACAATTAATGTAAAATAATATTTTAGTTATATACCAATGGATAATTAACAGTTCTAATATTAGAAAAACTGATGCAATATATATCCTCATTTGTTCAATTTTCTGTGCTTTTTCCTTTATCTACTTAGGTTAAATTGTTAATAAAGTTTTGGGTTCACAAGGTATACATCTTCTAAATTTTGGTATTTATTTCCTGCTTTCCCTGAAGTTCTCCAGACCTGGCTATACCCTATCTTTCTAGCATTAGTTAATTTCATAGGCAAAAAGATTATCTCACTGTTATAATTTGCTATTTTTCACTTGCAACTTAAGCTGAATATCTTTCTATGTTTATTAATCATTGTGGTTTTTTTTTCTTCCTTTCTTTCTCCTCTTAGAAAATGCTGATTCATATCCTTTGCTAATTCTCCTATAGGTATGGTCTGCCAGTTTTTAAAATACTACCGTATTTTAAAGCTAATTTATGGAAATATTTTTAGAAATATAATTTATACAGTAATGAAAAACCAAACCAAACCCATGGCCCTCAAGTAGATTCTGACTCATAATGACCCTCATTGAGTTTCCAAGGCTACAAATCTTTATTGAAGTAGATTGCCTCATCTTCCTCCTGTGGAACATCTGGTGGGTTTGAATTGCTGAACTTCTGTTTAGCAGCCAAATACCTTACCAAACAGTGAAGGATATCATAATAACCCTTCAAAAGAGAACTCTCTGGTTTTAAAGTGCATTTTCATATTGATTGTATGAAAGTAAAGGTGGTAATTATAAATTTGTTTAATGATAGCATTTTTCAGAGTTGTGCAGAATCATAAAGACTATTTAGCCCAACTCTATCCTATTACACATCAGAAAATTGTTATTAATTGTTGTTGACTTGATTATGACTCACCGCAACCCCATGTGTGCAAAGTAGAGCTGCTCCACAGGGTGTTAAGTCTGTGGTCTTTTGGAAAAAGACCTTCAGTCTTGTCTTCTGAGATGCTTCTGGATGGTTTTGAACAGCTAACCTTTTGGGTAGTAGAGTGCCTAACCTTTTGTGTCAGCCAAGATTACTATCAGGAAATTAAGACTTAGGAAATTTCAGTGGGTAGTCTAAGATCATGCTGCAAATCAGTGATAGAATTGAGATTCCTCTAGTCATACTTTTATTATTCCCTGTTATTTATCAAGACAGACTTAGGAGACCCCAGATGACTAGGAAATTACATTGTTCATCTGATACTTGTTCTAGAAATAAATGAATAATCTCTTACAATAATTTCTGTAATTAAGAAAAGAAAAAAAATTAAAATGGGCAAACAGTAGGAGCAGATAGTTTTTTGAAGAAATATGAATGTTTTTAAGTATAGGAAAAGATGCTTTACTTTACCCGTAGATACAGAAATGCAAATTAAAATAATGACAGACTATTCATTTTAACAACCAAATAGACAAATTTTCAACAGCTTAGTATAATATTCTTTATCAACAGGGTATGAGGAAAAGTAGTCAAATACGTTGTTAGGATTCCAAATTGATGTCATCTCTTTGGAAGGAAATTTCTCTATGTATTTGAAATTTTCAAATGCACATGACATTTGAGCTTACAGTTGCACTAGTAGAAATTTATCTTTCAAGTGTACTTCTGTGAAAAGTTATATAACATGGCTATTCATTACAGCATTATTTATGGTAGTAAAAGGTTAGGCCAAACTAAATGTCCCACAATAGGACACAGCTGAAAACTTATTTGTACATCAGTATAACAGAATATTATGCAGCCTTTGCAAATAACTAAGTATATCTCCTTCCTGTGATATGCAATGATCTCCAAGACTGTTAAGTGGAAAAGACAAGTTGCAAAATGGTATGTAAAATGTGTCCAACAAAGCAAAAAAGGACACATTAATATATGTTTGCATGCCCACAGAATCTCTCTGGAGTGGTAATTAAGAAACAGGTAATAGTGGTTGCCTCTGGGAAGGACAGTTGGGAAAGGAGAGCTGGGATGGGTGGAAGACTTTCTCTGCACTCTACCTCCTTTGAACTGTTTATTTTTTTAACTATGTGTACATATTATTTTTTAAATAAATAAGTTAAAAATATTCTACAAGTTAGTTTCATCTTCTCATACAAGCTATAGAATATTATCTAATTTTAAAAAGGTTTTGCTGTATTTAGATTTGACCTAAAGACTTCATCCCTGCAGTCTATTATGTTTTTTTGTGTTCTTTTCTCCCCACTCAAAGTGATTATTAGGAGAAATATTTTTTTTCTAGTAAAAATATGAGGAAAAAAGCATTCTGGTTTCTAGTCTGTAGCAGTGGTGGTGGTTGTTATTGTTGGTTGACTTGGAGTCAGTTCAACTCATGGAGACCCCATTTGTGCAGTTTTCAAGGCTGTTAACTTTTCAGAAGCAGATTGCCAGGCCTGTCTTCTACAGTGTCTCCGAGTGGGTTTGAACTGCCAACCTTTTGTCTAGTAGATGAATGCTTAACTATTTGTGCCACTCAGGCACTCCCTGTACCAGTTATAATTCCTATTTAAAATTAAATAGGGGTTTCAGTACTGTTACATTACATTTAATCAATGTTGAAGAAAAATCTGAATTCATAATAAAAATGGTAATAACTCAAAGCAATCTTATGTAATGGGTAAAGAGGGATGATGATTTAATTTAATAGATGAAGTTTCCTACAGTCCAGGGTTTGGAATGTTCCAAATGGACTGACTTGGACATATCGTTATGGAAGGCTTTTCAGCAGATCACCTCATATAATTAGCACTTTGAATTAAGTGAGATGATAGCAAGGAGGAGGTCAATATTTCTGAAATCATGTAGAGATGGATATTGTTAATGTGGGAAGATTGGGCAATCTACTTTCATAGAGACACCACCTCGGAAACCTAAGGAAGGATCACTATTACTCAAATCAACTTGATGGCAGTGAGTTTGGTTTTTTTTTTTGTTTTTTTTTTGGTGCATTCTCTAAACCCAAGATTGCTGGAAAATGGAGGAAATTCTATTAGTTTGGAAGTGATGCTTTAAGATAGATAACAGAAGAGAATAATTTACACTTTAGGCAGACCACTGAGCACAGACGGACATCTCCATCTCCCACAAGATATTATAGGAAGCACTGCAAAACTAAAGTATTAATAGCCATTCCTAAAAACAAGAATGGGAAATCTTTGTGGGCTAGAAAAGAAGAACCATTCCTAAAAGATAATAATAGCTGGGTTCACTGCCAGGCCAGATTGCATGCCATTGCTTCAACACTGGGGTCAATGTCACTGCCCAAAGTCTACTCCTGCAAAAGGTCATTTTATCAGTGACTACCACAACCCAGGACATATGTTGGAGAATTCTTTCAATTTGAGTGCATGCAGCAGAGCTATTTGGCCCCCTCTAGTTTTAGCTGCAGCTGCATTGTACAGTTTCCTGTGTGCTTGGACTCACACTGACCACATCTTATCTTAAGTGCATGTCTTTCTGCTTTATGCCCAGGGCCTTCTCCAAAGCTGATGGAATGCACTTGGGCCATATGCAAACATGATTCAAAAGTATGGGAGAGTCAGTGTCTCAACTAATGAGGACTGGAAGTCCTTTAGCAAACAGTTCTGAAAAGCATCCTATAAGCTTGTCAGAAGTTCTAGAGGGGATGGAGCACCTCCAAACACTCCCTTATATTGGCTTTTCTAGCTTCTCCATCTCACTCCTACTACACCCTTATTTTTGCTTCTTGGGCTTCTTGGGATTCCTTTCAAATAAACTACCTGCATTCCCACTTGTTTTAGGCCCTGTTATGGGGAAACCAAACAAAAACAGTGGACAACCACGAATTACCCAATATCTGAAGATGACCAACATGATGAAAGAGACACCAAAATACAATAAATAGGAAAATTTTACACCTAAGGAATGAAAGATAATATAAGCAATCTGAAAAGGATTTTAAGAATATATATCATCAGAGAATGAAAGGAAGTTTTTGTAAGCATGGTACATGAACAGTAGATAATTAAACTATAAGAGATACTTAAGGAAAAAGACCTAGCAGTTACAACTTCATAGAATATAAAATGTGAATATTGAAGTGGAAACTTAATTAAGTGGGTTGATTAGTATATCAGATACATCTGAAGAATGAATCGGTGAGTTTAAGCAAGGAGTGGTATTCTCCCTGAATGTAGCTCAGTGAGTAACATTAGAAGATAGAAAGTTTGAAAGTTCAGAGATGTGAAAGGGAAATCTAGAGATTTCACATTCATTGAATAGGACTTACTGGAAAAATAGAATTATTGAGAGAATGGAGGGGAAGCAATATAGAAGAAATAATTTTGATGATCCCCACATGAAGAAAGACTTCAAATTGAAAGAGCCATCAAGTTCCATGTAGAATGATAAAACAAACAAGAAAACACATGAATGAATGAGCAAATACATATTTCAAGGACACAATTTTGAGCAGCTTGGTTTGATGTATTATAGGTTCTTTATATTCCTATGGTTGAGTGGTCTGAAATTATACTGGTTTTGTTTTTGTTCTTGAGAAGAGTCTGTAGATAGCAACAGAAGCAAATTGAAGAGAATATTTAAATAATGAGTATAAGGAAGTTTTGAGGGCCATCTGATTAATTCTGGCCAGGAAAAGTCTTCATCTTGTCCTCATTATTAAAAGATTGGGCGATAGGAAATATCTGGATATTAATGGATCTGATCCTCTGAATGAGAGAGAAACAACTTTAAGAAGGATCGCTGATGGTCATTTTAGAGACGAGTGGAACCACGTCAAGATAAGTGTAGCCAGAACAAACTGATCATTGGTAGCCACACTACTGGTGATGTGGTTATTTGCTTCCCACATCCATCTCATTTTTTTCCCACTCGGTCTATGAAATAGAGAGTGGTGCTCCCTACCACCAGCATTCAACACCTCACCCCCAGGTACTCAGTTTTTACATGGTCGCTGGGCCTATGGCATGCCAAAATAATTCATCACCACACTTAGAAAGAAAAAGCAAACACAGTGGTCAGGTTAAGAAAAAAAAAAATATATATATATATTTGTGTGCATTGAATTGTTCACCTTCCGATTGGTTTCTGGGATGTTGTGCAGATACATTCTGTCCTGGGCATTGAGGTGTTGCTGCTTGTATCAAGTCTGCTTTGTAAAGTGCCTTCCCTTTATGTAAAGGTGGTCTATTTACTTTACTGGTCTTTTGAAACTCTGGCAGCATTGTCTTTTTTTCATAGCTAAGTACCGAAAAGGGGCAAATCTATATGCTCCCCACAGTCTAAACCTCTATTGCCATGTTAAGTAGCTTCTTCCAGAATCTGGAGGAAGGCGTTCCATTAGCCTCGTAGACTGTGCAACTGGAGGTAGTACACATGCTCTGTCATAGCTTAAGGGAAGCAGCAGTTTGTCGGTAATGTTTGATGGCTTGCTTCATCTCAACACAATAATCTCTGGGGCACACTGTGGTCTCTCAATGTGTCCCTGTTCAACTGCACTCCTTACTTTTAGCTGCTTGGGCTCAGCTAACCAAGTGGTGGCAGAGATGTGTATAGACAATCTTAAATCATTCTGATTTTCCCAAGTCCCTTTGCAGTTTTCGGATGGAACATATGGCAATGTTATGTCTATTTGAAAAAGCCTTTGCATCATATGTTTATACAACTGCTCACTATCCCAAGACAAAAATTCTTTTCCTGTTATTGCCCATTTGCTGACTAAAGAAATTATCCTCTTTATGTATTCTGGTACTTTACCTTGATATCTTACATGTTTAATTATGTAGCCCTCAGTCCATAATCTGTATCTTCATCATCTAAGGCCATTTTGCTTCTGTGAATCCAAAGCTTAATGATATGTTGGGAGATAAAGGAGAAGTATTTAAAAAATTCTTCTACTATTACTCTAAGATTTTTTTTTTTTTAATCATAGGATCACAAGTAACAGAGTCAATAGGGAAAGATCAGGAGATTCTCAGATGTTTCTTATACATTCCTCAATTAAGTTATACTACTAAAAATGATAATACCTTAAGCTTTTCATACCAAATAATTCAACTTAGATTTCACACATTATATACAAAAAAATGAGAATAGTTCTACTTACCCCACAAATGCAGTCAACCCCAAATGCTACAGAGTGTAGTGTTGTCATAATTTAACCCCATGCCAGCACCAATCTCCATGGTAAAGAAGGCAAGAAGAGTCTTGGGAAATCTAACGAGACCCCATTTTCAAACAGCAAATGTGACTGTAGGAGATGAATAGTAAGGACCAACACTCATGAAGATTTCAGGATCTAGCCTCAGCCAAACAACAGCCTTCTAGGCCTATTGCAGGTTTTCTTATAAATGAGATTTACAACTTGCCCCCTCACCCCAATTTATAATCCATCAACTATTTCCAGATGTAAGATTTCTTCTTTGAGTTCTTTCTATGAGTACCTTTTAGCCATGTCACAGCTGAGTGAATGATTCTAACCTGAATTGTTTCCTATTCCTATAATATGAACTTGCCTCTATTGTGCTGATGGAATCACCTGTCAGGTCAGACCCATGATTTTCCTGAGGGCTTATCAGGAGTGTGGGGTTGAGGGCAATGCAACATTTAAATATTTTAAGGTCGAAATTCAACAGTTACCTCACCATTCAGCACTTTGTGAATGTTTTCCTGAGGTCTCAGATCAAAGTGTGTTTGAAATATGGAGGTTAAACGGGTTGACCTGGGAACTTCTTGGAAGAATTTCTATTACATTAGCTAATGCAGTTCAAAGCCTAACTGGAGTTGGGCATCATGTTTTGCAAGTAATCCAAGGGTATCGAATTTGTGGCTTTTGCTAGCTTTGAAGAAAAGGTTTTTTAAAAATACATTTCTTGATAGTGCAAAACTAGCAAAAGCCACAAATGGAATGGGTTTGCTTCTCATGGAAAACGTTTTGCATCCTGGAGCTCTGGTCAGGCTCTGCAGTACTTTGTGGTTTACAGCTCCAATCTTAGAACAGGTCTGCTATCATCTTAGCTTCTCAAGAATCTGAACAAGTTCCACATAGACCATCAGAGTGGTCTATGGGATACTTCCCATCTCATTGGCAGGCTACTGTTTCTCCATCAGTTTCCAGCTTTGTACCAGTAGGACCAAAACTCATGCTCAGGAAAGCTATTTGTTAGCCCCAGGTGAGTAGAAATTGGGAATATCGGAGATCAGTTTCTCTGAACAGGGATTCTATGATAAGAGGAAATGGATTAGTTGAGCTAAAAGAGAAGAAGTAGGAGCTATAAGAGGCCATAGGCACTATATTTGAAAACTCAGGCAACATCAGTTATACTCTTGGACAAAAGCCACATAAAGCATATAAAAATCTGGGACAAGCTGTCTTTCCAGCTATCTATCTACCTCTGTATTTTAATCTATTTATCTTTATACTGGGAAGATAAGCAGTAGGATCTAGACTGTTTGTGCACTTACCTAAAGAGCAGAACTAGGGAAAGAAAAAGAAAAGTGCCAAGTTTCCTTCTACTCCATGCTATCAAATGCCATTATCTAAAATCTTAGGAGTTATCTTTGGCCTTTGATTTAGCTGTTGGCATTCACTATCTACCCCTAGTCTGAGGATTCTATCTTTTCTTCTTTTGTGATGGTAACAATTTCACTATTTGTTAGCAGAATTGACACAATCCCTGGGAACAAAGAAAGAAAGTAAACCAGATCTGTTCCTTTCTTTAACCTGTACACTGATGAGACATAAAACTGGGAGAGGACTAACACTCCTAGTCAAAAAGTGGGTTTTCAGTAATCTGTGGATTTATTGATTTGTGTTCCTCTAGCTGATTGATTAAAAATTGGCCATGTGTGCAATCAGTTACATCCAGGCATCTATTACATTCTAGTTTCCATACATTGTTTGAGACATCAGTGGAAGGATGATGCAAATAAAATTATGCCTGTGCTAAGTGGTACCAAGAAGCAGTCTATGCTACTAAGAGGACATATGATAAGGAGCCATTAGGGAGGGCTTCATTGAAGAAATGATTACTGGATTGGGATCTGCTGGAAGAGCAAAAGTTAATGGGATAAAGTCAAGGGCAAAAGAATGTTTCAGGCAGAAAAAATAGCATGTGCAATGGCTTTGTGATGTGAGAGACCTTGGTGCGCTTGAGAAAAAGAAAGATAGAATCAGTATTTCCAGAAAGTATTCATGTTCCTTTAAAACCATGGTAATGATGCACAATGAGCAATTTTTTTCCAGATATTTGGATATTTAATATTTATGGAAAATAATGTTGTTGTTGTTGTTGTTGTTATGTGCCCTCGAGTCAGACCCAACTCATAGCGACCCCTCCTTGGGTTGTCGAGGCAGTATCACTACGGAAGTAGATTGCCCCATCTTCCTTCTGAGGAGTGGCTGGTGGGTTTGAACCACCAGCCTTCTGGTTAGCAGTCAAGTGCCTTAGGCACAATGCTACCAGAGCTAGAAATTCCAAAAGGCTGCTAGGTTTACATGGATAATAATCCCACTGCCATTGAATTTGTTCCAACTCATAGTGACCCTATAGGACACAGCAGAACTACCCCATAGGGTTTCCAAGGCTGTAAACTTTTACAGAAGCAGGCTGCCTCATCTTTGTCCCATGGAGCAGCGTCTGGGTTTGAACCGCTGACCTTTTGGTTAGCAGCCAAATGCTATCTTCAGTGCACCACCAGAGCTCCTTGCATGAATAACTGTCTTCAGATAAGAACAGAAATTTAGCAGTCTCTAGGTGGATCTCTCTTCTCATTTCACCTAATCAGTAACGGCCACAAAACAAACAACAAAAACCTCAGAGTTTCAGCATATATCGGTCCATTTCAATGTGGAACAGTGATATAACTTTGAAACCATTATTTCCCATCTAATTTCCAGAACTGAGTTTGGACCCCCTTAAAAATGGGAAAATTTTCCATCAGTCACAGCAATAGAACTCACAGTTACTTTCCTGCAGACTAGAGCAGGATCCCCTTCTCACTAGGCCCCACACATACAAATCAAGAAAAATACAGGGTGGTACAGGACATTTGTATATGAGCTGATGTTACATCCTGAGACGTATGTGAGGTTGGGGCAACATAGCTGTCACCACTGGAATGCGGTGCTCTAGAAAAGGGGAGTTGCTCCTATGGACCCTGTCTCCCTCCATTAAAGCCTCAGTTGCTTCCCCTGGGGGGCATTCCCTGGAGAATCTCACCTGAGCATCTCCTGAAAGGTTTCCAAATTGGAGAGTTCTGGTGGCGTAGTGCCTAAGGCATTGTGGGCGGTTCAAACCCACTAACCACTCTGCGGAAGGGAGACTGGACAATCGACTTCCGTTACCGCCTCAGAAACTCAAAAGGGGGTTGCTATGAGATGGAATCGACTGGAGGGCAGAGAATTTGGTTTGGTTTTTGGTACTTCCGTCTCCATCAACCCAAGCTGTTTTCACTCTGGATGGTCTAACTGTAGGAAAACTACTTTGTGCCTGTCACAATCAGCACAGGGCATCTCTGAGAACCGCAGATCATCTGTCTCAAACTAATGAGGTTGTCCTCCCTTCCAACGTGATTCTGAATTGTATGCTAAGGGGAAAATGTCTTTCTGTGGATTTCAAGCTTTTTTTCCCCCCCCCCCTCTCTTCTTCTCCCAAAGCTTGTATAATTGATGATTCTTCCTGCCAGGATAAGTTTTTAGCACAAAATTCATTTTAATAGCAGTTTTTGCTTATTAAACAAACCACCGTGGGTTATTATTTTTTTTTTTTCCTGTTTACTTCTACCACCAGAATCACAGAAGCACAAAACAAATCAGCCTAATTTTGCT
Organism: Orycteropus afer afer; assembly: GCF_000298275.1. Classification (NCBI taxonomy): domain Eukaryota; kingdom Metazoa; phylum Chordata; class Mammalia; order Tubulidentata; family Orycteropodidae; genus Orycteropus; species Orycteropus afer. The sequence continues at coordinate 6,091,237 of NW_006921617.1, forward strand.
GTGAACTTTGCTTTTGACATCTTTCTATTTTTCAAAGAGAATAAATGTGCTATTCCTTGACTGCTCTCTTTCAGGCTGAAGAAGCAGAGAGCTATTTTTGAAGCTCCTTAAATCAGAAGCTATGGCTTTTTACAAAAGCAGACCCACAGGACATCAACACTGTGTTTGGAAACATATGTGATAAAAAAAATAAATAAATAAAAAAGGAAAAGAAAGAAAGAAACAAACCGTAAAAATGAACGAGAATCACCTTGTAATTGGGCAGAAAGGGCGTCCTGCTGCTCTCCTTTTTTTTTTTTTTTTAAGCCATTGCTTCTGCATTTCTCACCTTTTGCGGTAACAGATTGTACACAAAATCTCCAACTGCCAAACAAATTACAGGCGAGAGTCAGACCTCCTGTTTGGAAGAGACCTTTCTCCCCTCAATATTCTCTTTTATTGGTGTTATGGAAAGAAATTAGAGATACACAAAGAATCAACAGTAGTTATAGTCAAAATGCGAATCTTCTACAAAGAACCCTGAATGAGGCCTTACAATGCACCAACATCCACACGGGGATGACATTAGACAGCTCAATACAGTTTAATTGTTTTACTGCTGTGCTGCAAGGCAGATACCTTGAATGCCAATGGAGGGAAAATGCCTTGTAAATAAATGCCTTATTAAGATTTTATTTGGTATCAGTAAATAGCTGTTATCTCCCCAGACCTTGGAGAAGCAGGATGGACTGGGGTGCGGCATGTCCTGGGAATGCGAAGTCCCCGATCTCATCCCAGCATCTTCCCGAGACTCCTTAGGTGATAGCTTCAATAAGAGTTCCTCCTCTTCAGTTTTCTCCTTCTATGAAGTGAGGTCAAAAGTAATTGCTACACCTCCCTTTCAAAGCTCGGAGCAGGAGGAGTCATGGAGGAAACGTTGTAATTAAGCACAAATAACATTTAATGACTACCCACTATTTTAATGGTTCCAAATTAGGAGCAATATAATAATTTTTTTTTTTTTAATCTAAAGAAAGTATGATTTAATTTTAAGGTGTTTGTCAATCTTTGAGTTACAGTTTCAAGAAAAAAATTTGATTTAAGTCCAACTTCTCAAAAATTTTATTTATTTTGTTGCTGTAGTTGAGAATATACACAGCAAAGCATACATCAGTTCCTCAGTTTCTCCACGTACAATTCAATGACGTTGATGGCGTTCTTTGGGTTGGGCAACCGTTCCCACTCTCCTTTTCTGACCTGCTCCTCCACTATGTACATAAACTCACTGCTCCTAAGGTTCCTATCTAATCTTTTGAGTTGTTTTTATCAATTGAATCTCATATAGATAATTCCTATAACAGCATAATGCTTAAGGCAGACATTTTTTTACCAAACTAAACTATTGTTTGGTTTTAAAAAGACTTTGGGGAAAATTTTTTAAAAAACTTTTTATTGTGATTTGAGTGATAGTTTACAAAGCAAAATTTTTTTCCATTCAACAATTCATACACATTTTGTTTCATGATACCGATTGCAGTCCTCACAATGTAACAGCACTCTTCCAACTTCCTCTTTGTTTACCGTTTCCATTCATCCTTTTTTTTTTTTCCTATCCTTTCCCATTTTCTGAGCTTTATTTTTGCTTTAAATTATAAAGATTATTTCAGGGAATAGTTTCAGTGGTTAATCCGGCCACCTTGGCTTCAGAAAATCTGGAGTCCACGAGAATTAGAAATTCTGTTCTACATTTTCTTCCTTTTTTT